>NW_024070206.1:47343600-47873260 GCF_014754425.2 Oryx dammah | reverse complement strand
TCACTATGGTTTTCTTTGTTGCACAAAAGCTTTTGAGTTTAATTAGGCCTCATAATCAGATATTTCTTAAACCAAGCAAAAAGCCAAAATAGAATAATAGAAGACCAAATATAAATCAAAACCTATGAATATTCTGCCTATTATATTCAACAAAAGTGTATTTCACAGACATCAAAACTGTATGAACTGTATGATACATTAAGGTCTAGAAAGTGCTCACCAAAACATTGTAAATCTTACCTCTATATTTGAATAAAATTTCAAATTTTTGTGCATCAATAGAATTTCCAAAATCCTTTGCATAAATTATTTCACTTGATTTATGTCACAATCCTATCAGACAGGCAGGCAGGCTTAGGCTAAGTCGTAAATATTCTGATTCCTAGTCCAGCATGTTTCCAACATAGAAAGTCTTATCAACTCTTTTTACTTAATGTCATTGTTTCTTTGAGTTTTAAACTATAAAAATTAATATAAAGTTTCAATGTTATAGTATATATGTTGTATATTATAGTTTATATTATATGTATATAATGAACAGAAGATAATTTATTTATATTGCTATAAATCACCTTTGTAAAGCCGTATATAAACATAGGCAAATCTTTTAATACAAACAACTGTGGCTTTAAAAAAATAACAATGGCAATCCTAACAACTAATTTTTATAGTACTTTATTGTTGCTTAGTTGCTAAACTATCTGACTCTTTTGTGCCCCAGTGGACTGTAGCCCACCAAGCTCTTCTGTCCATGGGATTTCCCAGCCAAGAATACTGGAGTGGGTTGCCATTTCCTTCTCCAAAATATATATAAAAAGGTTTATTTTAAGGAAAAATAGCTGCTGCAGTTGTGGAGGCTGGCAAGTCCAAAACTGTAGGGAAGGCCAGCAGGCTGAAACTCAAGCAGGACTTGTATGTTACAGCCTTGAAGCAAAATTCTTCCTTCTCTGGGAAACCTTATTTTTCACTCTGACAGCCTTCAATGATTAGATCAGACCTTCTAGATTATCGCGGGTAAGCTCCTCAATATAGGAGGAGATATTTAAAGTCAACTGACTGCAAATGTTAATCATATCTGCAAAATACCTTCACAGCAACATCTACTCTAATGTTTGGCCAAACTGGGCCCTGTAGTCTGGCCAGGTTGACACATAAAATTAACCATCTCAGTCAGTGACTCCAGAGATGAAGACACTATTCCCACATTGAAATCATGTTGCAAATGAAAGCATGTCAGAGGTCTATCTGTCAGTGATCCTAACCTTCGTTGAATAAGCTGGATACTATCTACTCAAATCATTTCCAATATTGCAATGCTCTATGAAAATAGTATTCATAAACTGAACATCTCAGAACAGATCTATTAAATCCCCCTTGTATTTTCAGTGATGATTTTTCACTAAGAATCCAATACAAATTGGCTTCAAACCATCAAATAAATCCTTTTTTATCATTATAAGAACTAAACAGCCTGGTTGTCTCAAAATTAAATGGGTTAGAAAGTACAGATGTGAAACTTAAGGAAATCCTTCCCACTGTTTCAATTAGAGGAAACTACAGTATGTAGACATATAATGGAAAGAGAGATGGTGAAATAAAACACATTTTTTCATAAGAAGATAAAGGTTTAAAGTACTAAACCTCACATAATTATTGATTTATTTGTTAACTAGAGCCAAGTCTGACCAAAGATGAATTATACAACTCTCTGGCACAGTTCTAAAATCAACCTAGTAGAAGGAAGTGACTAACAAATACTAAAGTATAAAATGTTGGTGGACGAGTTTGAGGTTTGGTCACTTTTATTCAGTTGAAGGCTCCCAGTGAAAAGGATTAGCACATTCATTGTAACTGTGTGCAACCAACCAGAACAGCAAAAGCCTAAACCTAAATTATACACGTATGGATTTCCGTGGCGATCTAGTGGCCAAGACTTCACCTTCCAATGCAGGGGGTATGGGTTCGATCTCTGGTCAGGGAGCAAAGATTTCACATGCCTCATGGCCAAAAATCCCAAAACATAAATATATATATACATATATATATATGTATATATATATATATATATATACTGCAGCAATATTGTAACAAACTCAATAAAACCTCTAAAACTGGTTCACATAAAAAAAATATTTAAAAGTAAATAAATTATACATGTAAGAGAGAAGTAAGCTGCTGCTGCTAAGTCGCTTCAGTCGTGTCTGACTCTGCGACCCCATAGACAGCAGCCCACCAGGCTCCTTCATCCCTGGGATTCTCCAGGCAAGAATACTGAAGTGGATTGCCATTTCCTTCTCCAATAATATATGTATCAACCACAAATGGGGCCTGAGCCCCTAGTATGTGAGTAACACTGAATTAGGCACATATGAAGTCAATGATTAAATCCCATGGCCAGGATAAGTCTAGGTATAAGAACTCCAAAAATTTATCTTAGCGATGTTGTTCGTTGGGATATTTTACCAAAAAACTGAAATTTTAAATCCTTGAAACAAAGGAACCATAAACTGTTGCTAAAAGATCATTTTTTTGTTCTTTTTTTTTTTTTTGGCCACTCTTTTTTTTTCCAAACCATTTACTCTGAGAACATTGTACCTGACCAGGCTAAAATGTGAGTGTGGTGGCTACAGTGGGAATTAGGAGAGTTCTGAAGTCCCTGCTCAGATATCAGGGATCTGGAATCAAAGCCAACTTAATTAGTAGTTTTTCTCACGTCCTGCCAATATTCTTTTAATCTATTAAACAGAGACACCTAATTATAACCAGCAGTTATTTTCCTTTCTTATATAAGCCTTGTTGATAAATTATATTTCAGAGATAGGATGGAAATGTCCACACCACATCCTGGCTTCTATGTCATACTATCACTATATCAACATTTCTCAGAATTATATGAGTTACATGGTTCTGTGATTTCTTATAAATTTCCTCCAGGCTGCTGCAAAAGGAAACCTGGTTTGAGGATCAGAAAATAGGAACTCCATTTTCTGAAAAGGACTAGAAATATGAAAATACTGCACTCTTTGTCCATAAATGACTCCATCTCTATCACTACATATAACACTGTCATCTGAGCCCTTTGAGCCTGACTGTCCTAAACTATAACATATGAAGAATAATATCTTCCTTGGTTATTTGACTGCATTGTATTTAATACTTTCACCTGCACTGGTCAATTCTCTCTGCACCTCAGTTTCCTTTCTCCATGTGTAAAATGAGACTTTTGATCTCTAAACATCCTTCTAATAATAATGTTATCTGCATCTATGAAAATAAAGTTAAGCATTATGAGCATTATTATATGAAGGAGAAAAAAAAGTTTAGCTTTAAAAATATTCCAGTACCAATTGAAATTATCCTTGGAAAAGCAGTTAGATTTAGTGAAAATGAAAGAAAACTTGATTTATTTCCACTGACCCCTGGAAAAAGCTAAGAATGTCTTTTAGCTTTATTGACATTAAGCATTAATTCTGGAATAAAAGTAGGTATAGAAGGAATATATGTCTTTTGATGGTTTGGCAATAAGTACTTATCACAGATTATCATGAACATCTCTGACTTCATCTGAAGCTAGTTTTATCATTTCCTCACTCCTCTACCCCAGTCTTTTCTTACTTTTTTGTGTGATTTTTCCCCCTTTAAAGGGGACTTCTGCTTCTGATCTAGATGGAATAACAGGAACCAGATTTTTTCCCCCTCCTGAAACAATTTATAGAAAGTGAAAGTGTTAGTTGCTCAGTAGTGTCTGACTCTTTTCAACCCTATATACTGTAGCCCACCAGGCTCCTTATATCATGGATTTCCCAGGCAAGAATACTGGGGTGGGTTGCCATTCCCTTCTCCAGGGGATCTTCCCAGTCCAGGGATCAAACCTAGGTCTCCTGCATTGCAGGCAGATTCTTTACTGTCTGAGCCACCAGGGGAGCCTTTTTAGAAGGGCAGCTTATAAGTAATTTTAAAGAAATTGGAACATCAAAGAAAGAACCATCTGAGGAGATAAGAGAGAACAGAACCCAGCAGTCATAGGTGCCTGGGAATAGTACCTGTTTCCAGATAGAAAATCCTCATAATTCAGGACACAATGTACAGAATATTTGGAATGGTCCTGCTTAATTAGTGGGGAATAATCATACCTAGACAAAATGCTATTCTTAACAAACTTTAAAAATAATACCCAAAAGGATCAAACTATTTCTGAGAAATTCAACTGTGTACTAAAATAGAGTTTTAAAGAAATATGAAATTAAAAATACCCACCTCCCCTGAAAAATAAAATTCACAATATCTGGCATCCAATCATAAAAGTCAGCTTAAACAACTTAACAAACAATAAGATACAGTAACACCACCACCCTGCTTATTTAAATTATATGCAGAGTACCTCATGAGAAACACTGGGCTGGAAGAAGCACAGCTGGAATCAAGATTGCCAGGAGAAATATCAATAACCTCAGATATGCAGATGACACCACCCTTATGGCAGAAAGTGAAGAGGAACTAAAAAGCCTCTTGATCAAAGTGAAAGAGGAGAGTGAAAAAGTTGGCTTAAAGCTCAACATTCAGAAAACGAAGATCATGGCATCCGGTGCCATCACTTCATGGGAAATAGATGGGGAAACAGTGGAAACAGTGTCAGACTTTATTTTTATGGGCTCCAAAATCACTGCAGATGGTGACTGCAGCCATGAAATTAAAAGACACTTACTCCTTGGAAGAAAAGTTATGACCAACCTAGAATGCATATTCAAAAGCAGAGACATTACTTTGCCGACTAAGGTCCGTCTAGTCAAGGCTATGGTTTTTCCAGTGGTCGTGTATGGATGTGAGAGTTGGTCTGTAAAGAAAGCTGAGAGCCGAAGAATTGATGCTTTTGAACTGTGGTGTTGGAGAAGACTCTTGAGAGTCCCTTGGACTGTAAGGAGATCCAACCAGTCCATTCTGAAGGAGATCAGCCCTGGGAGTTCTTTGGAAGGAATGATGCTAAAGCTGAAACTCCAATACTTTGGACACCTCATGCGAAGAGTTGACTCATTGGAAAAGACTTTGGTGCTGGGAGGGACTGGGGGCAGGAGGAGAAGGGGACGACCGAGGATGAGAGTCAGCATCACTGACTCGATGGATGTGAGTCTGAGTGAACTCCGGGAGTTGGTGATGGACAGGGAGGCCTGGCATGCTGCTATTCATGGGGTCGCAAAGAGTCAGACACGACTGAGTGACTGAACTGAACTGAACTGAACACCCCTATTAGAATGGCTTTCTTACAAGGATGTGGGAATGCTGGTGGGAATGCAAAATGGCACAGCCACTTTGGAGAACAGGCTGGCAATGTCTCCCAGAGCTAATCGTTCATAACCATGCGATCCAATAATTGTGCTCCTAGGTATTTACCGAATGACTTGGAAACTTATGTCTTGACACAGACTTGCACACAAATGATTACAGTAGCTTTATTCATAGTTGCCAAAAATTGGAAGCAATTAAGATGTTATTTCAATTGGTGAATGGATAAACAAACTGGTACATCCATGCATTATTATTCAGTAATTACAAAATAAAAGAGCTACCAGCCACAAAAAGACATGGAGGAATTTTAAATGTATATAACTAAGGAAGAAAAGTCAGTCTATAAGGGCTAAGTACTCTATGGTCCCAATTATATGACATTCTGGAAAAAAGCAAAACCCATAAGGACAGGAAAAATAATGAGTCATTGCCACAGGCTGATGGCTGAGAAAGAGAGGAATGAATAGATGGACCTGTTGAAAAGTAAACCACTGGCCCAAAATTGCATCAACTGTCTAATGCCCAGGATATCAAACACAGATTTAATATCTAACTTAATTGCAGTTTCAACCTTCCCCAGAAATGTGATCTTAATCAGCCTGTTTGGAATTTTCTGGTCAGCACCAATGAGGTAAGCTGTCAAATGGGACCTCTCTACCACCTCCACCCCCTCCTGCCTGCCCAGAGGAATAAGAGGAGTGATAAAGCCTGTGCCATTCCCTTCCCAGAAAAAAGACATCCCACCCCAAAGATAATCCTCTCTTTTCTTTTGCTAATAGCTTCGCTGTTCCACCTCTTCCTATAAAAATCTTGTACTTTTTGCAACACTTCTGAACACTTTTCTAGTTGCTAGATGGAAGGCTGCCTGATTCATGGATCATCTAATAAAGCCAATTAGATCTCATATCATTCTCTTAAATTGTGCTTTTTTACCAGAGCATGGAATAAGGGTGGTAAAATTATTCTGTATGATGCTATAATGGTGGATGCATAGCACTATACATTTGTGAGAATCTATAGAATTATACAACACAAAGAACTAGAGAACCCTAATTAGATTATGGACTTTAATTAAGAATAATATGTATCAATATTGTTCTTCAATTGTAACAATTATACCACAAT
This sequence comes from Oryx dammah, assembly GCF_014754425.2. NCBI lineage: Eukaryota > Metazoa > Chordata > Mammalia > Artiodactyla > Bovidae > Oryx > Oryx dammah. The sequence goes on along the minus strand of NW_024070206.1, from coordinate 47,866,852 downwards.
AATACAAGATGATAATAATAGGGAAAATGGGGGAAGAAGGAATCAAGGGACCCCTCTTGTACTTTCTATGCAAATTTTCTGTAAAACTAAAACTCCTTTAAAAAGTTGCCTATTAAATATAAAAAATAAGGTTCTTTTTAAAAAAAAAGTCTCAACAGTAACCAGGCCAAAAGCATTTATCATCCAAACTATCAGCAAAGAGATAGCAATGCAGTATCCAAGACTAAACCCAAGAACACACCAATATTTGGTTTATATTTATAAACTTAACAGGCTTCCCTGATGGCTTAGTTAGTAAAGAATCTCCTTCCAATGCAGGAGACCCAGGATCAATCCCTGAGTCAGGAAGATCCCCTGGAGAAGGAAATCGCAACCCACTCCAGTATTCTTGCCTGGAGAATCCCACGGACAGGGGAGCTTGGCAGGCCACATTACAGTCCATGGTATCTCAAGAGTTGGATACAACTTAGCAACTAAACCACCACATAACCTTAATAGCTTTAAAAAAAAAAATTGGACTAGAAAGAACATATTAAATGAACAAAAGAAAATGGATTTCCACATACTATTATATTTTTTTCTTGGATATTCATAAATGAGAGACAATGAAGTATTAAAATAGTATTTTTCTTTGTGACTTATTCTGAGTTATTATTGTTGCTGCTTAGTCACTAAGTCCTTTCTGAATCTTTTGCAGCTCTATGGACTGTAGCTGGCCAGGCTCTTCTGTCTATGGGATTTCCCAATCAAGAATACTGGAGTGGGTTGCCATTTCCTTCTCCAGGGGATCTTTCCAACCTGGGGATTGAACCGGAGTCTCCTGTTTTGACAGGAGGATTCTTCACCACTGAGCCACCAGGGAAGCAGATTTATACCAAAGTGTAAACCAAAGGGAATGATTTTTCTTCCAGCAGTATTATTTTCAATTGTTTATCCTCGTTTCTAGGTCCATGTTTTGTCTGGAATATCAGATTTATTTCTTTATATCATCTCAATTTTAATCATATAAACCAAAGTGTTTAAAAATAATAATAACAATATTCATTTTAAAAACTAATCTTCAAAAATTTGCTTTATAAATATGGCCTCCAAACTGCCAGTCCTCTACATGAAGCACAGATATTCCAGAAATACTGTGTTCAGATCTGCACCTTGATACTAGCCACCCTAAATTATGGCTGAGCAGAGAGAAGTTAAAGAAGACAACAGAACTTCTAATGAGGCTTTCTTCTTTCTGTTTTTAAGGGATGAGGAGAGAAACTCTTCCTGAAAAACAAGCTCTGACCAGCAGGCAGCGCAACCCCAAGCCTCTAGTTTAGTGGGCAGCGCCATCTAGTGGAAAGACTTTGTTTTTCAGTTCAGTTTTACTAGCAACTGCCTGCATGGTTTCAGTAGACAAATTTTAACTCTGCATTCCCAGGTGGCACTAATAGTAAAGGACCAGCCTACCAATGCAGGAGACATAAGAGATGCCAGTTCAGTCCCTGGGTCGGGAAGATCCCCTGGAGAAGGGAATGGCAACCCACTCCCAAGGAAAGAGGAGGCTGGCAAGTCCATAATGTGGCAAAGAGTTACACGACTGAAGCAACAGTGTGAGCCCGCGCGCGCGCGCGCGCGCACACACACACACACACACACACACACAGCCATCTCACGCATAAAACTGGGGAACAGTGCTACTCTATATACCCTCTGAGCTACAGGGTTAAAAAATACAAAGCAATGCAAAGCCTCGAGGTCCTTATTACTAGTTCATAACTTCACTTGAAAGATGAAAGTTAATTTTTGTCCTAATTCTAGCAGCAGAATCCTCAGGGTACCATGAATTTAGCTAAGTTTGGCTGAAGCCTACTAGTATTCTCCCAATCTAGGACTGTGGCACATATTAACCTAATCAATGCATCTGGAAACTGATGAACTGACTGGTTACAGTCCAGTAACTTGTGTACTGAATGTGGGCCACGTATGCCGTTTTACGAAGGAAAATTAAGGTGCAAGTTCCAGTGTAAGCACGGGCAAGTCTCAGAGGAGGACCTGAAGGCAGACCCTATTCTCAGTGAGAAAACAGCCCGAAGCCGTTTTAGACTTCACCTAGCTTGGTGACGAGGTCAGGTCAGAACCTCTGCCTCCCTTGATGGGCCCTGTCTGAGGCCCACTAATTGCCTTTTCTTGCCTCTGGGCCTTCTTTGTTTCTTCCTCTCGCATTCATACACAAAACTATATCTGGAAGCCTTGAACAGATATATAAAATGTTTCTTAAATGTAAACAATTGTAATTTAAATGTTCCTCCCATGCACTATTAATTATTTTATAGCTTTCTCCAAGCACTGTTTGTATATATTGTGACTTAAATGGCAACTAAAATGTGAAGAGAATTTTTCCCCCATTTTTTCTGTTCCTGCTTCTAATTCTCTACTCCATCTACACCTATTCCTCCCCTCTCCAAGTATCTTTCAGTAAGAAAGAACTTCACAGTTTCCTTTTCTCATAATTTTTAAGAATTTAAAATTCTCATAATATTTTTTTAAATGCAGGCCATTTTTAAAGTCTTTATTGAATTTGTTATAATATTGTTTCTGTTTTGTGTTTTGGTTTTTGGCAAGGAGGCATATGAGATTTTAGCTCCCTGACCAGGGATAGAATTTACATCACCTGCAATGGAAGGCAAAGTCTCAACCACTGGAGTGCCAAGGAAGTCCTTTTTTTTTTTTTTTTTAATGAGATTACAAAAAACCAGATCTTTCAGTCCAATCCTTGCCACTACTCACCCAAGTAACTGGCTAAACTGCTCTAACCCCAGGGCCTACCTCATCTGTGGAATGGAGATAACAGCAGTAATAAAACAGGAGGGAAGTGGGCAGGGCACAACATTTAAAAGAATAACATAGCCTGAGGACACAACATAAAATGATCAGAATCAAATGGGTCCAAGATGGCAGACAAATCAACTTCAACTAGACCTTGATCCTCAGTATACCCTCATTGTAAAATGCGTTTGAACTGTGGTGTTGGAGAAGACTCTTGAGGGTCCCTTGGACTGAAAGGAGATCCAAACAGTCCATTCTGAAGGAGATCAACCCTGGGATTTCTTTGGAAGGAATGATGCTAAAGCTGAAGCTCCAGTACTTTGGCCACCTCATGCGAAGAGTTGACTCATTGGAAAAGACTCTGATGCTGGGAGGGATTGGGGCAGGAGGAGAAGGGGACGACCAAGGATGAGATGGCTGGATGGCATCACTGACTCAATGGACGTGAATCTGGGTGAACTCCGGGAGATGGTGATGGACAGGGAGGCCTGGCGTGCTGTGATTCATGGGGTCGCAAAGAGTCAGACACGACTGAGCGACTGAACTGAACTGAACTGAACTGAAAATGACACACCCAGAGGCACCAAGGCACTTCCAAGGCCAACCATCAAAGACCAAAAAGTGGACAGTGGCCCAGTTCCTAGACTCTTCCCCAAAATGGTTGGAATAATCCTCCTACTCATTAGCCTATGATATCACTCAGCCAATAAATACTAAACACACCACATTTCAAGACCACATTCACCCTCTGCAATGGACCTCATTCTGTCTGTGGAGTGTGTTGCTCTGAATAAATCTGCATCTTACCTATCACTTTGTCTCTTTCTTTGAACTGTTTCTGCACTGAGATATTTCTGCACTGAATTCTTTCTACATTGAATTTTTTCTGCATTGAAACAAGAACCTGAGTTTCATTAGGTCCTAAAACCAGGTCTGTGATCTCAGCTGGAAAAACATGGATTCTGTCTGGGTTCAAGTCCCAATCTGAGATAAACATCTTCAGTAACTAATGAGAAGCATCAGCAAGGGATGGGACATAGGAAGTGCTCAATAACAAATATTTTAAATATTTGGGGAATTACCAAAATATAGTGTTGTAAGTTTACTGATAAAGGAGAAAGAGCTCAGTGCAGAAACATATCGGTGTTCTCAAAGAAGAGAAACTCTGGAGGATGCTGTGGACAACCCTCTGACTGTAAGCAATCCCTTGACCCATCACAAAATGTTAAGCAGTGCTTAGTGCTCTTAGTGGACACTATTACGTGTGGAATCAGGAGTGAGGATCTATGAAATTTTGGGGAGACAACTCTCTATGGGTCTTTCTTGTTTGTGCATATCTTGTAAGCAGAAGCATTGACTCTCTTTGTTCTAGACTATCTTTTCTCTTTTAATTGAAATATAACTAAGGTACACTGTGGTGTTCGGTTCAGTTCAATTCAGCTCAGTTGCTCAGTCATGTCCAGCTCTTTGCGACCCCATGGACTGCAGCACTCTAGGCTTCCCTGTCCATCATCAACTCCTGGAGCTTGTTCAAACTCACGTCCATCGAGTCAGTGATGACGTCCAACCATCTCATCCTCTGTCGCCCCCTTCTCCTCCTGCCTTCAATCTTTCCCAGCATCAGGGTCTTTTCCAATGAGTCAGTTCACATCAGGTAGCCAAAGTATTGGAGCTTCAGCTTCAGTCATTCCAATGGATATTCCAGACTGATTTCCTTTAGGATTAACTGACTTGATCTTTTTGCAGTCCAAGGGACTCTCAGACTCTTCTCAATACCACAGTGCAAAAGCATCATTTCTTTGGCACACACCTTTCTTTATGGTCCAACTCTCATATCCATACACTTCCCTCATAGCTCAGTTGGTAAAGCATCCACCTGCATTGCAGGAGACCCTGGTTCAATTCGTGGGTCAGAAATATCCCCTGGAGAAGGGATAAGTTACCCACTCCCGTTTCCTTGGGCTTTCCTTGTGACTCAGATGGTAAAGAATCTGCCTGCAATGCACAAGACCTGGGTTTGATCCCTAGGTTGGGAATATCATCTGGAGAAGGGAACGGTTACCCACTCCAGGATTCTGGCCTGAGGAATTCTGTGGACTGTATTAGTTCATGGGGTCGCAAAGATACAGACACGACTAAGTGACTTTCACATTCACATATCCATACATGACTACTGGAAAAACCATAGCTTTGACTAGATGGGCCTTTGTCAGCAAAGTCATGTCTTTGATCTTTAATATGCTGTCTAGGTGGGTCATAGCTTTTCTTCCAAGGAGCAAGTGTCTTAATTTCATGGCTGCAGTCACCATCTACAGTGATTTTGGAGCCCAAGAAAGTAAAATCTGTCACTGTTTCTATTGTTTCCCCATCTATTTGCCATGAAGTGATGGGACCAGATGCCATGATCTTTGTTTTCTGAATGTTGAGATTTATCATGGCATTTTCACTCTCTTCTTCCACTTTCATCAAGAGGCTCTTTAGTTCTTCTTCACTTTCTGCCATAGGGTGGTAGCATTTGCATATCTGAGGTTATTGATATTTCTCCCAGCAATCTTGATTCCAGGTTGTGTTTCATCAAGCCCAGCATTTTGCATGATGTACTCTGCATATAAGTTAAATAAGCAAGGCGACAATATACAGCCTTGACATACTCCATTTCCTATTTGGAACCAGTCTGTTTTTCAATATCCAGTTCTAACTGTTGCTTCCTGACCTGCATATAGATTTATCAGGAGGCAGATCAGGTGGTCTAGTATTCCCATCTCTTTCAGAATTGTCCACAGTTTGTTGTGATCCACACGTCAAAGGCTTTGGCACAGTCAATAAAGTGGAAGTAGATGTTTTTCTGGAACTCTCTTGTTTTTTCCAAGATCCAGCAGATGTTGGCAATTTGATCTCTGGGTTTCTCTGCCATTTCTAAATCCAGCTTGAACATCTAGAAGTTCTCAGTTCACGTACTGTTGAAGCCTTGCATGGAGAATTTTGAGCATTACTTTGCTAGGATGAGATGAGTGCAATTGTGCGGTAGTTTGAACAGTCTTTGGCATTGCCTTTCTTTGGGATTGGAATGAAAACTGACCTTTTCCAGTCCTGTGGTCACTGCTGAGTTTTCCAAATTTGCTGGCTTATTGAGTGCAGCATTTTAACAGCATCATCTTTTAGGACTTGAAATAGCTCAGCTGGAATTCCATCACCTCTAATAGCTTTGTTTGTAGAGATACTTACTAAGGCTCAGTTCACTTAGCATTCTAGGATGTTTGGCTCTAGGTGAGTGATCACACCAGTTTGTGATTTTTAGTGCTTCTGTGTATTCTTAATATCTTCTGCTTCTTTTAGGTCCATACCATTTCTGTCCTTTATTGTGCCCTTTGCATGAAATATTCCCTTTGTATCTCTATTTTTCTTGAAGAGATCTCTAGTCTTTCACATTCTGTTGTTTTCTGCTATCTTTGTGTTGGTCACTGAGGAAGGCTTGCTATTCTTTGAAACTCTGCATTTAGATGGGTATATCTTTCCTTTACTCCTTTGCCTTTAGCTTCTCTTCTTTTCTCAGTTATTTGTAAGGCCTCCTCAGACAGCCATTTTGTCTTTATCCATTTCTTTTTCTTGGGGATGGTCTTGATCACTACCACCTGTACAATGTCATGAACCTGTGTCCATAGTTCTTCAGGCACTCCATCAAATCTAACCCCTTGAATCTATTTGTCACTTCATGTGTATGCTGTAGTGATTCCATTTTTTTACAGAGAACATTTTATTATAAGTAAGTACAAGATATTGGGTATAAATCCCTGTGCTACACAGTAAATCCTTGTTGTTCTTCTATTTTATGTATAGAAGTCTGTCAACTCCATACTTCTAATGTGTCCTCCCACCCTCATTCCTGGGCTAACTTTTTAAGGATATTTATGTAGCAAATAGCCTTAGATGCTCTATTCCTCCAGAAGTAAAGGTAGGTTTGTTTTCTGCCAGTGTAATAAAACCCTAACAGAAACAGAAGAGATTAAGAGAGGTGGCAAGAATACACAGAAAAACTTTACAAAAAAAAATCTTAATGACATAGATAATCATGATGCTGTGGTCACTCACCTAGAGCCAGACATCCTGAAGTGTGAAGTCAAGTGGGCCTTAGGAAGCATCACTACAAACAAAGCTGGTGGAAGTGATGGAATTCCAGCTAAGCTATTTCAAATCCTAAAAGATGATGTTGTTAAAGTGCTGCATTTACTATACCAGCAAATTTGGAAAACTCATCAGTGGCCACAGGACTGGAAAAAAGTCAGTTTTCATTCCAATCCCAAAGAAAGGCAATGTCAAAGAATGTTCAAACTATTGCACAATTGTGCTTATTTCACACGCTAGCAAAGTAATGCTCAAAATCCTTCAGGCTAGGCTTCAACAGTACATGAACCATGAACTTCCAGATGTTCAAGCTAGATTTAGAAAAGGCAGAGGAACCAGAAATCAAATTGCCAACATCTGTTGGATAATACAGAAAGCAAGGAAATTACAAAAAAAAAAAATCTACTTCTGTTTCATTGTCTATTCTAAAGCCTTAGTGTGGATCAAAACAAACTCTGAAAAATTCTTAGAGTTGCAAATTTAAGACTACCTTACCTGGTTTCCTGGGAAAATTATATACAGATTAGAAGTAACAGTTAGAACCAGACATGGAAAAATGAGCTGGTTCAAAATTGAGAAAGGATTATGTCAAGACTGTATATCGTCACCCTGCTTATTTAACTTATATGCAAGGTGAAGTCACTCAGTCGTGTCTGACTCTTGGCGACCCCATGGACTGTAGCCTACCAGGCTCCTCTGTCCATGGGATTTTCCAGGCAATAGTACTGGAGAGGATTGCCATTTCCTTCTCCAAGGGATCGTCCCAACCCAGGGATCGAACCCAAGTCTCCCACATTGTAGACAGACGCTTTACCATCTGAGCCACCAGGGAAGTCACCAGGAAGTATATGCAAGGTACATCATGTGAAATGCTGGCTGGATGAATCACAAGATGAAATCAAAATAACCAAGAGAAATATCAACAGCCTTACATATGTAGATGATATCACTCTAATGGCCCAAAGTGAAGAGGAACTAGAGAGCCACTTTATGACAGTGAAAGAGTAAAGTGAAAAAGCTGGCTTAAAACTCAACATTCAAAAAACGAAGATCATGGCATCTGGTCCCATCATTTCATGGCAAATAGATGGGAAAACAATGGAAACAGTGACAGACTTTATTTTCTTGTGCTTCAAAACCATTGCAGATGGTGACTGCAGCCATGAAATTAAAAGATGTTTTTTCTCCTTGGAAGGAAAGTTATGACAAACCCAGACAGTGTATTAAAAAGCAGAGACATTATTTTGCTGACAAAGGTCTGTCTAGCCAAAGTTATGGTTCTTCCAGCCATCATGTATGGATGTGAGACTTGAATCAAAAAGAAGGTTGAGCACCGAAGAATTGATGGCTTTCAATTGTGATGCTGGAGAAGACTCTTAAGAGTCCCTTGGACAACAAGAAGATCAAACCAGTCTCTCCTAAAGGAAATCAACCCTGAATATTCATTGGACTTACTGATGCTGAAGCTGAAGCTGAAGCTAAACTCCAATACTTTGGCCATCTGATCTGAAAAGCTGACTCATTGGAAGACCTTGATGCTAGGAATGATTGAGGTCAAGAAGAGAAAGGGGCAACAGAGGATAAGAGGGTTGGATGGCATCACTGCCTCCATGGACATGAGTTTGAGCAAACTCCAGGAGATAGCAAAGGACAGGGAAGCCTGACAGGCTGCAGTCCATGGTGTTGCAAAGTGTCAGACATGACTTAGCAACTGAAGAACAACAGTATAATAAAGATAATAATTGCCTCTGAGGTTAAAGTTGAATAGATTTACTTACAGCTCATTATAAAGTGGACAGTTTCTTAAATTGGGGAGTTTTCAGCCATGATGCATACCACTCTCTGTGCTTCACCTACCGGGGCTTTTCAGAACTTGATGCCAGGGGAATGGACACAAACATGAAGCTCATGCTGCTTGCTGTACCATAAGTACAGAGACCCTTTGTCTCATGTCTTCCACCAGGGCCCATGAAAGGGTGGTAGACCAACCTTTTATTTTGCAAGTGGGGAAAAAATTCTAGACCCCTCACGATTGTTGAATTAGTTGCTTCAAATTTGTGTTCTAGCTCCCAAAATGAGTCCTCCAGATAGGCATATTAGGCAACCAAGTGTGAAAACTCAATGAAACAAGACTCTGTCTTCAGTTTAAAAGTCATTTGGAAAACCCAAACTCAATGCAAACAATTATTTGATAATGCAAAAATCACTACTTATCTTAATTAGACCAGTTTTCTTTTTTTTTTTAATCAGAAGCCAGCCTCTGTATAAACACTTGTATGTATAACAAACTATCCTCTTTTGAGTTTTCCTCATTCCCAAAAAGAAGGAGAGTGTGAGGTATTAATACTCAGAAATATCACTTTGGTTTCCCCTATAAACCAGGAATGTTATACTTAAATTTCAAATTCTTCCATATATTTCCACTTTACAAAATGCACAATTGGAACTCTGTGATATTAAATACTTTGCCAAGATCACACAGCTTAGCAAGTTGCAGAGCCAGATTAAAAACTGAGTTCTGCCTGTTCCAAGTAGGCTTTGCTCTACAACATTATTCTTCCAGGTGAAGGCACAAAGAGGGCCATTCTCCAGGAGGTGAGTAAGCTTCTCTAACCCATAGTCTCTTCCCTCTTCTGAGCTCTTGCCTAAAATTCCATCATTAGAGGACAGAGGCAGTACAGTATCATAGGGATGGAAAGCCCTTCAAGGGAGATGAAACAAACCCTCATACTTTCAGGCCAAGGCTTACTGTTCTTAAGGAACTCCAATTTTTTAATCTTGGATACTTTAGGTTTTATAGACTCTGTTTAAAACTCAATATAAAGGAAGTCCATTTTAAATAACCAATGAGCTACAGAGCCCAAAATAAACCTCTGAAGATTAGGATCCGCTGTGGGCTGCAGGTGGGTGAGAACAAAAGAGAGAGAGCTTTTTTTAACAAAAAATTGGAGCTTAGGAAGTCTCCTATTTCATTAATTTGCCTACATCCAGTATTGTCCTCAAAAGGTCACACTTCCCAATGCAAGAGGAACATAGGACTAAGAGTGAGTCAAATCCCCTGAGCTTTTCATCTTCATTTCATGTATTAATTTATTTTCCAAATATGAGCTGGAACACTAAATCATCTAAGAGCATCTGTCTGATAAATGATATGCAAATATCTTTATAAATATGCAGTATCATCTATAACATTGACAAGTCAGATAAAGGCACCAGCTTTCACTTAAAACTCTAAATTCCAAATAGAGGATGCAAATAGAGATTTTACACACACAATCTATTTCATTTTCAGCTCCACAGATGGTTACAAATTGCATATATTATTCATAGACTCTTCAATCTCAAGCCACCTTCATGTAAAAACCAGACTCAAATATTAGAGGAATTTCCAATGCTAAGACTCGAATTTTGAAAACCAATAGATTATCAGAATCGTCAAAAAGTACTCCAGTGGTGCAATAAGGGCACATATCATCTCCTGAGGCCAGGGGCTCAGCAGTAAAGAATCTGCCTGCAATGCAGGAGACTCAGGAGAAAAGGGTTTGATCCCTGCATTGAGATGATCCCCTGAAGAAGGGCATGGCAGCCCACTCCAGTATTCTTGCCTGGGAAATCCCATGGACAGAGGAGCCTGGTGGGCAACAGTCCATGGGGTCACAAAGAGTCAGACATGACTGAAATGACGTAGCACACACACACATGTCATCTCCTGATATTTTCAGTAAGGTCAACAAATACCCAAACAAAATAAAAAATGACCAAATAAACCTGGTCAAGCATTTGCCAAGCAAGAGCCCACCCCACAGCTGCACCCCTAGGCCACCTTCTGTTCTCCAACCTTAGGCTCCAACAGCTGTTCCTTTGTTTGCTTAATAAATATTTAGCATGTGAAACCCCTAAAAGCAGTGGGAGGTGCCCCTGAGGAAGGTGCAATGACTGTGCAATGGGAACCCTGATGAGAAACTGCCCAGGCAGCTCTCACTTGTCTACACCAGCCCTCAGCTGGGAGTCCTGGGAGACGATGGATAGTCCACACTGACTTTGTGCAAGGAAGGTGCTTGCGCTGAGAGGTCCCAATTAGCAGCTCTTCTATCTTTGCTTTGTGAGCACTGACATCCTAGGCCTTGTTTCCTTCCTTCCACCTCCCTCAGGCTTTCCTTCACAACATAATTCTGTAATGCCAAGAGAAAGTCAGAATAGAAATGAAGAATAATCAGGGTCAAAAGACCAGAGGGTTTGTCTCTGATCTGTCCTGTGTGGCCGATGAGGCCGTGGGCTTCAGGGTATCTGACAAGATATCAATAGAATCAATGTGGCGAAATTAAAACCTGCAGAATACCCCTTGTTTTACATGTAGCTGTTGGGAGGGAGAGAGGAGATACAGCCGGCGGGCTGCAATGCAGATGAAAGCTGGTCTGATCAGCAAGCTTCCTGAAGCTGGCAGACAGGGAGGCCGGCAGAAACTGGAGAGAGCTCAGGCAGTCAAGGAAGCAGAAAGAATGATCAAAGCGGGTAGACAGCGATCACAGTGCTGATTAGTTCTGGTGGGAGGGGGTCTTTTTATCTGATTGTAAATAATGGCTCATCTTATAAAATCTGGAAAACATAGGACTCCTAAAACAGGAGGGAATTTTTTGTTCAATTACTGTGCTTGGCTTGGGTCTGCATACTCAGCACCTTTCAGAAGCCTAAAGACAGAAGGCAAAAGCTGTTCAAGGTCTAAAACTCAACTGCTGACAGGTAGATACTGACTGTGTGTGGGTTCATGAGTTCGCATCTTGATTTCTATTAGGCTCCAGAGTCCTTTTGAAATCTTAGCCAATCATTTAGATACTGTTGAGGCCTAAACTGGGATTTTAAAAGTGCATCTAGTTTACTGAGTACCATCAGCTGTTTATTCCAATCTAGCCAGATGCATAATTTTAATATTTCGCTGTCTGGTTGTTCAATATTTCCTCTTCATGAAGCTGAAATCAAAGACATTTCAACAAGATTGTTTTTAATTAGCTACTTCCTATCAATTAATAAACCTAGTGTTACTTAGGTCATCTAGTCTGAATCCCTAGTCTCCTTCCTGTTCAAAACTAATCCTTGCTTTTCCCACCTCCACCTCCATGTCTCTGCCTCTGCCTCACAGAACTAGAGGTTCATCCTCATGGTACTGTAATTGTGATAATAACAGATACTTACACGGCAATTACTATGTGCAAGCATCTGTTGTAAGTGCTTCAAACACATTAACTCATTTAACCTTCGCACAGCCCTATGAGGTAGGAACTATTATTATCCTCGTTTTGCATGTATAAAGGGTCTCAGGAGTGGCCTGCTTGGGGAAGTACAGTCTCAGGAAAAGAGGAGAGAAGAAACTCTTAGTTCAATGATATTTATTCCAGACTGAAAGGAAGAGATTCTGGACCCATCATATGTCTCACTCAGCTTCTGCTGTGGTCCCGCCCTGTATCTAAGTGTTAAAGAGAAGAAACTGCAAGTAAAAATCCTATGAGTCGCCTGCGGTAAGGAGAGTACTCGGTGTTTGACTCATCCAGGGAGGTCAGAGGACAAGAGACGGCCAGTGCACAGCTCGGGAAGGAAAGGGAGTCACTGCTTTGTTAGACAAAGAATGCATGAGAGTCTCTCAACAATCCAAACAGGAGAGAGAGCTGGCAGGGAGCCATGTGAACTCTCACAAAGGAAAACAGTCAGGAAAGATCATGGTTTCCCGCAGACTGACTTTCAGGCAAACTGCTTTAAAAAAAAAAAAAAAAAAAGAGGGCGGGCAGTAGTAGCTGGAGGAAGTCACTGTTGGTGTGCTGGTATGATCCCTTAGAGGGCCCCTGAGAAGGCCACTGGGGGACACACCTGAGAAAGACATAGTCTTGAACACCTACAGCCTACTCGTCACAAAGCTCTTGCAGGGCAGGACTGTTCAAGCAAAGACTTTCCAGGCCTTTGACTCTGCTTCCTCCTCATTCACCTACCTTGAAAGGTTCAGAAACTTTAGCAAAAAAAAAAAAAAAAAAAGATGATCTTCTCTGGCTATCAGGCTCTTGACCTACATCAGACTATTAGCTATCATAGTATAGATAATGCAATTGCAAAACATTTGTCTCAGGGAGAGAGAGAGGAAAGAACCATGGGGCAAGAGAGGGAGGGAGGAGGGATGGGGGGAAAAGAACATTGTACACCCTGCCTTTACAGCCAGCACTCTACAAAGCACAGTGAAAGAAGCAAAAGCTCCCCAGAAATAACCTGAGAGAAACAGTGTTTAAGTACAAGTCCCTAAAGCAATAAGCAGCACAATAAGAACATCATGAGGTTTCCCAGGTGGCATTAATGGTAAAGATCTGCCTCCAAAAGCAGGAGACATAAGAGACATGGGTTTGATCCCTGGGTGGGGAAGATCCCCTGGAGAAGGGCATGGCAGCCCACTCCAGTATTCTTGCCTGGAGAATCGCACGGACAGAGGAGTCTGGTAGGCTATAGTCCATGAGGTCACAAAGAGTCAGACATGACTGAAGAGACTTAGCAAAAGCATGCAACAGACACATGCAAAAGCATCATGAATTTACAAAGGAAAATAATCTAAACACATCAAAAACTGTCTCATTAGACACACCTATTCAGGGTTATGGTCTGTTCCTCTCTGTGCCCTTTATAGTTTCTCATATTTCAAGTATACACAATAAAGTGTAGGTAGTTCAGTATTCAGAGTGTAGATTCAGTTAATCCCTGTGAATCTTTTGGCTGAATTAGAGAATGTCTTTAATTGCTGTTATACCAGGATGAAGCTGTTTGGTCTACACTTAACCACGAGGTCTAAAGTTCTGATGGGCATGAAAGAGCAAAATTCTTAGCAATATGGTGGGGTTTCTGTGCCTGAGGGAGACTGCACTGGCTACAAATTCAACCAAAGTGATGGGAAATTTGAATCATGGGCCGTGGAGAGGACGGAGATGAAAGCTGTGACTCCAGGACTTTCTTTTGAGACATGATGGGCAGAGGAGAATGTGAGAAAGAAAAAAAGGCACATTCCTGATCTGCTTTAGGGCAAAAAGAAACAGGGAGCCATACTCTCTGGGTCTTCACTACCCTGACGGCCAGCAAGCAGCAGTTTGATCTGAACAAGTGCCCAGAATATGACAAGAGCATTCTTGTCTGCAGGTGGAGGTCCTTTGTTGTGTAGCCAAAGAGAGTCTCTGGGCAGACAGTTGAAAACTTGATCTGCTGAATTGCACTGAGAGGGGCATGGCCACAGCTGTCCCTTGACAAAAGCTGCCTTAGATTAGCAGCATCTGAAGGGGGGCAAATGAACTTAGCAGGCACTGTCTCCCAACAGAAGGCACAAGTAACACATGGGCCTGGATTTAAGTTTGAGTCACAGGAAATGAGGGGCTTCCCTGGAATGGAAGCTCAGTGGTAGAGAATCCGCCTGCAATGCAGACCCTGGTTTGATCCCTGAGTCAGGAAGATCCCTGAAGGAGAACAGGGCAACCCACTCCAGTAGTCTTGCCTGGAGAATCCTGCAGACAGAGGGACCTGGTGGACTACAGTCCATGGGGTCACAAGGAGTGGACGTGACTGAAGTGACTTAGCACGCACACCCAGTAAATGATGGGGAGGCAGCCAGAGGAAGGGGGCTCTGATTCCTATCAGAGAGTTTCATAAATTCCAACCTTGTTGACTCAGCACAGCTTTGTCCTGACTATGGTTTTGTGTAGTGCTAAGAAATGTTATAGTACCTTCTCCGTTAATAGCCTCACACCACAGACTCTTGTAATTCTCCAGGACAGAATACTGGAGTGGGTAGCCTTTCCCTTCTCCAGGGGGTCTTTCTGACCCAGGAATCGAACCAGGTTCTCCTGCATTGCAGGCGGATTCTTTACCAACTGAGCTAAAGACATCCCTGGTGACTTAGATGGTAAAGCATCTGGCCTACAATGTGGAAGACCCGGGCTCAATCCCTGGCTTGGGAAGATCCTCTGGAGAAGGAAATGGCAACCCACTCCAGTACTCTTGCCTGGAAAATCCCAGGGATGGAAAAGCCTGGTTGGTTACTGTCCATGAAGTCACAAAGAGTTGGACATGACTGAGAGACTTTACTTTCACTACAGACTCTTCACTTAAAACTTTTGAATCTCAATTCTGTTTTCAGTTAAGCACTCTTGTGCTCTCCTAATCCACAATTAGATAAATGAACCCAGAGCAAACACTTTGTGAAACTTCACTATTGACAGATAATGTGTAGATTTTAGAACACAGTTTGCATAATCACCAGTTCCAAGGGATATACATTCAAAGGCTGTTTCAACATTTTAAAGAGTTTGGTTTTCCTGTTTTGTTTGTTTTTTTTAACCTTACATAGAGAATTTTATTGCCAAGACTTCAGCTCTTCCCATCACCATTAGCTTGTTCTGATTCAGTCCACAGAAAGTTTAGCCTTTTTTCTCTATTTGAACTTTCTAAGAAGCAAGCTGAGCACTGAAGAATTGATGCTTTTCAACTGTGGTGTTGGAGAAGACTCTTGAGAGTCTCTTGGACTGCAAGGAGATCCAACCAGTCCATTCTAAAGGAGATCAGTCCCGGGTGTTCATTGGAAGGACTGATGCTGAAGCTGAAGCTCCAATACTTTGGCCACTTCATGCAAAGAGTTGACTCATTGGAAAAGACTTTGATGCTGGGAGGGATTGGGGGCAGGAGGAGAAGGGGACGACAGAGAATGAGATGGCTGGATGGCATCACTGACTCGATGGACATGAGTTTGAGTGAACTCCAGGAGTTGGTGATGGACAGGGAGGCCTGGCGTGCTGCAATTCATAGGGTCGCAAAGAGTCAGACGCTACTGAACGACTGAACTGACCTGAACTGAACTGAAGAAGCAAACTTAAAATAGGTTTTGTGTTTTGTTTTTTTCCAGTATTCAGCAACATTAAGCAGCATATTTAGATTCACAGACATCTGGTAACTCTTGGTTTTTGATCTCTTCCATCAGTCATATTCGAAGAGAAACACCTCCTTTCCAGCAATCCAAGTGATTTTTTCAGTTCCTTGAGACAGAGTAATCAATATCTGCTGTCCTAACGAATTCTTTGCAGATCCTCCTCTTTTGTTGAGGCTTCTGATTTTCAGTCTTTCATTCTATATGATTTGTTTCAAACCATCACAGTGTTTTGTGTTTCTCTCAAAGTCGAGAGCAAGGTGACAAGGGCAATGACCTCCATTCAGGGGATAATGCCCACATCTGTTTATAACCCTTTCTCATAGACTGGGCATGTACTAACCCTTCTTAGCCCAAGACAGGGCCCTCTTACTGATATCTCTTCATCTAAAATTTTCTTTCAAAATAAAATTCATTTTGCTATTTAAATGACTCAAACAGGTACAACAGGAATGGTACTGCTCATCGCTTCTCCTTTCTCCAGAACACCCGCCGTAAGCTCCTCCCCACCCCTACTCTCCCACCCCCACCCTAGTGCCCAGAGCTTTGCTGTACCACTTCCATGTCCTGTCAAGGTGTCCCTTTACCCTTCATTATCCCAGCCTTATTACTTGCTCTGTTGGCTGTGTTTGGTTTTCTTACATTTTTATATTTTTTAATGTTCATGTTTCTCATTGTGTTCTTATTAAAAACATTAGCACACATGACCATTACAAAAATCAGAAAATGCAAACAAGCAAAACAATATAAAGAATAGCCAAGATGCCCGCTCACCTGCCAATCCAGAATCACCTGCTGATAATGCACTGGTGTGTATCTCCTTTTATTTCCTTCAGGAGAAACATGCATTATTTTCTTCAAAAATGGGATTGTGTAATCCAGTATGTTTTATGACCTACTTTATTTAAAAATCCATCCATTGTTGGACAACTATGTTATACCAAATTTTCTCCATTATAAATAACAATCAGTAAGAAATAATTCAAGATGTAAGAAAAAATTAGTAAGAAAAAAATTCGAAAATTCAAGAAAGTAGAAAAAGAAATTAAGGAAACAATTCCATTCACCATTACAACAAAAAGAACAAAATACTTAGGAATATATCTACCTAAAGAAACTAAAGACCTATATATAGAAAACTATAAAACACTGGTGAAAGAAATCAAAGAGGACACTAATAGATGGAGAAATATACCATGTTCATGGATCAATATAGTGAAGAATCAATATAGTGAAAGTGAGTATACTACCCAAAGCAATGTATAGATTCAATGTAATCCCTATTAAGCTACCAACGGTATTTTTCACAGAGCTAGAACAAATAATTTCACAATTTGTATGGAAAAACAAAAAACTTCGAGGCCAAAGCAATCTTGAGAAGAAGAATGGAAATGGAGGAATCAACATGCCTGACTTCAGGCTCTGCTACAAAGCCACAGTCATCAAGACAGTATGGTACTGACACAAAGACAGAAATATAGATCAATGGAACAAAATAGAAAGCCCAGAGATAAACCCATGCACCTATGGACACCTTATCTTTGACAAAGGAGGCAAGAATATACAGTAGATTAAAGACAATCTCTTTAACAAGTGGTGCTGGAAAAACTGGTCAACCACTTGTAAAAGAATGAAACTAGAACACTTTCTAACACCATACACAAAGATAAACTCAAAATGGATTAAAGATCTAAATGTAAGACCAGAAACTATAAAACTCCTAGAGGAGAACATAGGCAAAACACTTTCCGACATACATCACAGCAGGATTCTCTATGACCCACCTCCCAGAATATTGGAAATAAAAGCAAAAATAAACAAATGGGACCTAATTAAAATTAAAAGCTTCTGCACAACAAAGGAAACTATAAGCAAGGTGAAAAGACAGCCTTAAGAATGGGAGAAAATAATAGTAAATGAAGCAACTGACAAACAACTAATCTCAAAAATACACAAGCAACTCATGCAGCTGAATTCCAGAAAAATAAACGACCCAATCAAAAAATAGGCCAAAGAACTAAATAGATATTTCTCCAAAGAAGACATACAGATGGCTAACAAATACATGAAAAGATGCTCAACAACACTCATTATCAGAGAAATGCAAATCAAAACCACAGTGAGGTACCATTTCACGCCAGTCACAATTGCTGCCATCCAAAAGTCTACAAGCAATAAATGCTGAAGAAGGTGTAGAGGGTATGGTGGGTGTGATTCCCACCACACTGTTGGTGGGAATGCAAACTAGTACAGCCACTATGGACAACAGTGTGGAGATTCCTTAAAAAACTGGAAATAGAACTGCCTTATGACCCAGCAATCCCACTGCTGGGCATTCACACCAAAGAAACCAGAATTGAAAGAGACATGTGTACCCCAATGTTCATCGCAGCACTGTTTATAATAGCCAGGACATGGAAGCAACCTAGATGTCCATCAGCAGATGAATGGATAAGAAAGCTGTTGTACATATACACAATGGAGTATTACTCAGCCATTAGAAAGAATACATTTGAATCAGTTCTAACGAGGTGGATGAAACTGGAGCCTATTATACAGAGTGAAGTAAGCCAGAAAGAAAAACACCAATACACTATACTAATGCATACATATGGAATTAAGAAAGATGGTAACGATAACCTTGTATGCGAGACAGCAAGAGACACAGATGTATAGAACAGTCTTTTGGACTCTGTGGGAAAGGGAGAGGGTGGGATGATTTGGGAGAATGGCATTGAAACATGTATAATATCATATAAGAAACAAATAGCCAGTTTAGGTTCGATGCAGGATACAGGATGCTTGGGGCTGGTGCACTGGGATGACCCAGAGAGATGTTATGGGGAGGGAGGTGGGAGGGGGGTTCAGGATTGGGAACACGTGTACACCCATGGTGGATTCATGTTGATGTATGGCAAAATCAATACAGTATTGTAAAGTAAAAAAAAAAAAAAAAAATTTAAGATGAAAAATACACAAATTCTGAACAGAAAAAAAAAATGATTAATGTCATTTAGAAGTTATCAGACTATCCCATGAAGCACCACAGTTACCCATACTAGAAAATCCTAGGCAAAGTTTTGCTTCATTTTCACCAATCTCCATTTCAATCTTGGGAGTGTCCCAGTTGATTTTCACTTTCTCTATGAGGCTTTCCCCAGATTTCCCGGTTGATACTGCTTCCTCTGTTTCCATAGAGTATGTTTTGAGGTTGGGATGTTGGTCTCATCCCTTTCTGACTTGCTTTGTAGCTTTTTTTTTTTTTTTTTTTCTATTCTCAGTTTAACTTCTCCAAGTTAGGGTATTTTGCTTCTGGAAAGTGCTCAGTAAATAAATTAGTAGATAAAAATAAGGATCACATCTAATATTACTCAATATTACTCACTATTGGTTTTTTAAAACATTTATTAATTTTTATTTATTTGGCTGCACTAGATCTTAGTTGCCATGCATGGAATCTTTGCTCTGACTTACAACATGTGGGATCTAGTTCCCTAAGTAGGGACTGAACTTAGGTCCCCTGTATTGGGAGCATGGAGTCTTAGCCACTGGACCACCAGGGAAGTCCTGGGACTTTTTTTTTCAGCTTTTTTCCTGACCCAGTTTCAATTCCCTTATATTCAGTTCAGTTCAGTCACTCAGCTCTGTCCAACTCTTTGTGACCCCATGGACTGCAGCACACCAGGCTTCCCTGTCCATCACCAACTCCTAAAGCTTGCTCCAACTCATGTCCATTGAGTCGGTGATGCCATCCAACCATCTCATCCTCTGTCATCCCCTTCTCCTGCCTTCAATCTTTCCCAGCATCACGTTTTTCCAATAAGAAAAACCCATCAGCACCTCCCATCAGATGGCCAAAGTATTGGAGCTTCAGCTTCAGCATCAGTCCTTCTAATGAATATTCAGGACTGATTTCCTTTAGGATTGACTGGTTGGATCTCCTTGCAGTCCAAGAGACTCTCAAAAGTCTCCTCCAACAACACAGTTCAAAAGCATCAATTCTTTGGCACTCAGCTTTCTTTATAGTCCAACTCTCATATCCATACATGACTACTGGAAAAACCAAAGCTTTGACTATATGGACCTTTGTTGGCAAAATAACGTCTCTGCTTTTTAATATGCTGTCTATGTTTTTTATAACTTTTCTTCCAAGGAACAAGAGCCTTTTAATTTCATAGCTGCAATCACCATCTGCAGTGATTTTGGAGCATAAGAAAATAAAGTCTGTTTCTGTTTCCATTGTTTCCCCATCTATTTGCCTGGAACTGATGGGACCAGATGCCATGATCTTCGTTCCTTGAGTGTTGAGTTTTAAGCCAGCTTTTTCATTCTCCTGTTTCACCTTTATCAAGAGACTTTTTAGCTCCTCTTCACTTTCTGCTGTAAGGGTGGTATCATCTGCCTAGCTGAAGTTATTGATATTTCTCTTGGCAATCTTTATTCCAGCCTGTGCTTCACCCAGCCCAGCATTTCACATGATGTATTCTGCATAAAAGTTAAACAAGCAGGGTGACAATATACAGCCTTGATATACTTCTTTCCCAATTTGGAACCAGTCTGTTTTTCCATGTCTAGTTCTAACTGCTGCTTCTTGACCTGCACACAGATTTCTCAGGAGGCAGTCAGGTGGTCTGGTGTTCCCATCTCTTTAAGGAATTTCCACAGTTTGTTGTGATCTACACAGTCAAAGGCTTTGACGTATTCAACAAAGCAGAATAGATGATTTTCTGGAATTTTCTTGCTTTTACTATGGTCCAATGGGTGTTGGCAGTTTGATCTCTGGTTCCTCTGCATTTTCTAAATCCAGCTTGAACATCTAGAAGTTCATGGTTCACTTACTGTTAAAGCCTGGCTTAGAGAATTTTGAGCATTATTTTCTAGTATGTGAGATGAGTGCAATTGTGCAGTAGTTTGAACATTCTTTGGCAATTGCCCTTCTTTGGGGTTGGAATTAAAACTGACTTCTTCCAGCCCTGTGGCCACTGCTAGTTTTCCAAGTTTGCTGGCATATTGAGTGCAGCACTTTAACAGCATCATCTCTTAGGATTTGAAATAGCTCAACTGGAATTCCATCACTTCTACTAGTTTGTTTATAGTGATGCTTTGTAAGTCCCACTTGGCTTCACATTCCCTTATATTGGGCATAGGTAACTGCATTTTTCAGATTAAGGTGATAGAAAACCAATTCAAATAAATTAGCTTAAGCAGAAGAGGTGTAATTTATTGCTTCATGTAATTGGAAAGACTGGAAAGACACTTCAGGCATAGATAAATCCAAGGGTTCAAATGTTTCTCTCTGTTTCTTTCTCACATTTTCTATTTCTCCTTCCCTCTTGCCCTCCTTCTTTTTTTCTTTCATTTGCCCTTTATATCCCTTCCTCCAGCTAAATTTCCTTCTTGCCAAGATATTGTGGGCTGGGGTTGGGCATGGAGGGTTGGGACTACAAATCCACAGATAGCTCCAGGCCTACATCATTCGAGAAAGATTTCTTATCTTTCTCTCCCAGTGACTGCACATAAAATCCTGTATGTATGTAACAAGTCCGGCAATATGATTAGGGCAAGTATGAATCATGTAACCATCTCTGTTGCTGGCGGTCCTATGCACCATAACTGAAAAGTCCCCTAAACCTTCACAGAATGGTACAAAAATATAAAGATATTCATGTATTATTATTTGGAAGAGAAAAATATGACTAAAATTTGAGATGGTGTCAAGTAGCCCCATTTCACACTTACATCATTTTTTTAATACATTCAGAGACTACAATCAACTTGCTTTATAGTCAGGCTAGAATCTTAGAGTTTTATCCCACCTCTTCCACTTTATAAATGAGAAAATGGAGTCTTATTCATTATCAGTAAACCAACTAGCATAGGGAAGGGCTTGCTTCACCATGGGGGGAGGAGTTAATTTGAGAATTGGGAAACCAACACTGGGTCTCAGCCACGGCACAGACTCCCTTATTACTGCTTTTTCAAAGAACTTATTATAAAAAAAAAAAAAATAGTACTCTAAAAATAGTTTCCTTAACAATGAACATTCTATGTTGCATTTCTATGGGAAAAGGTGAAAACTTCAATTCACATGGAAAGAAGTCGAAAATTCATAGCTGTAAGCAATATGAGTAAATATATTTACCCTGTGTATACTTTATTCTCAAGATCCAAGTGGCTTGTGATTTGAAAAATTTAAAATCCCACTGATAGGGTGAAGATAAATTCATATAAAGATCTGTGGAAATGTTTTTATAGCATGATAAATTTCAATGTCAACATTCATTTTTTAATCACCATTAACTATACTTAGGGCTTCCTTGGTGGCGCAGATGGTTAAGAATCTTCCTGCATTGTATAAGAACTGGGTGCAATCCTTGGCTCAGGAAGATCCCCTGGAGAACAGAATGACTACCCACTCCTGTATTCTTGCCTGGAAAACTCCATGGACAGAGCAGCCTAAAAGGCTACAGTTCATGGAGTCACAAAGGGTCGGACACACTGATTGACTAACACTTTCACAAGTATTCTCAACAAAACAGAGATACATAGAAGTGGGAGATTTGTGAGAGTTAACTTTAGGAAAATGTTGAGAATGGGGAGGGTGAAAGAGTTGTTTTCTTTATCAAAAACTCCCCCACAGAGCATAATAGAAACATTTTTTGAAGTCCAAAGGAAAATTCGGATACAGGCACAAGGATAATACATATGCATTTACAACCCATTTCCTTTTTATTAGAGGGGGAAGGAGTGGGTTTGCAAAATGAAGCTGAATGAAGAATTAATTGCATTTCATTGCTTAAGGTTGACTGTATAGTATTTGTCAAGAAATTGGACTGACTGAGACCTTGAACAGAGCTGATATTTGATAATGAAGATGGTTTACATTTGAAATGTGGGCTGAAGTAACATTTTAAATGGCTGGAAAAAAGAAGGTAGTTGTAAGCGTCAAAGGCAGCTTCAGATTGTCCCGTGTGTTAAGCTGAAAGAGACTGTGTTTTCACTTCCTCAGCAACTTGTGCAACCCCGAGGAGAGTTTAAAAACATGCTTAATCAGCCTGATTTGAAATCAGAGAAAGTAGCTCCAGAGACAAGTTCCTGACACCAGCTATGGGAAATCTCTCAGTTCTGCAGACTTCAGTGACACACACCTTAGGACTAGAACATCATGTATTTTGTCACTTCAAGACATTCTTTGATCACTGTTTCCCAATAAAATATAAAATTCTAGAAGGGAAAATATTTACATGCAGAGTACATCATACAAAATGCTGGGCTGGATGACTCATAAACTGGAATCAAGATTGCCAGGAGAAAGACAACCACAACCTCAGGTATGTAGATGATACCACTTTAATGGCAAGAAGTGAAGAGCAACTAAAGAGCCTCTTGATGAAGGTGAAAGAGGAGAGTGGAAAAGCTGGCTTAAAACTCAACATTCAAAACACTAAGATCATGGCATCCAGTCCCATCACTTCATGGGAAATAGATGGGGAATAAGTGGGAAACAGTGGCACATTTTATATTCTTGGGCTCCAAAATCACTGTAGATGGTGACTGCAGCCAAGAAATTAAAAGATGCTTGAGCCTTGGAAGAAAAGCTATGACAAACCTAGATAGTGTATTCAAAGGCAGAGCCATCACTTTGCCAACAAAGATTTGTATACTCAAAGCTATGGTTTTTCCAGTAGTCATGTACAGATGTGAGAGTTGGACCATAAGGAAGGCTGAGTGCCAAAGAGTTGATATCTTTGAACTGTGGTGCTGGAGGAGACTCTTGAGAGTCTGTTGGACTGCAAGGGAATCAAACTAGTTAATCCTAAAGGAAATCAACCTTGAATATTCATTGGAAGGATGCTGCTGAAGCTGAAGCTCCAATACTTTGTCCCCCTGATGTGAACTGACTCATTGGAAAAGCCCCTAATGCTGGGAAATGTTGAGGGCAAGAGGAGAAGGGAGTGAGAGGATGGGATGGCTGGATGGCATCACTGACTCAACGGACATGAGTTTTACCAAACTCAGGGAGAAAGTGAAGGACAGGGAAGCCTGGCGTGCTGCAGTTCATGAGGTCACAAAGATTTGGACACGACTTAGCAACTGAACAACAACAACAAAAAGGCAAAAAATTCAAACAAATCAAACCAAGCAATGAGAAAAAAGTCTTATGTATCATGAATATTGCCAGGTATTGGTAATGTCAACACTACAAAAAAATTCTCTTTCAGTTCTTAATGATGAGTCATAAAGTACATTTGATACACAAACCACAAATTTAACCAACAGATGAGAATTATGCAAATGATATATAATACTTGATCACACTGGACACTACTGTACAGTTTATCACAACTGGAGCTCTGTGACAGCCACCGCTGGGCATATTGGAATTTTCAGGGCTAGCACATTCCTTCCACAGATTATGCAAGGACTAAAAGCTTGTCAGATGAATGAATGAATGAATTGAAAAAATATAGAACTAAGAGGACAACGGAATAATAAAGGTCTTTTTTTTTTTTTTACAGAAGGGTATTATTAAAACTATCCCACAAAGAAAATCTTCAATATTTTCTAAATTTTAAATGAGATTTAAAATCCTTCGTACTCACTTATGACCACCAGAAAACATTTCCAGTGTGCAAATAGTGACACCAGTTTTCTTATAAAGATGGTGTGAGTTGCTTTTTGTTCAGGCCACATTGGGTACCACCATTAAGTAGATTTTGAGACAACAGTCCACTTCCACCACTAGTAGCTTAAGGGGGCTATCATTTTCACTCTCTTCCATATGCACATAGATAGTCCATCTGATTAACAGGGCTCTTGATTGAATAATTTTTATCTTTCTTCCCTCAACTCTTTCTTAGCTACACATTCACACATTTCTCCATCCTACACAGACCCTATCAACACCTAAAATTCCATTGTTTCTCAAATACTGGTTTCAAATATCCCACTCCATAACTGTTACCACCTACCCTTCTAGCTCACCTGATGACCCATTGCCACTACAACATTTTAAACCTCTTGGAGACCTCCAATGCATTGATCCCACCACTTTCACAATCTACCAGCTCTCCTAGCTTCACATTCTTCTTTGAGGAGTTTAGATGATTGCTGTTCAGTCACCAAGTCATGCTCAACTTTTTGTGACTTCATGGACTACAGCGTGCCAGGCTCTCAAGGGACTCTCAAGAGTCTTCTCCAGCATCACAGTTTGAAGGCATCAATTCTTCAGTGCTTAGCTTTCTTTTCTGTCCAACTCTCATATCCATACTTGACTACTGGCAAACCCGTAGCCTTGACTATATGGACCTTTGTCGGCAAAGTGATGCCTCTGCTTTTGAATACATTGTCTAGTTTTGTCATAGCTTTCTTTCCAAGGAGCAAGTGTCTTTTAATTTCATGGCTGCAGTCACTGGCTGCAGTGATTTAGGAGCCTAGGAAAATAAAATCTATCACTGCTTCCACTTTTTTCCCTTCTATTTGTCATGAAGGGATGGTACCAGATGCTGTGATCTTAGTTTTTTGAATGTTGAGTTCCAAGCCAGCTTTTTCACTCTCCTCTTTCACCCTCTTAAAAAAGCTGTTAGGTTCCTCTTCACTTTCTGCAATTAGAGTGGTATCATCTGTCTATCTGAGGTTCTTGATATTTCTCCTAGCAATCTTGATTCTGGCTTGTGATTTATTCAGCCCAGCATTTCATATGATGTACTCTGCATATACGTAGAGAAAATCCTGAAGACTCCACAAAAACAAAATCAGAAAACAAAAAATTAAAAAAATACTTGGAACTAATCAATTCTATAAAGTTGCAGGATACAAAATCAACATACAGGAATCAGTTGTCTTTCTATACACTTACAACAAAATATCTGAAAAATAGCATTGAAACATGTATATTACCATGTGTGTGAAATAGATGACCAGTCCAAGTTCAATTTATGAAACAGGGCACTCAAAGCTGGTGCACTGGGATGACTCAGAGGGATGATATGCAGAGGGAGGTGGGAGGGGGGTTTGGAACAAGGGGACATATGCACACCCGTGGCTGATTCATGTCAATGTATGGCAAAAACCACCAGAATATTGTAAAGTAATTAGTCTCCAATTAAAATATATTAATTTAAAAACATATGAATAAAGGATGAAAAGAAGGAGATATAAAAAGAAAGAAATCAAGAAAACAATCTCATTTACAGTAGCATCAAAAACAATAAAATGCCAAAGAAAAAATTTAAACAAGTAAGTGAAAGATTTCTACTCTGAAAGCTATAGGACATTAATGAAAAAAACCAAAGATACAAATAAATAGAAAGATATCCCTTGTTCATAGGTCAAAGAGTTAATATTGCTAAAAATATTATCAAATTTCCAATGGTATTTTTTCCAGAAAACAACAATGCCAAAATTTGTGTGGAACCACAAAATACCTCAAATAGCGAAAGTAAACTTGATAAAGAACAGAGCTGGAGTCATTACACTTCCTGACTTCAAAATGCATTACAAAGCTATAATCAAAACAGTAAGGTACTATCATAAAAATAAGTATACAGAATAATGGAACAGAATTGAGGATCTAGAAATAAACCCATGCATATATGGTCAACTAATATTTGACAAGGGAGGCAGGAAGATTACATGGTTAAAAAATAGTCTCTTCAATAAATGGTGTTGGGAAAACTGGATATTCACATGCAAAAGGATGGAACTAACCCTCTGTTTTACACCACTCACAAAATTAACTTGACATGGATTATAGATTTAAACATAAGACTTGAAACCATAAAACTTCTTAAGAAACACAGAGAAAAATCTCCTTGAAATTGGTCTTGGCCATTATATTTTGGATATGACCAAAAGTGCAAGTAACAAAAGCAAAAATAAATAAGTGGGACCATATCAAACTAAAAGCTTCTGTACAGCCTTTAAATGATCAAGAAAATGAGACATCAACTTATGAAATGGGAGGGAACATTTGTAATATCTAATAAGGGATTAATATCCAAAATATATATATAAACTCACATAATTCAATAAGATAAAGAAAATAATCTGATTTAATAATTAGCAAAGAACTCAAGTTCTATTTTTTCACATAAGATATTCAAATGGCCAATCAGTTCAGTTCAGTTCAGTTCAGTCGCTCAGTCATGTCCAACTCTTTGCAACCCCATGAATTGCAGCACGCCAGGCCTCCCTGTCCATCACAAACTCCCAGAGTTCACTCAAACTCATGTCCATCGAGTCAGTGATGCCATCCAGCCATCTCATCCTCTGTCGTCCCCTTCTCCTCCTGCCCCCAAACCCTCCCAGCATCAAAGTCTTTTAGAATGAGCCAATTCTTCACATCAGGTGGCCAAAGTATTGGAGTTTCAGCTTCAGCATCAGTCCTTCCAATGAACACCCAGGACTGATCTCCTTTAGGATGGACTGGTTGGATCTCCTTGCAGTCCAAGGGACTCTCAAGAGTCTTCTCCAAAACCACAGTTCAAAAGGTACATGTAAAAAGATGCTAACATCACTGACCATCAGGGAAATGCAAATCAAAACCATAATGAGATATTACTTAACTTTTTACCTATTAGAATGCCTATTATCAAAGAGACAAGTAAAGTGGTGAGGATATGGGGAAAAAAGGGAACATTACCTTGTTGGTAGAACTGTAAATTGATCCAGCCACTATGAAAAACACTATGGAGTTTCCTTTAAAAATTAAAAATAGAATGATCATATAATCCAGCAATTCCACTTCTGGGTATATGTCCAAAGCAAACAAAATCACTATCTTGAACAGATATCTTCACTCCCATGTTCACTGCAGAATTATTTACAATAGCCAAAAAAATGGAAACAAATTGTATTCATGGATGGATGGGGTTTTCTTCAGCCATAAAAAGAAGAGAAGGTTGCCCTTTGCAACAACATGGATGGACTTTAGGGGCATTATACTAAGTGAAATAAGTCACAAAAAGCCCTATTCTGTATGATCTCGCATATATGACATCTATGAAAATGAACTCATGAAAATACAGAGTGAATTGGTGATTTTCAAAGTTAGGGGAATGGGTGAAAGCTATCAAAGGATGCAAACTACAGTTATAAGGTTAATAAATTCTGGGAATGTACATGGTGACTATAGTTAACAGTATTGTGCTGTACATTTGAAAGTTGCTAAGAGTAGACGTTAAAAATTCTCAACACACACACACACACACACACATATGACTGTAATTATGTGAGATCATGGATATTTTAACTAACCTATTGGAGCAATCATTCCACTAAATAATCTCTTCTTTCAAGTCTCTTATACCTTTTCTCCCTCATTCCTGTTGACCATTGCTTATGTTTTTGTTTAATTGGCTCATGTATTTTTCCTACTTGGCCATACCATTTCAGTTTCCTTTGCTGCTCCTCTGCCCCATCTAACCTCTAAACATAGAAGTCTCTCATGTGTCAGTCTCATGCATGATATCCACCCTCTATAAGGAAATCCCAGGTGACCCTAGTGGTAATGAACTTGCCTGCCAATGCAAGAGATGTAAGAACAGTGGGTTCAGTCCCTGGGTTGGGAAGACCCCCTGGAGAAGGGAATGGTAACCCACTCCAGTATTCTTTCAGGGATAATTCCATGGACAGAGGAGCCTGGTGGGTTACATAGGGTCACAAAGAGTTGGACATGACTGAAGTTACTTAGCACAGTAGAGCATACTCTTTATAAAATTTTTTAACATTTTTCTCCTTAGGTGATGACAACAATTTTTAATTTACAGTTTTATTGAAATGTAATTCACATACCATAATACCCACAGAGTTGTACAACCATAACCACTACCTAATTTTAGTATATTTTCATCATCCCTAAAAGAAATCCCATACCCACTAACCACTCACCCCTTTAATCTACTCTCCCCTCACACCTTGCCAACCACTAATCCATTTTGTCTCTATAGATTTGAATATTTCAAATAAATGCAACCTATCATACATGCTCTTTTTTTGTGACTGATTTCTCTTACTTAGCATGTTTTCAACGTTAATCCATTGTAACATGTATCAGAACATCATTCCTTTTTATTGATGAATAGTTTCCATACATCACAATGGCTTATTCAGTCATAAATTTGTGGGTATTTGAACTGTTTCTACCTACTTTCAGCTATCATAAATGCTATGAACACTTGTATACAAGTTTTTGTATGGACATATGAATTTATTTCTCTTGGATATACCTAGGAATAGAATACTAGTCATATGGTAACTCCTTGTTTAACATTTTGAGAAACTGCTGATCTGTTCTCTAAAGCAGGCTGAAATATTTTATAATCACACCAGAGGGTATGAAGTTTCTAAACTGTCTACATCCTCATCGACAATTGTTATTGTCTGTCTTTCTTATTACAGCTATCTTAGTGGGTCATAGTAAATACCCTCTTCCAACAACACAAGAGATCTTTACACATGGACATCACCAGATGGTCAATACTGATATCAGACTGATTGTATTTTTTGCTGCCAAAGATGGAGACACTCTATAAAGTTGGCAAAAACAAGACCTGGAACTGATTATGGTTCAGATCATGAACTCCTTATTGCAAAGTTCAGACTTATAGTGAAAAAAGTAGGGAAAACCACTAGGCCATTCAGGTATGACCTGAATCAAATCCCTATACAGTGGAAGTGACACATAGATTCAAGGGATAGATCTGATTGATCTCATCTTCCTGAAGAACTATGGACAGAGGTTTGTAACATTGTACAAGAATCAAAACTATCCCCAAGGGCTTCCCTGGTGGCTCAGTGGTAAAGGATTTGCCTGCCAATGCAGGGGAAACAGGTTCAATCCCCGATCTGGGAAGATCTCACAAACCACTCAGCAACTAAGCCTGTAAGCCGCAGCTACTGAAGCTTGAGTGCCCTAGAGCCCATGCTCCACAAGAAAAGAAGCCACCACAATGGGAAGACCATGCACCAGAACTAAAGTGTCACTCCCCTCCTCCACAACTAGAGAAAAGACAGCAGGGATGAAAACCCAGCATAGCCCAAAATAAATAAATTTTAAAAAATCCCTGAGAAAAGAACTGCAAAAAGGCAAAATGGTTGCTTGAGGAGGTCATACAAATAGCTGAGAAAAGAGAAGCAAAAGGCAAAGGAGAAAAGGAAAGATGCACCCATCCAAATACAGAGTTCCAAAGACTAGCAAGGAGAGATACGTGTATACCTATGGCGGATTCATGTTGATGTACGGCAAAACCAATACAATATTGTAAAGTAATTAACCTCCAGTCAAAATAAATAAATTTATATTAAAAAAAAGAAAGCCTTCTTAAGTGAAATTGCAAAAAAAAAAAAAAGAGGAAAACAATAGAATGGGAAAGACTAGATGTCTCTTCAGGAAAATTAGAGATACTAAGGGAATATTTCATGCAAAGACGGGCACAATAAAGATAAGAAATGATATGGATCTAACAGAAGCATAAGATATTAAGAAGAGATGGCAAGAATACACAGAATTGTACAAAAACAGTCTTAATGACTGGGATAACCATGACGGTGTGATCACTCACCTAGAGCCAGACATCCTGGAGTGTGAAGTTAAGTGGGCCTTAGGAAGCATGACTTTGAACAAAGCTAGTGGAAGTGATGGAATTCCAGGGGCGAAAATTTCAAATCCTTAAAGATGATGCTGTTAAAATGCTGCACTCAATATGCCAGCCAATTTGGAAAACTCAGCAGTGTCCACTGGACTGGAAAAAGTAGTTTTTGTTTCAATTCCAAAGAAGGGCAATGCCAAAGAATGTTCAAACTACTTCACAATTGCACTCATTTCACATGCTAACAAGGTAATGCTCAAAATCCTTCAAACTAAGGTTCAACAGTTCATGAACCTAGAACTTCCAGATACAGAAGCTAGATTTAGAAAAGGCAGAGGAACCAGAGATCAAACTACCAACATCTACTGGATCATAGAAAAAGCAAGGGAATTCCAGAAAAAACATCTACTTCTGCTTCATTTACTATGCTAAAGCCTTTGACTGTGTGGATCACAACAAATTGTAGAAAATTCTTCAATAGATGGGACTACCAGACCACCTTACCTGCTTCCTGAGAACCCTGTATGCAGATCAAGAAGCAATAGTTCTGTACGTGAAACAATGGACTGGTTCAAAATTCGGAAAGGAATAAGTCAAGGCTGTATATTGTTCTATAAAATAAATAAATTTATATTTTAAAAAAGGCTGTATTTTGTCATGATACTTATTTAACTTCTGTGCAGGGTACATGCAAAATGCCAGGCTGAATGAAGTAGAAACTGGAATCAAGATTGCTGGGAAACTCTGGAAAATACTGAAGGACAAAGAATCCTGGCATGCTGCAGTCCATGGGGTCAGAAAGAGTCAGATACACTTAATGACTGAACATTGGAGGTTGGATGGATAGAACCTGCTGAAGTATTGACTGTGAGACTGAAGAAGAGGGAGCAGTGAAGACTGACTCTCAGTTTCCTGCATGAGCAATGCAGTCAAGTATGGAAATAGGCACAGTAATTAAGTGTAAGTGACAGAAGAAATGGGATTGAGGAAGTTATGTGACGAATTTGCTGTTCATATGGACAGTTTGAGATAACCGTGAGACATTCCACTGGGACTGCCAATTAAAGACTTCCCCAATATGAGTCACAGTTTCAGAAACTGATTTGGATAATATAATTTGAGAGTTTTCTGTTTATGAGATGTTATTTAAATGATAAATATCTATGAAGTGCAGTGACCAAAAATGCCCAGAACATTCTTGAAAAAAAAAAAAAAAACAAATTTACAGGACACAAACTGTCTGATTTCAAAAGTTACTACAGAGCAGCAGTCATCAAGATAACATGGTATTGGCATAAGGATAGAGGCAGAGATCAATGGAATATAATTGAGAATTCAGAAATAAATAACTAATTTATAGTCAACTGGTATTTGAAAAGAGTGCCAAGAAAACTCAGTGAGGTAAATTTGTCTTTTCAACAAACGATGACGTGACAATTGGATCAAAGTGAAAGTGAAAGTCACTCAACTCTTTGCAACCCCATGGACTCTAGTCCATGGACTTTTCCAGGCCAGAATACTGGAGTGGGTAGTCTTTCCCTTCTCCAGGGGATCTTCCCAATCCAGGGATCAAACCCAGGTCTCTCGCATTGCAGGCGGATTCTTCACCAGCTGAGCCATAAGGGAAGCCTATCATGTGCAAAAGGGTGAAGTCGTAACTGTAACTCACAATATACACGAAAATTAATTCAAAAGGGATCAGTCTAAGACCATGGTTACCATTGTTTCCCCATCTATTTGCCATGAAGTGATGGGACTGGAAGCCATGATCTTAGTTTTTTGAATGTTGAGTTTTAATTCAGCTTTTTCACTCTTCTCTTTCACTTTCATCAAGAGGATCTTTAGTCCCTCTTCTCTTTCTGCCATTAGACTGGTGTCATCTGCATATCTGAGGTTGTTGATATTTCTCCTGGCAATCTTAATTTTGGCTTGTGATTCACCCAGCATGGCATTTTGCATGATGTACCCTGCATATAAGTTAAATAAGCAGGGTGACAATATACAGCCTTGACATATTCCAACTTGCAAACCAAACGTCATACTTACTTCTCACCATATCCACTTTTAAAACCTTAATCCAGGCAACATTGTCTCCTAGATTACTAATTAGTGTCCCTGATTTTTCCCTGAAGGTCCATTTTCTACACAGTGATAATTTAATAAGAAAAATTTTTAGTCTCTTTCTTGAGTTTTCACTTAAATGAAATCTCAAATCTTTCACATGATGTATGAGGGGTGTTTCAAATCACCCCTCATGATTTGAACCCACCTATCTTTCCCACCTCATCTTCTGATGTCTCCCCTTGCTCACAGGTCCCAGCCATACCAGCTTTCTCTTAGGTTTTCAAACAAGACTACATTCTTCCTGGTTTGAGGTCCTTGCACATGCTGCCTCCTCTGATTAAAATGTTCCTCCCACAACTGTGACTCTACTATTCCATAGATAGTTCCTTTGACCCATCTGTTCTTGGCTTAAGTATCATCTCCTAAGAGAACTTTGGTGACTGTATGTCTAAATTATTTTACCTTTTTTCACTGCCACATAGCTGTTGCTTTCAACACATTTATTACACTTTATAAGTATTGTTTATATGCTTGGTTAGTGTCTGTCTTTCTCAATAAGCTGTAAGATCTATGCAAGAAGCAACCATGTCTGTTCTTTTTACCATTGTATCCCCAGTGCTAAGCACACAATAAGCACTCATTAAATCAGTACTTGAATCTCTCATTTTTACCCATTAAAAAGAAATATTAGGGAACAGCTTCCTAATTCTTAGTATAAGCCCAGCACTGTTACATACCCTCTATGTGGAGCAATTTATTTAAAAATCACAAGAAACTTATGAGGTGAATTCTATTATTCCATTTTTAAAGGAAATCAGGTTACATAGAAGGTAAGTAACTTCCTTGATGTCACCCAGACAAGGCATGAGCAAGCTTAGAGTTAGAAAGCCAGGTCTCCGGCTCTCTCACCTATGTCTGTAACCCCTGTCCCACACTGATGTACACCCAGAAGGCATGGGAGGGAACTATGGGTTTGATTTAGGGAGTTGATATCTTCTCCTAGTCTTGTCTCTGCATGCAAACTTGGCAAGAATAGACGGAGCAATTAGTATGAGGATCTCAAATAATTCTGAGTTAAAAACTGGCACCTGTTGAATGTCTTCCTTTTTGAGATTCAGAGATAAAGGAGTATTCTGGGATGGGAGCAGTTCACTTCAGTTCAGTTCAGTCACTCAGTTGTGTCCGACTCTTTGTGACCCCATGAACTGCAGCACGCCAGGCCTCCCTGTCCTTCACCAACTCCCGGAGTTCACTCAGACTCACGCCCATCAGTGATGCCATCCAGCCATCTCATCCTCTGTCGTCCCCTTCTCCTCCTGCCCCCAATCTCTCCCAGCATCAGAGTCTTCTCCAATGAGTCAACTCTGTGCATGAGGTGGCCAAAGTACTGGAGCTTCAGCTTTAGCATCATTCCTTCCAAAGAAATCCCAGGGCTGATCTCCTTCAGAATGGACTGGTTGGATCTCCTTGCAGTCCAAGGGACTCTCCAGAGTCTGCTCCAACACCACAGTTCAAAAGCGTCAATTCTTCGGCGCTCAGCCTTCTTCACAGTCCAACTCTCACATCCATACATGACTACTGGATAAACCATAGCCTTGACTAGACGAACCTTAGTCAGCAAAGTAATGTCTCTGCTTTTGAATATACTGTCTAAGTTGGTCATAACTTTTCTTCCAAGGAGTAAGCGTCTTTTAATTTCATGGCTGCAGTCACCATCTGCAGTGATTTTGGAGCCCCCAAAATAAAGTCTGACACTGTTTCCACTGTTTCCCCATCTATTTCCCCTGAAGTGATGGGACAGGCTGCCATGATCTTCCTTTTCTGAATGTTGAGCTTTAAACCAACTTTTTCACTCTCCTCTTTCACTTACATCAAGAGGCTTTTTAGTTCCTCTTCACTTTCTGCCATAAGGGTGGTGTCATCTGCATATCTGAGGTTATTGATATTTCTCCCGGCAATCTTGATTCCAGCTTGTGTTTCTTCCAGTCCAGCATTTCTCATGATGTACTCTGCATAGAAGTTAAATAAGCAGGGTGACAATATAGAGCCTTGATGCACTCCTTTTCCTATTTGGAACCAGTCTGTTGTTCCATGTCCAGTTCTAACTGTTGCTTCCTGACCTGCATACAGATTTCTCAAGAGGCAGGTCAGGTGGTCTGGTATTCCCATCTCTTTCAGAATTTTCCAGTTTATTGTGATCCACACAGTCAAAGGATTTGGCATAGTCAAGAAAGCAGAAATAGATGTTTTTCTGGAACTCTCTTGCCTTTTTGATGATCCAGCGGATGTTGGCAATTTGATCTCTGGTTCCTCTACCTTTTCGAAAACCAGGTTGAACATCAGGAAGTTCATGGTTCACATATTGTTGAGGCCTGGCTTGGAGAATTTTGAGCATTACTTTACTAGCATGTGAGATGAGTGCAATTGTTCGGTAGTTTGAGCATTCTTTGGCTTTGCCTTTCTTTGGGATGGGAATGAAACCTGACCTTTTCCAGTCCTGTGGCCACTGCTGAGTTTTCCAAATTTGTTGGCATATTGAGTGCAGCACTTTCAGAACATCATCTTTCAGGATTTGAAGTATCTCTACTGGAATTCCATCACCTCCACTAGCTTTGTTTGTAGTGATGCTTTCTAAGGCCCACTTGACTTCACATTCCAGGATGTCTGGCTCTAGATGAGTGATCACACCATCGTGATTATCTAGGTCATGAAGATCTTTTTTGTGTGTTCTTGCCACCTCTTCTTAATATCTTCTGCTTCTGTTAGGTCCATACCATTTCTGTCTTTTATCGAGCCCATCTTTGCATGAAATGTTCCCTTGGTATCTCTAATTTTCTTGAAGAGATCTCTAGTCTTTCCCATTTTGTTGTTTTCCTCTATTTCTTTGCATTGATCGCTGAAGAAGGCTTTCTTATCTCTTCTTGCTATTCTTTGGAACTCTGCATTCAGATGCTTATATCTTTCCTTTTCTCCTTTGCTTTTCACCTCCCCTTTTCACAGCTATTTGTAAGGCCTCCCCAGACAGCCATTTTGCTTTTTTGCATTTCTTTTCCATGGAGATGGTCTTGATCCCTGTCTCCTGTACAATGTCACAAACTTCATTCCATAGTTCATCAGGCACTCTATCTATCAGATCTAGGCCCTTAAATCTATTTCTCACTTCCACTGTATAATCATAAGGGATTTGATTTAGGTCATACCTAAATGGTCTAGTGGTTTTCCCTACTTTCTTCAATTTAACTCTGAGTTTGGTAGTAAGGAGTTCATGATCTGAGCCTCAGTCAGCTCCTGGTCTTGTTTTTGTTGACTGTATAGAGCTTCTCCATCTTTGGCTGCAAAGAATATAATCAATCTGATTTCAGTGTTGACCATCTGGTGATGTCCATGTGTAGAGTCTTCTCTTGTGTTGTTGGAAGAGGGTGTTTGCTATGACCAGTGCATTTTCTTGGCAAAACTCTGTTAGTCTTTGCCCTGCTTCACTCCATATTCCAAGGCCAAATTTGCCTGTTACTCCAGGTGTTTCTTGACTTCCTACTTTGCACGTGCCTCCTAAAAGTAGAATAGCAAGGACAAGGAGGATAGCCAGGACCTCAAAGTAAAATACCCTTGAGGAAGTTAGCAGGCTAGGCTGGTGACCTTGGATCAGTAAAACAAAGGTGGGTGGTTGAAACAGTGAGGTCTTTCAGGTGCAGCTATTGGTCCTAGGAGAAAATGACTAAACCCAGGAGTATGTGGAAATGAAAGAGTTTCAGATGGATCAAAATGACAGTGAAATATCGTCTCATACCTGTTAGGATGGCTTTTCACAATTGCTGGTAAAGATGTAGAGAAAAGGAAAACCTGGGAATGTAAACTGATAGTCATTATGGGAAACGTATGACAGTTTCTCAAAAAGTTAAAAACTGTACTACCATATCATCCAGGAATCCCGCTCCTGGACATATAACTGAATGAGTTAAAATCAGTATCTCAGAGGGATATCTGCATACTCATGTTCACTGAAGCATTATTCACAATAGCCAAGATAAGGAAATAACTGAAGTGCCTATCTTGGATGGATGGATAAAGAAGCTGTGATATATATTTGAATATTTTCATCCAAGAGAAAGAAGTAATGTCTGCTATATGCGACAACATGGATGGATGCTGAAGGTGTTATGCTAAGTGAGATAAGTCAGACAGAGGACAAACACTGTATAATATCACTTTTGACTCTGAACTTGTAAAAACAGAGGGGAGAATAGAAGTTATAAGGAGCTGGAGATAGGGAAACTGGGGAGAAATTGTTTTAAGGGTAAAAACTTATGACCAGTAGGTAAGTTCTAGAGAGTTAATACACAACACAGTGATTATAGTCAACACTATGGTATTGTATATTGTATGTATTGTATACATACTATTGTATGTATTTGTACAATACTGTAAAAATTTCAACATTACTAAGAAACTAAATCTTAACTGCTCTCAAAGTTGTATTATAAGTTTCAACATTACAAAAAACCTAAATCTTAATTGTTCTCAATGCACACAAAAAGTGATAAATATGTAACATGGAAGAAGTGTTAGCTAATACTACTATAGTAATCCTATTGCAATACACAAATTACCAAACCAACACATTGTGCACCTTACATTTACAGTGTTACGTGTCAATTATATCTCAATTTAAATATATATAAACATAGTTGAGGAGAAGGCAATGGCACCCCACTCCAGTACTCTTGCCTGGGAAATCCCTTGGACAGAGAAGCCTGGTGGGCTTCAGTCCATGGGGTCGCTAAGAGTTGGACACGACTGAGAGACTTCACTTTCACTTTTCACTTTCATGCATTGGAGAAGGAAATGGCAACCCACTCCAGTGTTCTTGCCTGGAGAATCCCAGGGACGGGGGAGCCTGGTGGGCTGCTGTCTATGGGGTCGCACAGAGTCGGACACGACTGAAGCGATCTAGCAGTAGTAAACATAGTTGAAGTGCGAAGTCACACAGTGGGCCCTGGGTAGGGCCCAGTGTACTGGATACATACTGTGCACTGGATAGGCCTTAATCTTTGTACTATCATCTGGCTTCTGTAGCGTGCACATAAACACACACACACACACACAGAGTTCCCTGACATTTCAGGATGAGTTCAGAATTTCTTGGTGGTTTGTGGGCTTATTTTTCCTGTGTTCAAAATATGTTCTGGTTTAAGTGTGGCTTCTTGACAATCAGCTTGCTCTTTCTTTGAGTCTCACTAAACCCCATGTGTGGTGGGCCTACCAGAATTCTGTGCTCCTGGGGCACTGTAGATGTTAACAGAATGGCAAGAAATGGTGGTAGACCACAGGTCACAGGTATCTCTCCTGCCTATTAGAGTTACTAAAACATACCAAGATAAAATTACTAAGGCTTTTAACAGAGCAATGGCAGGCCACTGAACTGAGCTCAGGGACTTGTGAACGTGGAGCAGTGTGCGGTAGTGCTACGCCCAGGTCATCAGCAAGTCACGGGTGCTTAACTCCACAGGCCTGGATGAGACCACCCATGAGGAAATAGAAAGAACAAGCAGTCTCAGACATAAGCACTGTATTGGTTCAACGTTTTGAGATTGATCTGAGGAGAGAGTCCATAAAGGAGAGACTGAGAAACCAGCCAGGAAGGTCGGAGGTCACGATATGAAGAACTACCTGGCCATAAGGCTCTTACAGTATGTTCTGGGACTCTCGTTCAGTGCCAGAATAAACAGGATGACACTGATGGGTGAAGGTCTCACTACTGAGATTCTGGTATAACTACCAGTATGTGGGGTGGGTAGGCAGAGGTGAGTCATTTAATTGAGGTGGACTGGGATATTAGTGCTCTCATGGAGAAGCACAGTAACATTCAAGTTGTTTTTTCTTTTTTTTTTGCTGTTGTTTTTTAATTGAAGTGCAGTTGATTTACAATATGGTGTTAGTTTTAAGTATACAGCAAAGTGATGCAAAATAATTCAATTATATATAACTGAATTATTTATATATATAATTTTTCTTTCAGCTTATTTTTCATTATAGTTTATTAAAATATTTTGACTATTGCTCCCTGTGTTATCCAGTAAACACCTGCTTATCTATTTTATGTATAGTAATCTGTTAATCTCATACTCCTAATTTATCCCTCACACTCCTTTCCCCTTTGGTAACTATAAGTTTGTTTTCTATATCTTCTGTTTCACAGATCCATTTGTATTATTTTTTAGATTCTACGTTTAATATCATACTTATCTTACTTCGTTTAGTATGATAATCTCTAGGCCCATCCATGTTGCTACAAACGGTAACTCTTCATTCTTTTTTATGCCCAGTATTCCATTGTATATATGTACCTCTTCTTTATCTGTTCATCTATTGACAGACTGCTTCCATGTCTTGGCTGTTATAAACAGTGCTGCTATATGCATTGGAGTGCTCATCTTTTTAGAGTTTTCTTTTCCAGATATATGCTCAGGAGTGCGATTTCTGGTTCAAACAGTAGCCCTATTTTTAGTTTTTAAAGGAACCTCCATAGTGGCTGCACCAGTTTACATTCTCCACCAACAGTGTAGGAAGGCTCCCATTCTCCATACCCTTTTCAGCACTTATTTGTAGACATTTTGATGATTAGCAATCCTGACAGGTGTGAAGTGATACCTCATTGTGGCTTTGATTTGCATTTGAAAGCAAGTTTTAAATAGACTTCAGGTTCAGAGAGAGGCTCTCAAGGAAATTTTGGTTAGGTGCCTCTATTTGGGACTATTTCTACTGGTGCTGTGGCAGCAGGTGTATGTGTTTTTGTGTTTTTTCCCTTGAGGTAAGAAAACAAACTAC
This sequence comes from Oryx dammah, assembly GCF_014754425.2. NCBI lineage: Eukaryota > Metazoa > Chordata > Mammalia > Artiodactyla > Bovidae > Oryx > Oryx dammah. The sequence goes on along the minus strand of NW_024070206.1, from coordinate 47,827,507 downwards.
CTGGTAGGTGATGGCAGCTGCTTACAGCAGTAACCCTGCCAAATAGGCCATAACCCTGGACATTCCTAGCATATATCTTGGAATGCAATTTCTCACCTGACCCAAAAAGAAGAGTTACAATTGTTCCAGAATACCAATTTGGCTTTCTTTTTACAATTAGGCTCAGTATCCTGCACTGAGCCTGGTGGACTAAGGAACTGGGTGTCTGAATGTGTGCTGCCCCATGCTTGGCATGGCTCCTCCGTCACTTGTTGGGCTCCTCTCCTTCCTCTGGAGTGGCCTGGACTGGTCGGTCTTTATCATCAGCCATGCCACAAGCCCTGGAAATGCGCACCATGTCATTTCTTCCTGACTGCAGAGAGCAGTGCTGGTGGAGGAGTGTCTGCTCAGGGCATCACAGGGCGGCAACAACAGCACAGGTGAGGCTGGAGATCTTGGTGCGTCAGGGGAACATGGGCTGGAAGGGGCGGTTTGGATGGATGTTGCGGTGAAAGCAGATTGGGGCTCCCATGGTGTAGAAAGACAATGTTTCCTGGCTTTAGACAGTGAGTTGCTTAGGATCTCTTAAAATCAGCATTACTGAAGTACAACTTGTAAGTCATAAAATACAATACTGTTTTTTGGTACATGAATTGTAAATTTAGTCGCTGTTCCAGTTTTGGAACATTTGTCATCATTGTATAACGTCCCTTCAGTGCCCCTTTCCTGTCAATTCCCATTTTCTTACCCAGCCCCTGGCAGCCTCTGAATTGCTTTCTGCTGAAGATTTATCTTCTCTGATAAATGGAAACTTATATGTGATCTTCTATGTCTGGCTTCTTTCACTTAGCACATTTTTGAGGTTCATCTTTATTGTTTCAGTATAAGTGCTTCTTTTTTAGTGATGATGGCCCAAGGAACTCCAGAGGTTAGAGATGGGGGTTGTACAAAGCTGTATAGGAATAAGAGACCATTCTCACTGACCTAGGGAGGGTTTGTGCTAACAAAACAGATAAAGAACATGGTAACATTGGTCCTGATGTCTCAAGGACAGTGGTGATGATCAATGCTGAGAAGTTAAAGAAATAGCTAAATTCTAGTTAAATTCTGTGGTTCATTCGGATGTTACTTGACCTGTGTTGAGCTTATTTGTATCTACATCTGCCCTGTTCACACTCCAGAGTTTTAGAATGGCAATACTGGAGGGCTATAACTTCCATTTTAGAAAAGTTAGATACCTTATTTGGGGAGGTTATCTGGTAAAAGTGAACCAGGAAAGAATCCAGGCTCCTTGGAGAAATGGCTGACTTGCAGGGCTGGGGCACATAAAGTATAAGATGAGCCTGGATCATCTCATGCCAGAAGTAAGAAAGGCTCAAGAACATTAGAATCATGTCAGGGACACCAGACTGCGGACAGGTCAGTCCCAGGCAATTTTACCATCATAGTAAGTGATGATAGGAATGCACTGTACAATAAAATAAAAGTGTCCATACTAATATAAATAAATAAATAACTAATGGAGAAAGGACAGCTGTATCAGTAGGTCTCTAACAACTGCCGAAAGAATAATGGGACTTATAAAAAAAAAAATCATTTGCCTTTCACCATAATACTTGATTCAGACAAAAATCAACATATGCTAAAACCAATAGGTAAAAGTGTGTTAAAGAACAAGGTATTAACATGGTTTCAAGGTATCTCCCCATAAAATACTTATAAATTGCTCACTAATTTATAAGTTTCAAATACAAATTAACTTCAGTTTGTAGTTTTTCCAGTAGTCATGTATGGATGTGAATGTTAGACCATAAAGAAAGCTGAGTGCTGATGAAGTGATGCTTTTGAACTGTGATTGTTGGAGAAGACTCTTGAGAGTCCCTTGGACAGCAAGGAGACCCAACCAGTCAATCCTAAAGGAAATCAGTCCTGAACATTCACTGGAAGGACTGATGCTGAAGCTGAAACTCCAGTACTTTGGTCACTTAATGTGAAGAACTGACTCATTGGAAAAGACCCTGATGGAGGGAAAGATTGAAGACAGGAAGAGGAAGGGAATCAGAGGATGAGACAATTGGAATGCATCACCAACTCAATGGACATGAGTTTGAGCAAGCTCTGTGAGTTGGTGATGGACAGGGAAGCCTGGTGTGCTGCAGCCCATGGGGTCACAAAGAGTTGGACACGAATGAGCGATTGAACTGGAGAGTTTGAAAAAAGCTGGATAACGTATTTTTACCAAGTTATGAAAGCTACCATGACCAGGCAAAGGACAAATTCTTATCATGTGTTTTCTGATAAGGTCATGAGAAGTACACAGTATTTATTTTTTTGAAGTGTTCAAACCAAAAATAACGCAACTTGAGGAAAATTAAACTCAAACTATGGGATTTTCTATAAAGTAACTGCCTTATACTTTTGAGACTACTATTTTTTTTTTTTTTAACTAGTTCACACTTTATATGAATTTCTTTCATTTTTAGCTGTGCCAGGATCCCATCCAGGTGGTATGCATTCTTTATGGTGAAGTGTTAACATATCAAATTATTCATTCAGAAATCTAGTATACTTTCCATATTTAATTATAGAAAATTCATGTTGTTTTCGAAATTCACCTGCCTTCCCCTCACACACAAAAAATCCCAAGAGTCTCAATTCTTTTTTTTTGTATCCAAAATGCATTTATTGGGATGGCTTCCCATTCATCTTGATACAGGACTTTTAGTGCTGCTTCAGCGTAAAGGAGCATCCTTTTGTAAGCCTTGCTTTTCCTTTTGTAGGCTGGCAGAGGACAGTAGAGCAGCCAACACACAAAACTACTGTGTTTATACATGGCTAAAGATTGCGGTGATTTTATAGCATCCTGGGCATTTCACATCCATGAAATAGCAATTAGGACTCTGCATCAGGCACTTTTTCTTCTTTCCTCTTCTCTTCTGAAGAGAGGTGGAGATTCTTTGCCAGAGGCATGTTCTCAGCTCGTCACTGCAAGAAAGGCAATTCTTTACCAAAAAAAAAAAAAAAAAACCAACAACAAAAACCACCACAAAAACTGTAATGTTAGGTCTATGTGCAAAAATATAAAGGATATTGTGATTGTAGGTTAACAACTGCATGTTAAGATTTATTTTGTCTGCATGTTTTTACTGACTTATTTCCTATTTCAGTTCAGTTGCTCAGTCATGTCCGACTCTTGAGACCCTGTGGACTGCAGCACACCAGGCTTCCCTGTCCATCACCAACTCCCAGAACTTGCTCAAACTCATGTCTATCGAGTTGGTGATGTCATCCAACCATCTCATCCTCTGTTGTTGCCTTCTCCTCCTGCCTTCAATCTTTCGCAGCATCAAGGTCTCTTCCAATGAGTCAAGTGGCCTAAGTATTGGAGCTTCAGCTTCAGTATCAGTCCTTCTATAGAATATTCAGGACTTATTTCCTTTAGGATTAACAGATTTCCTATTTCAAGACAAGTATGAATCTGTCGCCTGAAGACATGACTCAGTTTCTTAAAAATTTAATTAATTGACTACTGCCTGTATCTTTGGTAATTCTATTCAAAAAAAGAAAGATAAGGAATAGGCTTTGTTTATGGGGATTCAAGTCTAATGGACCACATACACTCACATGCACACAACAGAGGTCTCCGTGAGAAATGAAGGCCAGGAGATTTTGATGGTTAAGACTGTGATCACTGAAATGAGTAACTCAACTTCAGACCCTAACTCTGCTCTCACTTTGCAGCCTTACCTTGGGCAGGTGATTCAGTTGTCTTAAAGTTCTATAAAATGAGGAAGGAATTCTACCTCAGGACTGTTATACAGAATAGTGATATTTAAGCCATATGAAGCAATTAGTATAATCCTGATACGTAGTAGTAAGCTCTCATAAATTATGTTGACTGTGATTATAATAAATACTCACCTGAAAACCTTATAATACACAAATGAGCTGGGGAATACCTAACCCTATGGAGAGTAAAGAAAATCAGATTATATGAACCCCTTATTTAGGGATGTGAGCCACAGTTTACTTCTCTCTGATAGCCCTACTCACAGTGGCTGCCATCCACATTTTCTCTCCCTAATTCAGAAATCTCACTCTGAATACAAGAGTATACTCCTACTTCTAAATTAAGGCATGTGTCCTCACAAACACTTTCTTCAAACTCAAAGAAAGCAATGTGCTTGAAACACTGTAAACTTGCCAAAAATCTGAATGGCAATGATAATAAAGAAAAATACAGACTACATGATAAAAAAAAAAAATAGTATTGGGGGGAAATAGTAAGAGCACAGAGGTTGCTTGAGCAGTAGAAAGAGACTGATGAATAATTTTCCTTTGTGATACAGGCTCACCACCCACAGCTGTAAAAATACATTCTACAAAACCAAAGCCACTATCCTTCCTTAGTCAATACCTGTCTTCCTTCCTATGAAGCTCTCTGTCTCTCATAATCCCTATCAACTTTGCACAGAATACAAGTTCACTCATAACCAACCCACCTTACTAGTTGTGTTTGCCACTATAGAATATCATAGTAGTTCAAAAACATTTATAGAACATGTAACATAAATATCCATATTACTATCTATGCAAAATGTTATGGAGTTTATAAAGATGATTAAGATGATACAGTTTGACCTACAGTTAATTCAAACAGAGGTCAGCAAATTATGGCCTGAGGGTCAAATCTGGCCATAACATTTGGTTACATGTTGTCTGTGATTGTTTTACTCATACAACAGAGTATGAGTTATGACCAAGATCATATGCTTTTCAAAGCTGAAGATATTTATTGTTTTGGCTGTTTACAGAAAATGTTTGCCAACCTCTGTAACAGGAGATGCAACTACAATAAAAATGCCTTACTGTACTGAGTGCCAATTAAAAAGCTACAAATAAAGAATTAAGAGTTCAGAAAGTTGGAGTGGTCACTTTTAGCAGTGTCATTTTGAGGAAACTTTTGAAGGAGGTACCAATAGCAATAGGACTAGAAGAATAAGAATGCAGACTGGTTACAAACTTCTGGGCAACAAAAAATGATGAAAATGTATGAGGCAAAGAAAAAGTAAGAGAGAGGATGGAGCTTGCCAATTAGATTAGGCATTATTCTCTTATGATTAATATTCAGAGGCATTCTCATCTTTACCATTTTTCTAATCTGCATGTATGTTTTATACAAGTCAAATTCCATATGCCTCTAAGATTCTCTCTTAATTATGCACTTGCTTTCCAGCTGATAACCCCACTCTAATGCAGCAAACTCACAGATATGAATTTGGTAACATTATAATGATATTTTCTGAAACTGTGCCTTAATATAACCTTCTTAAATCTTTTTCTATCATTTGATATTAAATATTTATTCAGCATCAAAAGAGATATTGTTTACCTTCCAAAACAAAATCATATGACTTTACAACAATTTACCAAGATTATTACTGCTCTGCTCTTCTCATTTGTGTTTGTTCCTTTTTGCTGACGTTCTATTAGGTAAAAAAGCTAGATGGACTCGTAGGACTTCTAGTCTTCAAACACTAAAAATTATTTTGCTTTAATCAGAAAGGGTAGATTACATTAACAGGTCTAGGAGAGTTACTTTTAAAAGCTCTTGAAAACTAAGTTTTCATAAAAAATTTATTGCACAAAGACAATTTATGCTTACATGTAAAAATATCTTAGGTTCAATATGAAAAACTGCTGCCATATTACCTTTTGGCTAAGTATTCATATAGTTACATTTTTATAACATGCTTTATATATGTACAACCTAGGAGAAATATGAACTACAAAACAAACAAACAAAATTTCCAGTATTTGTAAGTAAGAAAAAATGGCTGTCTTATTTGAAATATATATAATTCTCAAAAGTATAAAAGAATAGGCTATAACATGTAAAACTTGAAATATTATAGATTGGGCAAAAAAAAAAAAAAAAAATCTAGGGGGGAAGAGGAACAACAGAGAAAGGGAACAAGGGACTGAGAGACAAAGCAAACAAGCACAACCGAGACAGCCCAAATTCATACAACTGCTCTGCTGATATGAAGAGATAAAGAAAGAATGGGCTTTCAAAGTTGAAGACTAAAATGTTTTACTATTTCAACATAAAATTCCTTGAGAACTCTCATAATATGTACATGGTTCTGGAACAAGATTCTTACTTCTTAGCTTATTAACAATGTGTACATTTGAAAATAAATATATACAATACTTCAAACAAACGATTCAAGATTGCATTTAAGCAATGACATCCAAGGAAACAGAATTCAGGCACTGTGAAACACTTAGGATATATGGTATCTTCAGGACTAAATGTTTTCTTCCTTGTTTGACAGTTTTAAGTCTTCATTACACACATGTTGTTTTCTTACAGTGACAATCATCTTGACAGGCCAAACCCAGTTTCATTTTCTCCAGTACTGCAAAAATTAAAAACAACAAAAAGAAAATTAGCTTCTCTATTCACTGAGAAACAATAGTTTATAGTCAAGAAACTTAGAATAGGACAAACATGTAATTCTTTAATAGAAAAAGACAAAGAACAACAAAAACTTCAGGTAATTCCAGTTTATATGAGCAAATATTTTGGGAAAGAATGTTTGCTAACTGTAAGCTCAAGATGACTTCATTATTAAACAGCAGACAAATCTAGAACTACGAAGGCAAAAAGTCCACTGAATTCTGCAGTGACAGATGATTAATATTCTGAGCAATAAGCTTAGTTCTTGGTGCAACATTTTTTAGAGACTGTGAAAATTGTTAATGTATTCCACACATTGTGAAGTTAATGCACAATACAGAGTACAGAAACAGTTTGCAAAAAAATAAAAGGAAGCAGTGTTGAAAGAACAACAAAGACCCAGTAAAGAATTTTTTTGGAGTTATTAACAAAGATGTTTGGGGCCATTAATGTAACATTAATTCATTAACAAAGATGATGCTGTTAAAGTGCTGCACTCAATATGCTAGCAAACTTGGAAAACTCAGCAATGGTCACAGGACTGGAAAAGGTCAGTTTTCATTTCAATTCCCAAGAAGGACAATGCCAAAGAATGTTCAAACTACTGCACAGTCACATTTATTTGACATGCTAACAAGGTAATCCTCAAAATCCTTCCAGCTAGGCTTCAACAGTACATGAACCAAGAATTTCCAAATATACAAACTGGATTTAGAAAAGACAGAGGAACCAGAGATCAAATTGCCAACATCCACTGATTCATAGAAAAAAACAAGAGAATTCCAAGAAAACATCTATTTCTGCTTCATTGACTGCACTAAAGTCTTTGACTGTGTGGATCACAACAAACGGAAAATTCTTAAAGAGATGGGAACACCAGACTACCTGACTTACCTCCTGAGAAACCTGTGGGGAGGTCAAAAAGCAACAGTTAGAACTGGACATGGAACAACAGACTGGTTCCAAACTGGGAAAAGAGTACGTCAAGTCTGTATATTGTTTCCCTGCTTATTTAACTTCTGTGCAGAGTACATCATGTGAAATGCCGGGCTGGATGAAGCACAAGCTGGAATCAAGACTGACAGGAGAAATATCAGTAACCTCAGATAAGCAGATAACTAAGGAGCCTCTTGATGAAGGTGAAAGAGTGAAAAAACTGGCTTAAAACTCAACATTCAAAAAATGAAGATCATGACATCTGGTTTTATCACTTCGTGGCAAATAGATGTGGAAAATGTGAAAATAGTGGCTGATTTCATTTTCCTGGGCTTCAAAATCAATGTGGGTGGTGATTGTAGCCATGAAATTAAAAGACACTTGCTCCTTGGAAACTTTGTTTTGATCAATGTAATATTTTACATTTCTGTTCTTTATTCCTAATGGCAAAATAAGGTCCATATAATATAAAATCAGAAATAATGTTCTGGTCTCTTCTCCTCTGGGCATCTTTTGCTTCTGTGCCTTCTCAAACTAGATGAGAGAGTACAGCAGTTACAATGGAAACATTCTACACAGGGTTTAAGTACTAAGGTGCATACATAAAGGTAAAACGGAATATAAATAAAATGAATAAAAGCAAAATAGGAAACTTTCCCCTCAGGACTGAGGCAAAAAATCTGATTCTTTGAGTAGCAGATGAGGCAGATGGCTTGTATATAGAGGCCATGTTGTACCAAAAAACCCCCAAGAACCTTCAATATTGGAATTACATTCAGCATGGTAAGATGTCACGTTATGGGAGGAAAAGTAGGACCTGAATTACTTCAGAGGAAGTCCCTGACACATCTCCTAGATGGAGGGAAATGTCAGGCATAATAAACATACTCTTTCCTCCTTTCATGATGTGTGTTTTAATCTTAAGTGTGAGAGTGTGTGTGTACAGCTGGCTTCTCTTCATCAAAGGTGCACTGGGGCTGCACATTCCTGTGACCTTCTGCTGGGCCCTGTGCTCTTCCTCCTTGAATACCAAAGGGGCTAAGGAAGGGTTAGTGCCAGATGGACTGCAGTGGGATGTGCTCTTAGTATGCTGAGCTGGAACTCACCTAAAATTTCCAATCTGTTCATAAATTTTTACATTTAGTGTGCCAAAAATATATCTCTAACCTGAATCTAGATTCATGTAATGAGATTTAATATGCATTAAGATTAATGGAAATCATCCCCCATCCCTTTCTCCAGACTTCTACCATCTATCAACAAAGAGAGACAGACAGGAAAAAGCAGAAACTAGAAGAAAATGGGCTGCAATATGAGATATTTCCTTTGAAAGGCATAGTTTTAGAGCAGGAAGTGGCCCAAACTAAGTGGTCTCCACCTTTTTGCACAGACAAGACTAGAAAGCCCTATAAGATAATTCTGAAAGGAAGAAGAGCTCTGATGATTCAATTTTAAAGACAATGACCCAAATAAAAGTGGTTTTCAGTGGAAAATTTCCACCACTAGTAGGTGGGTGTTGCTAGGCAACAAATATTGCAGTGTTTAATCTCAACCCTTCCTAGCAAATGGCATGATGGAATAAAATAAACCTTTCGGCATGTCAATATAGCACCTGTATCTGGCAATTTTTCAGTTGTTTTTAAGAATATTTCTTTAATATAGGAAGAACTTCTGTTAACATGTCTACCTCCATTTTATAAAAACTGGGTTCTATAATCCATAATGATTAATAGGAATGCACTAAAATTATCATAAAATCAATTAGCAAAATGCATCCTTATAATAAATGCTGAGTGACAATGAAAGATGTTGATCATCAAACCTTGAGTGTGCATGTGATTTACTAGGATCAATACTTAGAAAATGCATATGTAAGAATGTGAATTTCAAAGGATTAAATACATTCCCTCAGAGATTAGTTAAGAAACAAATATGCATGTATGTAATTTTATAATCTGAGAAGACTTAGGTGAAGTTAAGACATTGTTTGGACTTCCCTGGTGGCTCAGAGGTTAAAGCGTCTGCCTCTAATGCAGGAGACCCGGGTTCAACCCCTGGGTTCAATCCCTGGGTCAGGAAGATCCCCTGGAGAAGGAAATGGCAACCCACTCCAGTATTCTTGCCTGGAGAATCCTATGGTTGGAGGAGCCTGGTAGGCTACAGTCCATGGGGTCGCAAAGAGACGGGTATGACTGAGTGACTTCACTTTCACTTTCACTAAGACCTTGTTTAGTGTCTCTGGTACCTTTCAATACCTAAGCAAGTTCCAGGTAGAATTAATGTCTTAATGTTACTTATATTGATATTGTTTGTTGTACAATAGTATGAACACAGGTGACATTAAAAAAATTATTTGTTATTAATTTATTTTTTGGCTGTGCGGGTCTTCGTTGCTGCATGGACTTTTCTCCAGCTGTGTGTGGGGTAGCGGGGAGGGACTACCTTCTAGTTGCGGTGTTTGGGTTTCTCACTGTGGTGGCTTCCCTTGTGCAGCACGGGCTCTTGGGCATGGGGGCTTCAGTAGTTACAGCTCCCAGGCTCTTGAGCACAGGCTCAGTAGTTATGGTGCATGGGCTTAGTTGCTCCGCACCATGTGGGATCTCCTCAGATCAGGGATCCAACCCATGTCTCCTGCACTGGGAGGCAGATTCTTTACCACTGAGCCATCAGGGAAGCCCTCACAGATGAGGATATTTAAAGAAACTTGAAAAGACAAGCATGAGCATTTTCAAGTTAACTTCCTGAGATAAAGAACTTGGGATTCTTGTGAATCACTATGTTGTACCCCTGAAACATTTATAACACTGTAAATCAACTCTATCAATTTATAATAAATAAAAAATTAAAAAAGTATATCAGATTTTGATAAAGAAGACGTAAGCTTGATAAGATAGAAAGTAATCTAGCTTATCACTGGTTGGATATGGGGGTGAGAAGATCTGGTTTCAAGCCTTGATTCTGCCCCTCATTAGACACATGAAGTTGGCTAAGTCATTATACCTTTCTGGACTTTTTCCCCTTACAGCTCTAAAATCTTCTGCTGTGCTGTATGTTGCTCCAGGTCTGCCACTAACTAGCTTGGTGACTTTGACAAGTCACTCAACTTACCCTCTGAGTCACAGTTTACTCTCTTGAGAAGTGAAGACAATTAATGGCAGGTACAGCAAAACTTGAGTTGGCACTTATAATAAAATATGACTCGGACTGGTGTTCAGAGACAGGAAACATTTTTTGTCATGAGAGAGAAAGAATATCAGCTAACATTTATAGGAAAAAAAATTCCCTTATATTCATTAGATATTTCTTAAGTGTTTAAAGGCACTGTGCTTCTGGGTCATTGATACATATCCCAGTCTTCAAGAAGCTTGCATTTTAGGAGTTATAAGGTGATTCAAATATTTATAATAGAAAACAAAATGTAAGTGCAACTCATAATAAAAGTACAAAGTACTATTAATATTCAGAGGAAGATGAATCACAGTGGTGTGAATAGATCTTGGAAGGACAGGCTGGATTTTAGCAAGCAGGCATTTATAGGAGATTCATTATTAAGGAGACAGATATTCTGGGATGAAGAAAAGAGCTAAGTAGCCAGAGAAATGGAAGCGAACAAAAATATTGAGAAAAAGAGAGTATTTGGGGAATAGCTTAGAAAGAAGCTTAGAACACAACAATCTGGAAGGCCCTGAATTGCTAGACTGGACATCACTCATAGGCAACGGGGAAACACTTTTCATATTTAAATTATTAAAAAAAAAAGGTAAAGTGGTATTTTGTGAAGATAGATCTGATTGGAATATTCAGAATAAAGATAAGAATGCTGAGAGAAAAAAAATACTAAAAGCAGTTATGAAGGATTTTAGTTACCCAAAGTATTGTAAAATGAAAAACTAGGTCAAAATGTCAATAGTGGGAAAATGACAGAAAATGATAATTAAAAAACAGTTAAGGAAACTCACAAGGCTTGGTGACATCTTGTATGCTGGGTGAGGAAGAAGTTAAAACAGACAAGCTTTAAGCTTGCAGTAGTCAACTTATCATTAACTGAATGTGTAAAGTCAGGAAGGAGTTCGCAGGAGGATGTGGGAGAGGAAAGCGGCCTCATTTTTCTGTTCGCTAACCACTTACATCATTATCCTCATTATTAAATTCAAACTTAAAATAGATTCTAAATCTGAGGTTTATCATCAAGGCTAGTGTACAAAAGTCTTCCCTCAAACAACTGTAGAAGAGTCTGCTAACCGTTAAGTCTACAGATAGATCCTTCTGTGTGTGCTACGTATGCCATCACTTTTCTCAGCTTCTAACCTCTTTTCCTAGCACTTCACCATTTACCAAACCCAACAAGTGTCCAAGTCTCACTTGTCAAGGCCTCCACCAGGCTCAAGATCATTCTCAAGAATTTATAGCTACCACTGACTACAACATACAGATATACCTATGCTGACGCTCCACAATTTAGTTACTAAGAATATTTCAGTGGAACGTTTTAGAGTTATTAGTGCATCAAACACATTCATGTTGGAAGGCTGGTGAGATGTCAAGAGGGCTTGACAAAAAAAATCAGAGAAGACGTGTCATTTGCAGAGAAAGGCATAGTTCTGAGAGAATTCTATGGGAGAACATGGAGACGTTGAGATGAATGCACTGCCACCAGAGAACTTACCTGGGCAAACTTGTGAATCTGTTCCACCACTGCAGCAAAGAGAGCATGGACACTTTCATCAATCAGACTCTGCATGTAATGCACTGCCTCTTCGTCAGACAGGTCTAAACGAAATTTATCCTGAACCTACAAGGTCACAGTCTATTAGCTTTTGAATAAAGAAGAACATAACATTTTGAACAGACAAGAACAGACAGATACAGATATTATTACAATGACCTATTTTTACCCTTGGTACTACACTTGATCTTAGCCAAAAGGCTGAGAAGCGATGGCAACCCACTCCAGTACTATTGCCTGGAAAATCCCATGGACAGAGGAGCCTGGTAGGCTACAGTCTATGGGGTCGCCAAGAGTCGGACACAACTGAGTGACTTCACTTCACTTCTATTTTTACAGCAAAGAAATGGCTCATAACCTATAAGGAGTTCTGAATACTATTCTCCTGAATGTGTAACTTTACTTTTTGCTATATGCTCTTTATATCACCCTATCTTGGTTGTTTGTAAATTTTTTTTTCCTGAGAAATATTAACAAAGTGAATAGAAAATAATTCTGTTCAGCCCTGCAAATTTAAAAACAGACAAAAAGTAAACTATAAACTAGATCTTCTAAGATGTCCGCTTTCCTATAGGAGTTCCTTATACTTCTGCAAAGAACTACTTCAATATGACCTATAATTTCTAAAGACTGAGGACTTTTTCATTATTTCATATTAAAAAATACAGTTGATTCTGAATAGCAATAAGAACTAGAAAGATTAGTAGAGATATATATCAGAATAGTTCCCTAAAACACACAAGCAAATGTTACCAAATGACAGTGTGTTAGAGCTCAGTTGTATCTGACTCTGCGACCCCATGGACTGTAGCCCACCAGGCTCCTCTGTCCATGGAATTCTCTAGGCAATAATACTGGAGCAGGTTGCCATGCCTGACTACTTCATGCTAACACTGTGCAAAGCACCTTACATGCAGTATTTCATTCTACTCTCCGATGGCTCTGAGGTAGATAATATCTCAATCTCTAACACACAGAAACTGAGACAGAGAATTTAGGAAGCCAACCCAGGGACCTTTAACTGATGGTAAGTGGCTCACACTTTCAGACGATCTCAGTAACCACTGTACTTACTCCTTTCACCTCTTATAAATGATCCATATAAACTTCTGAAAAGACAGGCTAGAAGAAAATGGGATTTCCAAGTGGATAAAAAGTGGTCCATGTTTAGTATTTCCTTTTAAGTATGGAGTTGAACTACTACAAAATCAGGAAGAAGAAAAGGCAGACGGTACTACAACCCATCACCGACACAATGAACATGAACTTGGGCAAACTTCAGGAGATGGTGAGAGAGAGGGAGGCCTGGCGTGCTGCAGTCCATGGGGTCACAAAGAGTCGGACGTGACTGGGTGACAGAACCACCACCACTACCACCCATGGCCCGCTCAGTGCTCTTTGCCCTTCACTGCACTGTAAGTATACCAGGTGATCTGACAGCCCTGCAGGCTCAGGAGAGAGAAGGTAACAGAGAGGTAGGTGGAACAAGTGAGGACAATTTGGTGGAGGGAGATCTAAAAGTAAACCTTCAATCAACTCTCTCTCTCATTTCTGGATCCCAGTTAAAGAATTTATTCCATTGTATTCCTTGATTTCTACCTAGGGAGGTCATGTCTGAGAATTTTGTAAACTATTTTTTTAAGGACATCAAAAACACTATAGGGCAGGAGAATCAAAATAAACCTTTAACCCAATTTGTCAAAGCCTGCATACTTATATAAGTGCTTAAATTACAAATAGAAGATATGTATTTAGTATATAAAGAAAACTGTTATTCACCAAATATGAAGACATTCTTTCTATAAGAAAGAAGATTAACTGCATAAAAATGGTTGATCTGTTATCATACATATTGACTTGTGTTAAGCTACTTGTTATTCTACCCCTGTCCTTTTACCTCTGTGCCTTCCACCCTTCTACAATTTTTTCCTCTGACTCCTGGTTATCTCTATCAGCTCCAAACTCTGTCCTTTTACACCTCATTAGCTAAGGCTGCACTCGAATCAATCTGCAGTGTCCTTTCTTTTTTTTTTTTTTTAAAGAGAAAGACTATAGAACATTTTATTATATTTTTGTAAATTTTGTGCTACACGTGCCTTATATTAATGCAAATTAAAATGAACTTAGAGACAGTGTTTTTTAGATAGCCAGTAGTTGAACATTTATCAACACTTCACTGGAGCAGCACTCTTGGAACTCCTGGCAAACTGGAAACCCAGATAAGACAAATTACTTATCAAGCAAAAGGATGCAAACTTGTAAATCTCAGCCTCTGCACTGTCTTTCAAAGTAGATAAAATACTATTTGTTTGAAATATCATGAGTATTACCAAATTGCGACACAAAGTGAGTGAATGTTGGAAAAATGGCACCGACAGACTTGCTCAACACAGAGTTATTACAACCTTCAAAACTTGTAAGGAACGCAGTTATCTATGAAGCACAATAAAATGAGTAGTCAATTTCAAACAATTAAAAAGAAATTGATATATATGTACTAAAATATGCTATGGAAAAAAGGAAAATGTTGAACGTTGCTATGATTAAACATTTTGAAGTTATGCCATAAAGATAGCTGGTAACAAAAGTTTAAACAATAAAATCATGATTTCCTACAAGGACAAGTTAAATAAAAGATCTAATAAGAAGAAAAACTACATACTGGAAGAAGAAACAAAAAGACTCCATTTGACAACTACCATTAGAACTTTTATAAATGAGTTCTGAACATAAGTGAAGTAAGGCAAGAGTGAACATATGACAGAGATAAATGGGTTTAAAATAAACAGCAACAACAGATCCTAAAAATACTAACACACATATAGGCACACAAAAGCAACAACATTTGAAATCTGGTGCCGTCATCTGTCTTGAAATTTTCATCAACTACTTATGTTTCTTGATGAATGAGCTGAAGTTGAAAAAAATTACCCACATCAAAACCTAGTGTGATAAGTAGTCCATTTCCTAGTTTGGCCAGGGTTGGGAGTTTTGAAACAGAGCTTCCTAGAAAATAATAAATGAAATCCTAAAAACAGCATAATTTTCTTAAATGTTAAACAATAAGATTTACATTAAAATCCCTCTCACTGCCAAAGACTCATAAAATTAAGTAAAAGAGAACAGCTTCATTCATGTTTGAAATCATGTAAATATTCTTGTACCTTTCAAATCCATATTGAAATACTAATGCCCAATGTGATAGTATCAGTAAGTGGACCTTTTGAAAGGTACTTAGATTATGAGAGTGGAGCCCTCATGAATGATTAGTGCTCTTATAAAGAGACACCAAGGAGATTCCTGGCACCTTCCACCCTAAGGAGTGCCCTTTGACCCCAAAAGGGCTTTAACTTGACCACTCTGGCACCCTGGACTAGTATTTAGAGTTTTCAGAAGCATAAGAAATAAATTTCTGTTGTTTACAAGCTACCTAGTGTCTGGTATTTTGTTATATTGATATATGTAGCAGCCCAAATGGACCAAGACAATGTTCAACCCACAGAGGTATGTTTCTAATAATGCTGAGTCAGTTACATCAGAACTTAGAGCTTTTGGTGAGAAATATTATTTACAACCACCAGAAAAATTCCATCTTACAACTTTAGTAGCTGTATACTTCTATAAGTTAAAAAGCTATACTATCTTTGAAGCTCATTATTAATAAGCCTTCTGCTATTTAAGATCATTTTATGTTATCTTTGGATAAATAAAATGTGTCATATACACTCCCCGCCTCAGTCGCTCTGGTAAAGAATTTGCCTGCTATGTAAGAGACCTGGGTTCAATCCCTGGGTTGGGAAGTTTCCCTGGAGAAGGGAAAGGCTACCCACTCCAGTATTCTGGCCTGGAGAATTCCAAGGACTCTATAGTCCATGGGGTCACAAAGAGTTGGACACGACTGAGTGACTATCACTTTCAGTGAATCAGAGCCAGAAATTAATTTGAATAAAAAAAAAAATCTTCAAATTTGTTACTCCTTTCTCCCATCTCTCACTGTATCTCAGGGTAAGATAGTTCAGAATAACTGCTCATCTATGTGGAAACTTTCTTTCATGCTTCTCTTCGCAGATTAAGTTAAAAGCAGGTCTCTACTCTCTTCACACAGTAAGAAACCCCTGTAACCCAGGGTATGAATGGAAAAGTTAAAGAACACTGTTTTCTTCTATATACTATTATAATATTTTGTTTCTGATTCTTAGCATGCTTGTCTGGGAGTACCAGGAAGCAGGTATCTTAGTAGGAATACTAAAGAGAAGCTAAATTTTTAGGACAAAGAGTAAGGGTAGTGATAGTAAGCTTCCTCTCTTGATATAGTGAGCTCCTCATGTGACTGTGGGCATAAACAGGGAAGGGGATAAAACTAGTTGCAGAGGGCTTGAGAGTCTGTCATATTCTAAAATGTGAAAAAGAAATATACACAAGTTCTCTTTCTTAATTTACATTACTTAAGAGTCTAGGGGTTGGGACAAGGGGAAATGGGTTGTTAAAACCCTGATACTTCTTAAGTATGAAAAGTAGACTACGATATCTGAGGGTATATGAAAATTACCTTTTTTACAGTTTTATCTGGTTCAAGAGCAATATCTGGAATGTTTGCATCCACCATCAAGGAAAACAAATTCAAAATAAGATTAGAATACCTAAAGAAGAATGGGAAATAAAAATAAACAGCAATGTGTTAGAATTTTGCCATTCTTTCTGATATTAAGAGCACTCTTACAAGTAGTAATATTTAGATTTTTATAATGATTACTATTACTCCTATGGAAAATAGAATGTACGCTTATTCACCAGTTGTCTCAATGAAAAGCAAGACTTGAAAACGTATCTTATTCTAGGGCCTTGATATAATACCACTTCTAGGTCTTCCAATAGGGAACACACCTTTGGAATAACTAATAATGACATTTTTTTTTCATTTTTTAGTAAGTATATTCTTTTCAGAAGGGATCTAAGGGGGAATCCACTTTATACCATTAATTACATTTTACTAAGGAATGAAGATCTGTCTTTGCTCAATGAAGACAAGAATCTGCTACCTTAAGACTACCTCAGTGTGTCATGGGTAATGAGTGAAGGGGTAATGGGACTCCATCTGCTATCTTAAGATTACCTTGGTGTGTCATGGGTAATGAGTGAAAGGAAATAGTGTGACTCCATTCATGAGTCATAAGTATCCTCCAGGGACACTAATCCCACCATCTTAGAAAATACAGTGACTGGTCTCGTTATAAGCATCCTAAATGGAGGGGGAAATAGCTCATACTCTTCTACACTAAAAATATACAAGATATCTAAATCATTTCACCTTTGGAGTATGTGGACCCCTGTAGGAAGGGTTATCCTTATCAATGCTCAAACTTTCCATCTCCCTCTAAACAAAGAGAAAGTAGGTTACTATTCCAAATGTTCATTACTAGAGGTGGAGCTGTATGGGCCAAGGTGTCAGTGTCCACTGGGCACAGGCCACCTCCTGCTCAGAACACTCTCCACTCGGACAGTTATGCCCTGAGTGGTAATGCAGCACTGCAGTGATAAAAGGAGGCCATCTGACTTTGGGGATGGATGTGAGTAAACAATTTGGTTTTAGACAACAAAGGTTTGTAGCTGGTCTTGGTAAAAAGTTCTGGATCTGTTCCCCCTAAACTGAAACCATGGAGTTGCAAAGAGTTGAACACTACTTAGCAACTAAACTATACATATGTTGTGCTTTGCTTAGTCACTCAGTCATGTCCAACTCTTTGTGACCACATTGTCCACCAGGTTCCTCTGTCCACTGGATTCTCCAGGCAAGAATACTGGAGTGGGTTACCAGTTCCTTCTCCAGGGGATCTTCCTGGACCAGGAACCAAACCTGGGTCTTCCATACTGCAGGCAGTATGGAAGTACTCTAATGGTAAAGAATCTGCCTGCAGTATGAAAGACCCAGGTTTGTGAAAGTGAAAGAGGAGAGTGAAAAAGTTGGCTTAAAGCTCAACATTCAGAAAACGAAGATCATGGCATCCGGTCCCATCACTTCATGGGAAATAGATCGGGAAACAGTGGAAACAGTGTCAGACTTTATTTTTGGGGGCTCCAAAATCACTGCAGATGGTGACTGCAGCCATGAAATTAAAAGACGCTTACTCCTTGAAAGAAAAGTTATGACCAATCTAGGATAGTATATTCAAAAGCAGAGACATTACTTTGCCGACTAAGGTCCGTCTAGTCAAGGCTATGGTTTTTCCAGTAGTCATGTATGGATGTGAGAGTTGGACTGTGAAGAAGGCTGAGTGCCGAAGAATTGATGCTTTTGAACTGTGGTGTTGGAGAAGACTCTTGAGAGTTCCTTGGACTGCAAGGAGATCCAACCAGTCCATTCTGAAGGAGATCAGCCCTAGGATTTCTTTGGAAGGAATGATGCTAAAGCTGAAACTC
This sequence comes from Oryx dammah, assembly GCF_014754425.2. Taxonomy (NCBI): domain Eukaryota; kingdom Metazoa; phylum Chordata; class Mammalia; order Artiodactyla; family Bovidae; genus Oryx; species Oryx dammah. Next base: position 47,808,986 of record NW_024070206.1, on the reverse strand, counting down.
CAGTACTTTGGCCACCTCACGTGAAGAGTTGACTCATTGGAAAAGACTTTGATGCTGGGAGGGATTGGGGGCAGGAGGAGAAGAGGACGACAGAGGATGAGATGGCTGGATGGCATCACTGACTCGATGGACCTGAGTCTGAGTGAACTCCGGGAGTTGGTGATAGACAGGGAGGCCTGGCGTGCTGCAATTCATGGGGTCGCAAAGAGTCGGACACGACTGAGCGACTGAACTGAAATGAACTGATATATATATATATATATATATATACTTCGTTCCTATATTAGGAACAAAGAAAGATTTTTAGGAATGAAGTCATGGTCAAATGTAAGAAAGATTTTTAGGAACAAAGTCATGGTCAACTGTGTCAAAGTTTCAAGGAAGCAAAGTGGCCACTAGATTTGCCATAGGTAACTGTTTATTTTAAAAAATTAGTTTCAATAGCGGAGCAGGACTGGAAGACTTACTGGAAAAGCTGAGGAAGAAAGGAGGCAAGTAAGTGGAGACACTGAGAACTTTTAAAAATAGATGTACTGAGAAGGAGAAGGAAGAAATAGGGCAGCAGTACAATGTTAGCAATATCCTGGTTTTCTCCCCACTATTAATGGAAGCCAGTGGCACTCACCTAGCTGTGGCAGTTAAGAGGGATTCCAGTTTGAGGCTGTAAAGTTCAATGGGCGAAGGAGGAAAGTGAGAATTCAGGTATATTATATACAGTGGTAGGGTAATGAGACTGACATTGAAGACATGGAGGAATGAAAAGAGCTGTAAGGACAGACGGTGTGTTGCTCAGACAGTGAAAAGCACTGGATCAAGAGTTTGAAGGGCTAACTTGACTCTTAATGAGAGGGAGTGGCCAAGGCTGGCTTTACATGAGAACCAGGCCCTGAGAGGCCAGGTCACGGCTGGACCATTTATGCAGATGTTAAGTTACAGCAGCAGGCCTGAAGAAAAGAATGAAAGTTTTCAGTGGAGGAGAATGACAGGGAAATAGGCAGTTGATGGTTAGCAGCAGGTAATTTATCTGGTTTCATGGTGTGCATCTATGCTTTTGTTAAGAAGGCCAGGAAAGAAAGGTTCAGAAACGGCATTTCGGAGCAGGAAGGCATCAAGACCTTCTTTAAGTTCTGCGGTTTGTAGGAAATGGATACAGCAGAGGGTCCATGGAGAAGGCTGTAAGGACTCAAGGCACCAGGAACTTCTTTAAGCTCTGTGGTTTGTAGGAAATGGATACAGAAGAGGGTCCATGGAGAAGGCTGTAAGGACTCAAGGCACCAGGAACTTCTTTAAGCTCTGTGGTTTGTAGGAAATGGATACAGCAGAAGGTCCATGGAGAAGACTGCTATGCATTAGGTTATGAAAACAATGATACTCTTTCAGTGAATCCTTAATAATTCATGCTCTGCTTTGTTGACTATATAGGATTTTTCCCAGTCTTGCCATAGGGGAAATCTCAGAAATCTACCACAGGATAACTCAAGGGGAGGAATGCAAGGCTCAGTTTTTTTTTTTTTTTTTTTGGGTGCTCTTTATTTTTTATTATTATCTTTTTTACTTTACAATACTGTATTGGTTTTGCCATACATTGACATAAATCCACTACGAGTGTACATGAGCTCTCAAACCTGGCTGCCCATTAAATTCACCTGGGAAGTTTCTTTAAAAATACCAATGCCTGGGCCAAGTCCCAGGCCGACTGAAGCTGATGGGCTGCAACTGTTTTGGTCTCCCCTCCCCAACAAAGACCCCCAGTGATTCTCATGCACAGCTAGGGTCTATGTTAAAATGTTTGCCTTTATTATAGCCCAATATGTGTCCCTTTTGTAAAAAGCACATATTAATGTTTCTGGGTTATCTGTTGGTATAAATGTAACTAGGCTTTCTAGGTGCTCAGTGGTAAAGAATCTGTCTGCCAGTACAGGATATGCAAGAGACGTGTGTTAATCCCTGGGTCAGGAAAAACCCCTGGAGTAGGAAATGGCAAGCCACTCCAGTATTCTTGCCTAGAAAATTCCATGGATAGAGGAGCCTGGTGGGCTACAGTCATGGGATTGCAAAGAGTCGGACAGGACTGAACATACACACATATATACATATATGAAACCACCCATGCTTCTATTATTATGGCAAAGGGAAACAATTTAAATAAATATAAAGTGGAATATTTTCTAAGAAGCTTAAACATCCAATTACTTTGCGGATTATTTGTCACTACATTTCAACTGTATTAATCTTTTACATCTGTTGCCACTAACCTACATTTTCTATTTAAAACAGAACCAGTGACACCAAACAGAAATTAAACATTAGTTATTCAAATCCTATCCAGAAAAACAGATTTACGGTTACTAAAAATCTTTAAAACCATTATCAAAAGAAAATATAGGATAAGGTTTAAAAAATGAGAGTGAGAAAAGTGCAAAACCAAGTCTAGACAACGTTGTAAGGATGGATGTGATATAAATAAGATTTTGATAAAGTAGAAGGTTAAGCACAGTGTACTTCTCTTACCCATGTTTATACCAATCATCAAGTTACTCATTGACTATACAAAGATGGCCTAGATTTTTCAGTAAAAATCTTCAATACTAAGAATAAAAATCATTAACTACATCAAGTGAGGTTCTTATAGCATTTCAGAGGTCTGCTTCCCCTACAGTTTATCCTTTTTGCATGCAGTGACTATCAGAGTAGAATTCTATAAAAATATTTCTTTAATAAGTGTACTAGTTCCAGGAGGGAAAAAAAATGAGGTTAAAAATGAAAAGTAGTGTGATCCACAGATTCACTATTTGGTGACTTAAGACATCTGGTGACTAAGACAGTGTAAGAACTTTGCTTGATACAGCAAAATGCATTCCTAACTTCAGTATTTTTACTGAAAAGTTTAGGCTCTCTTTGTATCACCAGTGTCTAGCGTGGTGTTTGGCATAAACATGGATTAAGAGAAGTTTATGTTTTCCTTCAATACTTAACATTTACAATGTTTGAGCATTACTACTGCTGCCATAAGAGTATTCAAAAAATAAAATTTCCAATTCATTATTGGTATAACAATGCATTTTGTTACATGAAAATCACTCCATAAAATGTGTTCTGGCATCTGTATAACTATAACCATTCATAACTTAGTTCAAATGAGATTGCTTGGTTTATATGGTCACAATGTATTCAATGATTTCTTATTGATTAGCAATCAACAAAAACCATGAAAAGAACAAGAACAAGGTTGACACCCTAATAATAAGTGTGTCAAATATTCTTGTAAACAAACTTTTGGCTATCTGGCTAATTCTTATGTCCTAAAGGAAATTTTTACTAACAGAAGCATATTCTAAAATACAACATTAAAAAATAAATGTTGACAAAAAAATTAAGGCCCAGCTAATTTTAACAGTGAAATTGCTGAAAATAAAAAGATTAAAACTATGTTCATGAAGACTTAACATAAAATGAGGTAGATTAGTCTTCATGATTTTTCTTAGTAGTGAGAAAGTTAACTTTGGCTATGCACAATCTGCCTCTATTTTCTCATTTTGCTGAATTACTACTAATCCATTATCAACGAACGTTTATAAAGCTCGATGTTTTCTTTCTGCTTTCAATAAGGTAGAGCACCTTTGACACTTCTCTAGTTATCATTTCATATTATCTTGTCTGTCTCCTCACTGAGATTGCCAAACTTTCATCTAGCTATGACTATTTTAAAATAAAAATTCCACGTATTAAAGTGGAACTTTCATCTCTGAAAGTGCTTCTGCATCATCAGGCACTGATCTTCTCATTATTCTTTCAGCATTTCTAGAAAGTAAAATTGGGCCACTCTACCACCCAAAGGATAATAACGTGGCTGTCTGTAAAATGTACATTAAAATCTGTGACAGCAGTAGAGCCTGAGTTAACAGTGAAGGCCTAGTGAGCCACTGTAAAGATGAAACTCATTAATACAGGACAGCCATTCACCTGGGACCAGTAGCATCAATATGACCTGGGAACATGGCTTCACTCAAGATATGAAGCAGGAATTTTCATACAATTATTGAAGGTTTTTATTCAACACACATATTCTGAGTGTCCATAAACTGAAGTTACAAAGACAGAAAAGACAGCGCCCACATGCATAGGCAACTCATTTCTACTGGTTATATATTCACCTGGAAGAGAATACAGGTGGTCTCCCAAGCTGGGATTTTTCTGGTGGATTAAGAATATTCATTTTGCATTAGTTAGGTTAAAAATGGAGTTAGGGTGAAATGATTCGTCATTTTTGACTAATCATCAGAGCCAAGTCCTGAATGTAACAAACATGACTTTTAATTTATCTTTTTCCTGATGATACATGATGTTCAGTCCTAAGTAAATTTGGATGAAGGAAGCAGAGATATAATGGCCTTGGGAAAAAAAGGATAGAGAAAAAAATTCATAGCTTTTTTTTTTAAGAAGAATGACTGATGTGGTACTAAAGACAGACAAAACCATATGCAACATTTATTCAATTGTTTAACAAACCTCAAATGTTCCTCAAGAACTAAAACTAAGGCTGATTAAAGAATAAAAATTATCTAACTAATCATTCCAAGTTAGCTAAATGGTTCATTCTTGTGTAATGTCAACCTCCCTGGGATTTGGTGGGATTTAGCAGTCAGATAATTAGTGAGAAAGCAAGAAATTGTCTTTTTCCTTTGAAATCAGACTGCTTATCAAAACAGTCATCAAATATACATTAACAAATACTGTTGCCTGTGTCATTCGGAAAAAGAATGATGATAAAAAAATGTAGTTATTGTTTTAGTCTCTAAGTCATGTCCAACTCTTCAGCGACCCCATGGACTATAGCTCTCCAGGATCCTCTATCCATGGGATTTCCCAGGCAAGAATACTTCAGTCTCCAGAGGTTGTTCCCAGCCCAGGGACTGAACCCACATCTCCTGCATTGGCAGGAGGATTCTTTACCACGGAACCACCAGGGAATACATTTAAACAAATATTTTTCTCGATATGTGAAATGAATTTACCAAAATTCTCTACGTCAAACAAATCAACTTACCTTCGAAGGTGGAGAAAAGCTGTGTAACATTGTTTTCGGAACTCTTGATACTGTTCACTCTGTGTGCCTCCCATTCCTTCCACCATTTCTTTATTCAGCTTCATTGGAGGAGGCAGAGGCTTTGGATCTCGACCCAAAATATATCCAAAGTCTATGTGGAAGAGTTTGCCTGGATGTTGATAAGAAATTCATTTGTTTCCAGAATCTTATATGTATCTCACAATTGGTAAAGCAGTGTCTCTTCATAAAGAATATTAGTTCATGATGAAGTCCATTAAATTGTTTGATACTGTAACTCGAGACTCAGGAGTAGCCTTCAGAGCATATTTTAGCTCTTTGAAGCTCACATTCCTTCAGATGAAACTATACTTAAAATCCCAGGGTAATATTTTAAAATTAAAAATATTACTTTTAGATATCCAAAATCAAAAATGGCTAAAGCTTGGACAACTGTCAAGAGTATTAGTAGAAATTAGTATACTGTAGCAAATTTCTTATGCCAAAGGAGGATCATTTCTTTAAGTATTCTTGAGATAAATCCTTCCCTTTAACTTATCACTATTCTCCCGACCTTCAAAAACATCTACCAAATTTCAAACTATATTGTTAGCTTTATTTGAACCATTTACAATTAACTGGGTCACTTACTAGCTGCAGACTAGGAAACCAAGCATAGTATTCACCTCTGCCAAGGGCTGAACACACTATAGTGCCCATGAATAGAAATCCTTGAGCAGTCATCTTAACTCATAGGTCAGATATTTAAGAATGTCACTGATGATTCACTTTGGATAATGATCCACCACTGAATTCATAAACCATCTTTAATTTACAAGTAGGTCTAAGTAGGCACATTAAAAAACTAAAAGTAACCCTTCGGATTCTACAATCTAAGTACCACTAAGGCAGGGATTTAGGCCTGTTTTCCCAACCTCAGAATAGTTTCTAGCATTTAGTAAGCACTCAGTGTTGAATGAAGACACTGATTCATTTAAAAAGCCAACCAAAAACTTCCCTAGTGCAATGTGCCCACTTTTATTTATCCTATAATGCATTCTGACCTATTTTATGTGAAAACCTTTCTTCCATCATGCATTTGGGAAGGTTAGATTTCTTTCCCTCAATGGCACAAGCCAAAAACTTTCCTTCTTGAGATGCACTGTATTGAACTTTCACATACTTCAGCCATCTTGAAAAATATTTTTAGATAGTGATTCTATCCAGTTAAAATGTTAAGCTTACCCTTCTGTCTATGCCTTTCTCTGAGCATTGTCACTATTATCTGTGAACTTTATACACATTATAAACAGTGTCATTAGATCACTATTCGAAACAAAGATGGGCACAGAACTGACTCCAGTTTTAACAAACTCTCAGGAAGCAGTGATCCCCTGGCAGGCCTCCGAGTCAGGAGTATAAAGGCCCTTTAGTAAAACACTTCATATCGCCCTTGATCATGTTCATGACCCTGATAAAGTTACTTACTTAACCTTTCTAAGCCTTACCTTCTAGCCTACAAAACAGGTTAATACTGATAATTATCTCCTGGCAGAATGAAAAGAGGTAATATAGCTAATACTTAACACAGTACTTGGTACACAGTCATCACTCTAGATTTTAAATACTGAATTTTGTTCAAAAATAAATATCAATATATTAATTAAATATTAAAGAGATAAGCAATGTTATTTTCTGCAATACTTTCAGGCATCTTTCTTACAAAGAAAAGCTAAATAATAAATTAAACTAGAATATAACATTATTCTAGTTTATTAGTTTAATAGTAAATACTACTACTACTACTAAACAAATAATAGTTTAATAATACCTTAAACTAAACAATACATTAAATTCTGAAAGTGAGAAAGAACTTCAAAACTGCCAACACGAGGTAATAAAAAAGTTCAAATTTTAGGCAATAATAATATTAAATTTAAGTGAAATTCAAGATAGATACTAGCACTATTTTCCCACAATAGTACAGAAAACTATACTGCATATTATTTGGAATTGACAGAAGCTATACTAAATATGGGACATGGGAGTTCATATACAAAGAGAAACAACAGCTTAAAAATGAATGCTCATAGTAACAACTAACCAGAGATTTAAACATTATCATATCATGGCTATAGAAAAAGTAGTCATTGAGCAGGAAGAAGAAATTATCCTTTATTTTCCTAGGTTCTCTGGCTGGACTAAGAGTTATATTGATATGAGACATATTAAGAGGAGAAAATCAAACCAAAGGGGCTTCCCAGGTGGCTCAGTGTAAAGAATTGGCCTGCCAATGCAGGAGACACAAGAGATGTGGGTTCAATCCCCGGGTCAGGAAGATGTCCTGGGGTATAAAATACCCCGCTTCAGTATCCTTGCTTGGAAAATATCGTGGAGAGAGGAGCCTGGTGGGCTACAGTTCATGGAGTCACAAAGAGTAAGATATCACTGAGCACATGCGCGCACACACACACATACACACGTACATACAGGAAAGAGATCCAGAAAAACCAAGTAACTCCCCAAAATGGATGAAACCCTCACCCTAAATACCATCTTTAGCTAACGACAAAGGAGGGTGTTGGGGTAGGGTTGACACTTCAGATGTGAGGAAGCATGGAAATGGAAAAGCAAGTGTTAGGAAAACAAATGTTTGGTAGGCCTTGCAGAGACAACAGGACACAGCTGTTGCTGCTGCTAAGTCACTTCAGTCGTGTCCAACTCTGTGCGACCCCATAGACTGCACAGAGTCGGCTCTAAATCTCCAGGAGCCTCACCTATCACACCTGACTATTCTTTGCAGATATTTCTGCTGAATGGTCTATTCTTGGCATAGGTACTGTATCTAAACTTTTCAGGGAGTTAGGGGTAAGGTCAAATGTGTTTCCAGGGGCTTTTAGGAATTGACTGTTTTCAGCTTGAAATGCCAGAAACATTTTGGGGTGGCAAATCTTGTTTCCCTGTGCTATCATTAATGTAACTATTGCACTGAAAATCGGTTTTTCCATTTATCGAAATTATCTCATTACTTTTTTTAAAAGATATACCAGGCTTAAAATATTCTGTTAAAATCAGAGGGCTGATTAAAGTCTTATAGGGGAGGCACAACTTTCCACTCAAAAATAACTTTTTGGCATAAAGATTATTTTTGAGCTGAAACCAGGCAAATCTCAAGAGGAAGAAACTTTGACCTTCCCCAAAGCTGCCTAAAAAAATGTTGTTAGTTAAAGGATCTGTTCCAGGAAGGGACCTATTCACCATAGATTAATCACAGTATGAATTATGTGCCTAGACAGGGAGGTACCTGGAGAAGTTTGCTTGTTAAAAATTTCTCTTTATGTCCCATTCATTGTCTCTGTGTGGCATCAGCAAATATTTATTTCCCAGACATTACCCTGGAATTCCCACTTATTATCTACTTTGTTAGACAAATCCCATTCTACCCTTCACAAGGTAAAGAAATGAGAAGCTTACAATATCACAGGTACAGATAATCCTTTCTTAGTTTTATTTAATCATTTAAATAACATCTTATTATCTATATAATTCTGACTGAAACCTACCACTTGAATAGAAAGCTTATCTTAAGAACCTCTGATTCAAAACTGCTTCCCTTAATAAATCATGTATCAAATGGTATCAACCATCACATGGAGTTTATTTAATGGGCTCAATGCTTTTAATAGGAAACTTAGTCCCACTTTTCTTCATTTCGTAACAGGCATTACTGGAATTCCAATTTCAGCTTGCATCACTGCCTGCAAATGAAGAGTATACTTCTATCCTTCTTGTAAGAAAATTCTCAAAGAGCAAAATTAATAATTATAAGGTATAAAAGATTCAGTATCTAACTATTAAACTATTACTATGCATTGCAAGTTCAAAGAGGAATGTATTTTGAAAAGAGGCTATCAATGTTTTAAGAAAATTCATCTTCATAAAGAAAAGAATGGCTTTTTAAAGTTAATATCTGTAAATTTAAATTTTAGGAGATTTTAAAATGCACTTCATGAAATTTAAGAAAATATTTAAAAAATTCAGGGAGTGTGTCTTATTCAAATCTATGATGTTAAATAGTCAAGGGGCAAAGTGTACATAAAACAAACTTAATGTTCACTTTAACTACCTTATTTTGTCCCTGACTGGAAGTATAAAGAGAATAAGAGGTGTTAATTAAATTTTCCTGTTATTTGCCTTTCTAATTCTTTGTGACCACATGGACCGAAGCCCGCCAAGCTTCTCTGTCCACGGAATTCTCCAGCCAAGAATACTGGAGTGGATTGCCATTTCCTTCTCCAGGGGATCTTCCTGACATAGCGACTGAACCTGGGTCTCTTGAACTGCAGGCAGATTCTTTACCATCTGAGCCACTAGGGAAGACTATTTGCATTAGTGACATGGAAGTATTTTTTAAATTATAGGTGAAGACAATTTTTAGTGTAGAGTTTCTCTTAATTTTCCTTTTGTCTATTTAATAATTAAATGGAACCAATCTCAAAACTGTACTTATTGTTTTTTTTATACCTCTGCTTATTCTCTCTACTGGAATCTCTCATGTCCCCCATTTCATCAATGGACATATCATCTAGACAGAAAATCAGTAAGGATAGAGCCTTAAATGAAACATCAGATGAGACTGACTTAATTGATATTTAATTGATATTTAAAGAGCATTCTATGCAAGAGCATAATATACATACTTCTCAAGTGCACATGGAACATTGTCTAGGATTGACCACGGTCCGGGCAACAAGGCGAGCCTTGATAAAATGAAGAAAACTGAAATCTTTACACCTTTTCCAATCACAATGCTATGAGATTAGAAATAAACTACAAGAAAAACAGTGAAGAAATCAAATACCTAGAGACAAATGAAAATGAAAAGCACATCAATTCAAAACCTATACAATACATCAAAAGCAATTCTGAGGAGGATGTTTACAATGATACCATCTTCCCTCAGGAAACAAGAAATATCTCAAATAAACAACCTAACCTTACACCTAAAGCAACCAGAGAAAGAATAATAAACAGAATCAAAGTTAGCAGAAGGAAAGAAATCATAAAGATCAGAGTAGAAATAAATGAAACAGAGACCTCCCCCGTCAAAAAAAAATTCAAAGATCAATGAAACTAAAATCTGGTTCTTTGAAAAGATAAACAAAATTGATAAACCTTTACCCAAAGGATCATAAGAGACTCTTACAAACAACTGTAAGAGCAACAAGTATGCAATAACATGTATGCCAAGTGGACAACCTGGAAAAAAATGGACAAATTTTTAGAAAGGTACATTCTCCCAAGACTGAAAGAGGAAGAAATAGAAAATATGAAGAGACCAATCACTGCACTGAAATTGAAACTGTGATTTAAAAAGTCCCAACAAACAAAAGTCCAGGACCTGATGACTTCACAGGCAAATTCCAAGAAGAGCTAACAATAATCCTTCTGAAACTGTTCAAAAAAATTGCAGAGGAAAGAAAACTATCAAACTCAGTCTATGAGTCCATCATCACCTTGACACAAAAACCAAAGATATCACAAAAAAAAGGAAAATCACAGGGCAAAAATCACTGATGAACACAGGTGCAGAAATCCTCAACAAAATACTAGGAATCTGAATCCAACAATACATTAAAAGAATCAAACACCATGAACAGTGGGATTTAACCCAAGGAGTCAAGGATTTTTCACTATCCGAAAATCATTGTGATACACCACATCAAAAAATTGAAGGATAAAAACACACGATCATTTCAAAAGATGCAGGAAAAGGTTTTGACAAAACTCAGCAACTATTTATGATAAAAGTTCTCCAGAAACTGAGCATGGAGTGTACATACCTCAACATAATAAAGACCATATACAACAAATCTATAGCTAACATCATACTCAACAGTGAAAAGCTGAAAACATTTTCTCTAAGATCAGGACCAAGACAAGGATATCCACTTTCTCTGCTTTTATTCAACATAATTTTGGATATCCTAGCCACAGCAATCAGAGAACAAGAAATAAAAGGAATCCAAATTGGAAAGAAAAACAGTCACTGTTTGCAGATGACATGATATTATACACAGAAAATCCTAAAGTGAAAGTGAAATCGCTCAGTTGTGCCTGACTCTTTGCGACCCCATGGATAGTAGCCTGCACAAGCTCCTCCATCCATGGGATTTTCAAGGCAAGAGTACTGGAGTGGGTTGCCATTTCCTTCTTCAGGGAATCTTTCCAACCCAGGGATCAAACCCAGGTTTCTCACATTGTAGACAGATGCTTTACCATCTGAGAAAATCCTAAAGATGCTACCAAAAGCTACTAGACCTCATCAATGAATTTGGAGAAGTTTCAGGATCAAAATTAGAGCACAAAAATATGCTGCATTTCTATATACTAACAACAAAAGATTAGAAAGAAATTAAAGAAACAACCACATTTAGTATTGCATCAAAAAGTATAAAATACCTAGGAATAACCCTATCCAATGAGACAAAACACCTGTACTCTGAAAAGTGTAAGATAATGATGAAAGAAACTGAAGATGACACAAACAGATGGAAAGGTATACCATGTTCTTGGATGGAAGAATCAATATTGCCAAAATGACTATATTACACAAGGCAATCTACAGTGGCATTTTTCACAAAACTAGAAAAAAATTTTAAATTTGTATGGAGACACAAAAGACCCTGAAGAGCCAAAGCAACTTTAAGAAAGAAAAATGCAGTTGGAGGAATCAGGCTTCCTGGTTTCAGACTATACTGCAAAGCTACAGTCATCAAAATAGTATGAATCTGGCACAAAACCAGAAATGTAGATCAATGAATAGGATAGAAAATCCAGAAATAAACCCACATATCTGTAGGCAACTTATCTTTGACAAAGGAGGAAGAATATACAATGGAGAAAAGACAGTCTCTTCAATAAATTGGAAAAACTGGACAGCTATGTGTAAAAAAAAAAGAAAGAAATTAGAACATTCTTTAACAACATACACAAAATGAACTCAAAATGGATTAAAAACCTAAATTTAAGAGCAGACAGTATAAAGCTCATAGAAGAAAACATAGGCAAAATACTCTTTGACATAAATCACAGTAATAGAAATCTAATTAAGCTCAAAAGCTTTTGTATAGCAAAATCAGAGAAGACAAAAAGATAACCCATAGAATGGGAGAAAATAGCTGCAAATAATGCAATCAACAATGGATTAGTCTCCAAAACTTACAAACAGCTCATGGGGCTTAATATCATAAAAACAACCCAATCAAAAAATGGGCAAAAGACCGAAATAGACATTTCTCCAGAGAAGACATACAGATGCCAAGAGGCACATGAAAAGTTATTCAACACTGCTGTTTAATAGAGAAATAAAAATAAAAACTATAACAAGATACTGCCTCACACCAGTCAAAAGGGCCATAATCAAAATCCACAGACAATAAATGCTGGAGAGGATACAGAGAGAAGGGAACCCCTCTACAGTGTTGGTAGGAATGTAAATTGGTACAGCCACTACGGAGAACAGTGTGAAGTTTCCTTAAAAAAACAAAAATAGAGCTACATGTGACCCAGAAACCCCATTCCTGGGCATATATCTGGAGAAAAACATGATCTGAAAGGACACATGCGCCCTGATGCTCCTGCAGGACTGTTGACAATAGCCAAGACACGGAAGCAACCTAAATGTTTTTCAACAGAGATGGATAACGAAGATGTGGTACAGATAAACAAAGGAATAATACTCAGCCGTTAAAAATAAAATAATGCCATTTGCAGCATCATGGATGGACCTAGAGATTATCATGCTGAGTGAAGTAGGTCAGACAGAGAAAGAGAAATATCATATGATACCTTTTACAGAAACAGACTCACAGACTTAGAGAACGAATTTATGGTTATGGGGGGGAAACTGGGGGAAGGGATAGTTGGGGAATTTGGGATGGGCAGGAACAAACTCCTGTATTTAAAATGGATAACCAACAAGAAATTAACTGTATAGCACAAGGGACTGTGCTCAATGTTACGTGGCAGTCTGGATGAGAGGGGAGATTGGGGGAGAATGGATACATATATATACGGCTGAGTCCCTTTGCTGTCCACCTGAAACTATCACAACAGTGTGAATTGGCTATACTCCAATATACAATAAAATGTTTTAAAAAGTTAATTAAAAAAAAAAGGATTTTAAAAAGGAAGAAGAATCTTAATTACCATTTCAGATAATTACTCATAGTGTTCTTTGCTATTAAGACAAAGCCTCAGGCCCTATCATATCTAATTCTTTGCTACTAAAACAAATTCTCAGGCCCTATCAGATCTAAGCCTGGGGACCAGCAGTGTGTATTTCAACTGGCTCTCCTGATGATTCTGATACACTCAGAAGCTTGAGGATTTCTGATCTACTTTACGTCCAGGAGTACAACTCTCGGCTTCAGTTAGGTCATTGTGGAGTGGACAGTGGCAAGATGAACCATCTAAATGATGATTCAGACCAATGGTTAGAGTTTCCTTGTGCTGTTCAACTTCACTAGCTTAAAAATTGACACTTTTTCTGGTTATAGGTTACTATGAAAATAATTATTTAATCTTTTCATTTATGAAACTTCGAATTTTTAAAAATACACCAAAATGTAATCTCTCAAGTTATTCATTTTGAAGCAAAATAGTGTCTATGCAGCATTAAGGAATACATAATCTGATAAAACTTATATTAAAATATTTACTACTCTAATCTATAGTTTTACTTCAGTTTCAGTGACATGAATTAAGCTTTGTCATATAATAGGTGATCCAAAAGGAAGTAGACTGACTTTTCTCCACAATCTGACTTCAAATTTCTCCAACCAGACTATATATTACCTGAAAAGGCTTGGCTTATTTCAGCTTCGGGGTATTTTATTGGACTGCATATTTTTCTCCATTTGCATCCCACACAAATCCAACCCGTTCTTAACGACCCCATCTAAATTACTCTTTTCATGAAGTAATCTCTGTCTCCTTAGGCACAATGAGTATAGCTCTCTATTACTTTTTATTACCTCTATGAGAAGAAACAATGCTCTTCTCAAAGAACCTTTAAAAAAAAAAAGGCAGCTTTAAGGAAACTATTAACATTTTCCTTATGACAGGTTTCAGTAAACAAAAGACTTACTTCCTGACACTGAATATTTAAGAAACTTTCAAAAGATCAAATTTTAAATAATGTTAAAAAGAAAACTATTCTCATGAAGACAAGTTCTCACTAAACATCTAAAGTAATGATCAATAAAGACTAAAAAAGTTTTTATGGATAAAAAGGGAAGGTCTTATGTGTTTGGCTCTCTTCTGTATATATCAACTGAGAAATACAAATCAAACTGATAAATAACAGTATGTCCACAGTCTATAGTAAAAATAAGTTTTGATAGGATATAGATTTTTCTGTAACCTGCAGAAAGACAAAAAATGATATGAAAAAACCTAGTTCATTTATTTCTTTCAAAACATTTATTGGGTGCCTACTACGCACAAAACTTTCTTTATATTCCCTTCTCTCATATTCCAGAGAATAAACAAGCACATTAAGAAAATAAGTCTGTAGTTTTAGACTTTACAGTATGCTTAATCCTCCAAACTGAATAACAAGTGCAAACAGCTGAGAAAGCATGACCATTTGAATAGTAACTAAGTTCATTCTACTTAAGATTTTGAATATCATGAATTCACGATATCCTGAAAATATGTCCTAAAAATATAAAACAAATAATCATATTTATTTTTAAAATAAAATAAATCTTCCCCTGGGTTGGGAAGATCCCCTGGAGAAGAGAAAGGCACTCCAGTATTCTCAGCTGGAAAATTGGGGTCACAAAGAGTTGGACATGACTGAGCAACTTTCACATTCACTTTCACCTTAAAACACTGAAAAAGTGAAAGTGAAGTCGCTCAGTCATGTCCGACTCTTTGCGACCCCATGGACTGTAGCCTACCAGGCTCCTCTGTCCATGGGATTTTTCAGGCAATAGTATTGAAAGAATAGCATTAAATCATCAATCAAACTTTTTCTTCTAAAAACCTTCCTATATTATTAAAATAATGAGCCTCTCAAAAGAGAATTCAGAGAGCAGTAACTTGAAGGCGTTAAGATTCTGGAGTAGAAAAAAAAATTAGAAATACATTGCTTGCTTCTCTCTAAAATTATAATTCCAGCTGTTATCAATTGTGATAACAGCTATACAAGTCAAAAAAGGAATGTATTCTTTTTTTCTGGTGGTGAAATAAACAAAACTATAATAGCCCAAAAGGAATGTTTACTAGGTACTCAGTACCATACAAAATTCTACCATATTAAATCGTTCAACTCTCACACCAGGAGAGAGATTCTATTATTATACATTGAGAAGAGGAGACTGAGACACAGATAGATAACATGCTCAGTCATCCAATGGTGGAAGGACCATTTAAATTCAAAGAATTTGACTTCAGAGCCTGACATATTAACTCCTATAATGACATACTAACCCCTACAGTCCATGGAGTTGCACATGATAAGTCAAACATGACAGAGCAACTTCCATTATATATATGATATAGCTTAAATTGTGTGTGTGTGTGTGTGTTAGCTGCTCAGACATGTCCAACTCTTTGTGACCCCATGGACTGTAGCCCACCAGGCTTCTCTGTCCATGGGATTTTCCAGGCAAGGATACTGGAGAGGGTTGTCATTTCCTTCTCCAGGCGATCTTCCCAACCCAGGGATCGAACCCAGGTCTCCCACATTTCAGGCAGATTCTTTACTGCCTGAGCCACCAGGGAAGCTCTATTTAAATTATAACATATGTAATTAATATAACTTGAAACTACTTTGAAATATGGACTGTTAGTAAAAAACAACTAGAGACACAAACATTTTAAAATAAATCATTATAAACTTCAGGAAGTTGAGAAATGTATTATACTTCCATTTGTCTTGATATAACTTGTTTTTCCTTACATAATTCAATTTCATTCAGTCTAAACCCCAGAACTGAAAATATTTATCCCAGTGAGGAAGATTTAAAATGCTTGGGCTTCTCTGGTAGGTCAGACAGTAAAGCATCTGCCTACAATGCGGGAGACCCGGGTTTGATCCCTGGGTCGGGAAGATCCCCCGGAGCAGGAAATGGCACTCCACTCCAGCACTCTTGCCTGGAAAATCCCATGGACCGAGGAGCTTGGTAGGCTACAGGCCGTGGGGTCGCAAAGAGTTCGGACACAACTGAGCAACTTCACTTTCACCTTCTGTATAATATAAATTGATGAAATAATTAGAGAGATTAAGAAGAAATAACTTAGAGAAATGCTGTTTTAAAAGAAACAGACATGCTTTCTACCGAGCACATTTTAAGGTTAAGTTTTTATTTTTCAAAAACAAAATTTAGAGCACCCTCTAGTGGAAAACTGGTGACAAGAAGTTTAAAATCTGTTCCTGAAATTTTAGAATTCGGTTTCCACAAGTATCTATGCTGCTGCTGCTGCTAAGTTGCTTCAGTCGTGTCCGACTCTGTGCGACCCCATGGACTGTAGCCCACCAGGCTCCTCTGTCCCTGGGATTCTCCAGGCAAGAATACTGGAGTGGGTTGCCATTTCCTTCTCCAATGCATGCATGCATGGTAAGTCACTTCAGTCATGTCTGACTCTGTGAGACCCCATAGACAGCAGCCCACCAGGCTCCTCTGTCCACAGGATTCTCTAGGCAAGAATACTAGAGTGGGTTGCCATTTCCTTCTCTTCAAGTATCTATGACCGGGGCCAAAAAAGTATATTAGATAGACCTTTCTTTCCAAATCTTAACTCTTAAAGTATCCCTATCAATACACATAGACAAATAAGACAGAACAGTTCTCAAAAGTCCAACAGAAAAAGGTCTCTTATTTATCAACTTCTAAAAGAAGAGACAGGTAAGATCTGTGAATTGCCAGCACCTAGAACAACACCTAAATATTATAGATATACTGCTACTCTATACATTAAAGAATTCCACTGTGGTTATAAAATGAATACAATATAAAAACAAATGTAATTATTTTTGTAGTTTGATCTGTGGTTAAAAGATTCAACTGAAAAAGAGAGCTAAAAAACAACACAGGTAAATATTTTCTAAATTATTATTTTTTCCAAATACAGCATAACATTTTATAAAAATATACTTTACTAAATGAATAAATGTGGCAAGAACCTCCAACCTCCAATTCAATTTGGTTACATTCCTTCAGGCTTTGATTATTAAAGGGATTGTATGGCCTTGATACAGACATAGTTCCACATGCAAATTTTACCAGATAATTTTTCACACTAAAGATTTAAAGTTGAATATATGAAATTTCAGATTACATAAATGACACAGTTATTATACTAGCAGTTAGTGAGGCTACACTGGATGTTAAATTCTTGGCATGAAAATTTGCAGAAAAGACTAATAGATAATATCATTACCTGAGAGACTATTTTAAGGGTACTTTAAAATCTACTTTCTGTGGAGGGGAAAAAACTTGGATCATATGGCATAGGGAAGAAAAAGCTCTATAGAAGAAAAGAAATATTTATTCATTAATTCAACAATAATTTATCAAACATTTTAGCTGAATGTTGTTCAAGGCTCTGGAGGCACAGTGAATGGACAAGGTCCTTGTTCTCGGGGAACTTACATCCTGAATGGAAGAGGATGGATGATGTTAAGAAGTCAATAAGCTCCAAGAGAGCTAGGATTTCTGTCTCTTTTGTTTCGTATCCCCTGCACCTAGAACAACACCTAAAATATAGTAGGTGCTTAATAAATACTTGTTGAATTGTATTTGAAAAAAAGATAACTTAAGCTAGTGATAAGTGCTTCAAAGAAAACAAGAGTAAGTAGAGAGTAATGGAGAGGGGTGGGGTGGCAGGTATACATTATTTCAGGCTCAAGAGTTAGAAAAGGCTATTCTAAAAAGATGCCATTCAAACTTGAGCTTAGTAACCAAAGTCTTGCAGAGATCTGACAGAAGAGCTTCCCAGGAAGAACAAAACAAGAGCACTGGCTCAACACAGGAGTGATTTTACATTCAGACATTCAAACCGGTTGGGCAAGCCACAATGCCTACATTAAAGAGTTCATATTTTAATCAAACAGTTTGGGCAAAAGATACTGGTGGTTTCAAATGGGGTCAAAGCAGTGGAAATGAAGAGAGGGGTTAACTTCCTTATTGAAATAGTGAGCAGTAGATACAATCTGATAATATATGTTCGATATGTGAAATGAAGCCAATAGTGGAATTAAAAACAACTCTCAACTCTGAGGCTTAAACAAATGAGTAGATGATGTTCCTATCTGTTAAGATGGGAAAATCAAGCAAGGAACAGTTTATTAGGCAGGTAGTGGAAGAAGAAAATAACTTTTACAACTAGCTGTATATTTAGGATTTCAAGTAAATAGCTAGTGAAATCGATTGAAATAGAGAAAGTTTGGAAGTTGTTTGCACAGAGAAGGTGTTTAAAGCATCGGGCCAAGGAGTTAATAGGAAGAAGCAGGATGAGAACAGTTATTCCAAATACCTCCAAGGGGAAAAGGTAAAGAATTAAAGGTGGAGGTTAATGTGATTTCAGTGTTGACTGATACTGTGACTTATTGGTGTTGTTTGATAAGAGAATATTTAAACACTCTAAAACTAGAGCTGTACAGTAATAAACTGGACTACTTGCAGACAATAAGGGCTTTCTACTAGAGGAGGCATTTCAAGAAGTAAAGGCTATATAATCATCTGCAGGATTTCTACTATAGAAATTCTTAAAAGTATAGGCATTTCCTTTATATGTCCTTAAAAGTATCATATAGGGATTTCTAAGACTACAATTTATATTCACTTAGGCAACTTATTTTATTATGAAGTAGATTCGACAGCAAAAATCATTGGCATATAAAACATGTATCTTCTACTAGCCATTATTACCTGTTTTTGTCAACAAGAGGTTATCCAGGTGCCTGTCTCCTACTCCAAGAATATATGTAATCACGCAATATCCAGCTGCAGCAACAGGTCAAAAACAAAAAGCAAAAGAATTGTGAAAAACACACGCAAACCAGGTTACACATACAACTGAATACAAAAGCAGTTTGAGCTAATTTAACTTTAAACTGATTACTACTCTTTTCGATTTCTTACCTAAATTTTCAAAGAAAATATGTAACCTTTGATTCTATGAAGCAGTTATCACTTGAAATTCAAATTATTATTTCCATCAGAAAAAATATCGTGCAAAATTCTGTCAAATTGTTAAAAAGTCACTTTAACCAAAGTGAGATTGTAGAAACCTTAATTGTAACACGTGTCTATCATTTCTCACTTCGAACTGGGTACATGTTAAGAATGACAGTGAAAAAAGGGTCATGGAAACATACATAATGAAGTCAATCATACCAAAACCATCTTATCTACACAATGACAAAAGTAAATGTAAAATTAAAACAAATTTTAGAGAAATAATCTTGAAGTGCCAGCAGACAGAACAATGAATGAATTCACTTGAGTTTTAAAAACATGTATGAAGTTCATAGCATAATCCTCTAAATTATGAAAAATTACATAAGCAGGACCAGTCATTGTCTCATTTTTTTCTTTGTCAAAATCTGGAAACCTGGCACATGTTGAAAAATGCTCAAAAAATTTAAGCAAATAACATCTGTTTGAAGCTGATTTTTTTCTGCTGTTTCTCATTAATAACCTAACAATAAATACAATTTGCAAATACATGTATGACTATGCCAGTATTTACAAACATATATTTATTTCAGTCACTAAGGAAAATAAAAATCAGACCACTTGTTAATAACGGCATTAATCCTGTCTAAATTCAATTAATATTATTAATGTTCATTTGATACATGATCTGAAGGCCACACCGGAAGTCCAAAAATGACTTAAGCAATGACATTACCATTAGATCAATCTTCAATTATTAGGTTGGTACAAAAGTAATAGTAGTTTTGGAGCCTTAATTTAAAATCATTATACCTAGGCTCAAACAGATCTTTATTCATCAAAATAGATCTGTTACAATCAACATGTTTTTAGCAAAGAGAACTAAGTTGGTTTATTCCCGGAGTACAAGGATCTGTGCTTTGGGATTTGATGAACTCTTGGAAAGCATTTTCTGCATCCTGCTGATTGCAGAAGCGTTTCCCTTGCAAAGAGTTGTCAAGATGCTTGAAGAAGTGGTAGTCAGTTGGGGAAAGGTCAGGTGAATATGGCGGATGAGGTACTTCATAGCCCAATTTGTTCAAATTTTGAAGTGTTGGGTTCTGAGATGTGCAGTCGGGTGTTTTCATGAGAACTGGGCCCATGCTGTTGACCAATGCTGGTTGCAGGCATTACAGTTTCTGGTGTATCTCATCATTTGCTGAGCATTTTGTAATGGTTTCACTGGAATTCAGAAAACTGTAGTGGATCAGACGGGCAGCAGACCACAAATGGTAACTATGACCGTTTTTTGGTGCACCCCTTTGGCTTTGGAACTTCTCAGTCCAACCACTGGGCTGGTTGTTGCTGGCTGTCGTGTAAAATCCACTTTTCATTGCGTGTCACAATCCGATTGAGAAATGGTTTATTGTTGTTGTGCAGAATAAGATGACACTTCAAAACAATGATTTATTTGATTTGTGGTCAGCCCACTTATTGAACTTTTACACCTTTCCAATTTGTGTCAAATGCCAAATGACTGTAGAATGGTTGACGCTGAGTTCTTGGGAAACTTCTCATGCAGCTGTAAGATGATCAGCTTCGATGAGAGCTCTCAATTGGTCATTGTTAACTTCCAATGGCCAGTCACTATGCTCATCTTCAAGCCAAAACTTTGCTCACCTCTTCTGCAAAACTTCATGACCACTACACTGTACATTTGATAGCAATTCCTGAGCCAAATGCATTGTTGATGTTGTGAGCTGTCTCCTCTGCTTTATGACTCATTTTGAACTTGAATAAAACAATCGCTTGAATTTGCTTTGTGTCTAACGTGATTTCTATAGTCTAAAATAGATATAAAATCTAAAGCAATAAGTCATTAGCAAAAACACATGAAGTGAGAAATTCACATTAAAAAGATGTATAAAATTACCACATTTATTTAAGAATGTATTCCAATATCAAATGGCAAAGGTCAACAATGTAAAACTGCAATTACTTTTGCACCAACCTAATTATAAAGTTATAATTTATTGAAGGCTAGGCTTTTAAGTAAACACATTACATTCATTATGACTAACCCTTTTAATGACATGAATTAAGTATTATATATATCCATTGAACAAAAAAAACCTCCAGTTCCAGATATTAACAGGATTGTCCAAAGTCACTGGACTGGGGTTTAAACTTAAGTCAGACTCCATCGCTCACACCACTTTTGCACTCTACTTTGTGTAATTCCTCCTTCCCAGAATGGCTATTTTTTAAAATTTATTTTTAATTGGAGAATGATTGCTTTACAATATTGTGTAGGTCTCTGCCATACATCAACATGAATCAGCCATAGTGTGTGTGTATATATACATATCCCCTCCCTCTTGAACCTCCTTCCCACCTCTCTCCCCATTCCACCTTTCTAGACTGTCACATGGCATCTGTCCGATCTTCTGAGTCATACAGCAAACCCCACTGGCTACCTAGTATACATATTACAGTAACGTATGTTTCTATGCTACTCTCTCTTTTCCCTACCCACTCCTCGCCCCCTGGGTCCACAGGTCTGTTTTCTGTGTCTGTGTCTCCACTGCTGCCCTGCAGACAGGTTCATCAGTATCATCTTTCTAGACTCCATATATATACACTAAGACGATATTTTTCTGATTTACTTCACTCTGTATAATAGTCTTTAGGTTCATAAACCTCATTAGAATTGACTCAAATGTGTTCCTTTTTATGGCTAGGTAATATTCCATTGCATACACGTACCACAGCTTTTTTATTCATTCATCTGTCTACAGACATGTAGGTTGCTTCCATGTCCTAACTACTGTAAATAGTGCTGCAATAAACACTGGGGTACAAGGTGTCTTTTCCAACTATGGTTTTCTCAGGGTATATGCCCAGTAGTGGGATTGCTGGATCATATGGTAGCTTTATTCCTAGGTTTTTAAGGAATCTCCATACTGTTCTCCATAGTGGCTATGTCAATTTACACTCCCCCTAAAGAGTACAAAGTGGCTACTTTGATGGGTGCAACACTCAGCAACATATTTAATTTCAAGTACATTTTTTAAGAATAACTCACCATACTCTATATCTATTTCAAAATATATTCATATGTAGTGAACGAATGAAAGATACTGTCATTCCAAAAGCTTCTAATCGTATCACTAGTCTAAAAATTTTCACTTCTTCTGGTTGTTCAGTTGCTCAGTAATGCTCAACTCTTTGTGAACCCATAGACTGCAGCACACCAGGCTTCCCTGTCCTTCACCATCTCCAGAGTTTGCTCAAACTCATGTCCATTGAGTCAGTGATGCCATCCAACCATCTCATCCTGTCATCCCCTTCTCCTCCTGCCTTCAGTCTTTCCCAGCAACAGGGTGTTTTCTAATGAGGCAGCACTTCACATCAGGTGGCCAAAGTATTGGAGCTTCAGCATCAGTCCTTTCAATGAATATTCAGAGTTGATTTCCTTTAGGAATGACTGTTTGATCTCCTTGTAGTTCAAGGGACTCTGAAGAGTCTTCTCCAACACCACAGTTCAAAAGCATCAGTTCTATGGTACTCAGCTGTCTTTATGGTCCAACTCTCACATCCATACATGACTACTGGAAAAATCATAGCTTTGACTATATGGACCTTAGTTGGCAAAGTAATGTCTCTGCTTTATAATATGCTATCTAGGTTTGTCACAGCTTTTCTTCCACAGAACAAGGATCTTTTAAATTTCATGGCTGTAGTCACCATCCACTGATTCTGGAGCCCAAGGAAAAAAAGTCTGTCACTGTTTCCACTGTTTCCCTATCTATCTGCTATGAAGTGATGGGACCGGATGCCATGATCTTAGTTTTCCTAATGTTGAGTTTTAAGCCAGCTTTTTCCACTCTCCTCTTTCACCTTCATCAAGCTCTTAGTTCTTCCTTTTAATTCGCTTTCTGTCATAAGGGTGGTGTCATCTGCATGATATTTCTCTCAGCAATCTTAATTCCAGCTTGCGCTTCATCCAGCCTGGCATTTCACATGATGTACTCTGCATAAATTAAATAAGCAGGTTGACAATATACAGCCTTGACATACTCCTTTCCCAGTCTGGAACTAGTCCGTTGTTCCATGTCTGGTTCTAACTGGTGCTTCTTGACCTCCTTGACCAGTTTGTCAGGAGGCAGGTAAGGTGGTCTGGTATTCCAATCTCTTCAAGAATTTTCTGCAGTTTGTTGTGATCCACAGTCAAAGGCTTTAGCATAGTCAGTGAAGTAGAAGTAGATATTTTTCTGGAATTCTCTTGCTTTTTCTATGATCCAGTGGCTGTTGGCAAATTGATCGATCTCTTGCTCCTCTCCCTTTTCTAAATCCAGTTTGTACATCTGGTAGTTCTTGGTTCACATACTATTGAAGCCTAGCTTGAAGGATTTTGAGTATTACCTTGCTAGCATGTGAAATGAGTGCAATTGTGCAGTAGCTTGAACATTCTTTGGCGTTGCCCTTCTTTGGGACAGGAATGAAAACTGACCTTTTCCAATTCTGTGCCCACTGCTGCATTTTATTAATCAGTTACAAATCAGTTACAGTTGACTAAACAAATCAGTTATTCTCAAAATATAGTTTGTAGTGTGACAAGGACCACTGGTTTGCCAACAACACAATATCCTATCTACATTTCTTCCTTAAAACAAAACTAAACCAAGATTTTTGGAGCAA
Source organism: Oryx dammah (assembly GCF_014754425.2). Lineage (NCBI taxonomy): Eukaryota > Metazoa > Chordata > Mammalia > Artiodactyla > Bovidae > Oryx > Oryx dammah. The sequence continues at coordinate 47,785,070 of NW_024070206.1, read as the reverse complement.
GAATGTGCCTACACTAAAGAGATTTCCCAGGCTCACTTGAAGTTAGGCCTGTTCACTGAGATGTAGGCAAATAGAGTCTTAACAGTTAGCATTTTTAGAGTGAACTAACCAGGAGACCTTGGTTGACCCTAATATCCCTAAAGAGCTAAAACTCCAACCACCGGCTTACACCTGGGCTTCTTACAAAGAAGAAAGTGACTTTTACGTGTGTAAACCATTACAGTCAGATCATGTTAACTTCTGGTGAAAGAAATTGTTAGTAGGCTACTGGGAGACTTGAGGGTCACTTACTTAACGGATGAGGAAATACAGCTTGCTGGCCCAAACTGGTCTCCTTCTGTTTTTACATTTTATAAAGAAAATTTATTGGAACAGAGACATACCCATTTATTTCAATATATCTTGAGCACTACAATGGCCTGGCTGAACGGCTGCAACAGAGACCACCAGGCCTAAAAAGCATAAATATATTTACTATCTGAATGGTTTTAGGGAAAAATGGACCAATATTTGATCTAAGGCATTGCTATTCAACATGTGATACACAGATGGGCAGTTTCACTACTATCCAGAAGCTTGTTAAAAATGCAAACTTTTAAGCCCTACTTCATTCCTATTGCATCAGAATCTTCAGTGGGCAGTGGCCAGAGTGATTCTTATACATATCAAAGTCTTCTCTAGTGTTCTAATGTACCTGGGAATCCTGTGTGGAAATGCTGACCCAACATCTGCAGAGGAAAGACCTGAGAGTCTATCTTACAAACAAGTGCCCAGGTGAAGCTAACGCTGTTCGATGATACTTGTGGTAGCCCTACCCTAAAATTGCTGCAAAATATGCAGTTTTACAAATGAATGAAAGCTCTCCACTTAAAAATTAGTGAGCTACTGAAGGACATTACACCTGGTATTGGTAAAGAGAACTGAGAACATATTAGAACTAATTAGCACACTGTGTTCACTAGTAAGGGATTCCCTTAGAAATCTGGCCTCCACTTGTCAAGGATACAAAATACAAAACTTCTACTGATATATGTATATGAAGACAGCTGAAACTCCTGCATCAAAAAGAACACTGTTACGTTATGAGTGTGTCTGAGTTGTCATGTGATACTGGCTTTCTTATTAATTATAATTTAGAATTAGTTTACTTTTTATCACTATTTACTTTGTTTCAAGTTGTTTAGCTATCTCTATAAAAATTATTCACATGTACACCAATAATATTTTTGACCTAAAATTTTCAAATAAATAAACATGCATGAATTATGCTCATCTCTACTGATAAAGTAGGGCTTCCTTTGTAGGTCAACTGGTAAAGAATCTGCCTGCAATGTAGGAGACCTGGGTTTGAGTCCTGGGTCGGGAAGATTCCCTGGAAAAGGAAATGGCAACCCACTCCAGTATTCTTGCCTGGAGAATCCCAAGGACAGAGGAGCCTGGCGGGCCACATGCCAATTGGGGTTGCAAGAGTCGGACACTACTCAGTAACTACTGATAAAGTAAGGTTTTTATAAACTATGCTTTGTCATCAAATTTGCTTTTTCAATAATATTTCCTTGTTATTACTGGATTGTTTTCCAATAGTAATAAAAAGTATATGAGAAAGAGCCTTTTACTCTGCCTCAGTGAGTTATGGTAATAAATATTTCTTGAAATGTCATTTCAGGAAATTTCTTTTTACATCAAGTGAGACAGCATATGATATCTCTCTCTTTCATACATATTCATGGTGAAAGTGAGTATTTGGGGTGTTTCAGTAATTTAAATATCAACACTTGAGAGAAAAGATTACATCCTGAAAAAGATATGTGATGCAAGATTAAGATAAGCCTCAGAAACTGAGGACATAAACAATATTCAGGATGATCTGAGATGGCACAGAGAAGAACAGAAGAGTTTTAGGAAGACTGAAAATATTCTGTGAGTATAATGGGACACTATACCTGTTCCAGACAACCTCGTCAAAAGCGTGCTTTTCATTAGTATTTTGACTCCACGTGAAATAAACATCTTCAAACTGATTTTGTAAAACAACTCTGATTTAAAGTAAAATATAGAGAAATATAGACAAATAATACCATTTCCCTTTCCTTAGTAAAGATATGAGTGTGAGAATAATCAGTGTTCCCACATTTACTTTCATGATACAGACTTGACACCCTGCATAATCTGAAATAAAATGACACCATAACTAACTGTATTCTTCTTCTTAACCTCTACCAAAAACCTAAAATGTTACTTTTTAAAATGAAAGTTATACATGTATCCATATGATAACGCCCAACAATCAGATTCTAGTACAATGCTGCATTGACTTATCTTTAAATAATGGCTTTCAACCTCTAACATTACCTGGAATGCTACCAAACTCATTGAAACACAAAAAAATTATTTTGTAATGGAGCAATATATATAGAAAGCAGAAGAATGTTCAAAGTAAGATAAAGAGAAGGTCTGTTATCAAATCAGTTATCAGGATATGAATAAATGTGTAATGCTCTTATTAGAAAGAAGATCTAATTTGGAGTTAACTGTACAAGTACAATTTAAATAGCTTTTTTTTTCACATTAGAAAAGTCATATTCTCATTAGCTCTTGGGAAAAAAAGGAAACATTATATAAAAGGCACAATCCTATGACCTTTAGCACATATAAAATATTGTTCCAATACTCTCATTAAGTGAGCAGAGTTTTCAAATTTTAGTCAATATTTATGGATTATATGTATACTTCAAGTAGAAAAATATTAACATTTCTTAGCTGGGCAAAAATTCATGTATTTTCTAATATATATATATTATATTACACATACTAGGGCTTCCCTGGTGGCTCAGACGGTAAAGAATCTGCCTGCAATCTGGGAGACTGGGTTTGATCGCTGGGTTAGGAAGATCCCCTGGAGAAGGGCATGGCAACTCACTTCAGTATACTTGCCTGGAGAATCCCCATGAACAGAGCCTGGTGAGCTAGTCCATGGGGTTGCAAAGAGTTGGACACAACTGAGCGACTAAGCACACAGCATACACAATACTATATGTATAGGTATGCAAAAGATTTTCTGCTACACTTCATAAAGGCTTGAGAAAAAAACAAAAAAAGACAAAGAAATTGGAAAACATTAACTAAATGAAAGGGAGCAATAAATATGAAATAGAAAAAGTGAAACAAATTAATAAAAGAAGATCATCATACAGTCCAACTGTTTTTAAACATGGCTGCTCATTAGAAACACACCTGGAGCTTTGGAGAACAGCAATACCTGAGCATCTGCATTTTTCAAAAACTTCCAAGACAATTCTGTTATGCATCTGGATTTTGAAAAGTGATTGCAAGTTTTTTAATTAAATGGTAGTTTTAGTGATGTAGAATTCTGTTATTTTCTGTTGACCAAATAGAGAATTTCCTTTAGTATTTATTGTAAAGCTGGTTTGGTGGTGCTGAATTCTTTGACCTTTTGCTTGACTGGAAAACTTTTGGTTTCTCCATAAAATCTGAACAAGAATCTTACTGGGTAGAATATTCTTGGTTATAGGTTTTTCCCTTTCATCACTTTAAACATATCATGCCATTCCCTTCTGGCTTGTTGAGTTTCTGTTGAGAAATCAGTTGATAACCTAATGGGAATTCCCCTGTATGTTATTGGTTGCTTTTCCCTTGTTGCTTTTAATGTTTTATCTTCGTCTTTAATTTTCATCATTTTGATTACTATGTGTCTGAGTGTGTTCCTCCTTGGGTTTATTTGATCCATTAGTTTGACTTAGTATGAATAGAATGCTAGATTTCTAATTTATATTTACTTAAAACTGATATAGTTCCATGTATTCTGGCATCTAGTATTACTGCTAAAAATCTAGAAAATTTATTATCTTAGTAATAAAGAAAAATTTTGAATGAGGCTTGAAACTTCTAATCCAATTTTGAGAATATAAAGAAATATGTTATAAAAAAATATAGGAAGTTAACAAGTGATACAGTATTAACTAAAGTACAGATTTTGTTCAAATTCCACAAAACTTTGTTAGTATTCATTATTTGTTTTCATATCTTATTCAAGATTCCACATTGTATTTAATTGCATTGAGCAGCTTCAGTCATGTGCAACAAATTCTGGTAAATTCTCTTCATTTTTATCCTAGTACAAATATTTTCTAATTTTCCTTATTATAGTTTCTTAGATATACCCATCATGAAAAAGTAGACATTTAATTTCCAAACACATGGGATTTTTTAAAAAAGTATCTTTAACATGAATTTCTCATTTTGATACTAATTTCTCATTTAAATGTTTTCTTCTCTGCAATTATCCCTCTGTGTTTTTTTCAAGCTAACTTTATTGAGGCTTTCAGTGACTCAACCATCTCTCTTGGTAAATGTCACACTGCACTTGAAAATATGTGGGTTATTTTCAAATACCTTTTGATACTGACTTCTAACATAACACAGTGATAAATAAACAGCCTTTGTATGATTTCAATACCTTTACACCAAGAAATTTTTGCACTTTGTCTTATGTCCCTTGATATGTTCCAGTGTCTCCTAGTTTATAGTCTATGGAAACTTGAAAAGAATTTGTATCCTACTGTTGTGTGAAAACTGCATGAATCCTAATTATGTTGAAGTAGTTCACAGTGCTTTTCAGGTCTACTGTATACTTCCATGTCTCTGTATATTCACTCTGTTAATTTCTGAGAATTTGATATTGAAACTCCAACTAAAAATATTAATTTACTTATAAAATAATTATAATATCCCAGTTCATACTTTCATAATTTAAAAAATTAAAAATTAAAAGAAGTTAGCATTTCTTTACTAAATATACATATGATATAAAAAAGTTATAGTAACTACATGAAAGTTAAGTAACAAGACAAGGTAATTGATTGATGGCATGCAAAATATCTCAAGTAATAAAGTAATGAAAACTGCTGCTGCTGCTAAGTCACTTCAGTCATGTCTGACTCTGTGCAACCCCATAGATGGCAGCCCACCAGGCTCCCCCGTCCCTGGGATTCTCCAGGCAAGAACACTGGAGTGGGCTGACATTTTCTTCTCCAATGCATGAAAGTGAAAAGTGAAAGTGAATTCGCTCAGTCATGTCTGACCCTCAGCCACCCCATGGACTGCAGCCTTCCAGGCTCCTCCGTCTGTGGGATTTTCCAGGCAAGACTACTGGAGTGGGGTGCCATTGCCTTCTCCCAATGAAAACTAGCTGTGGCTAATTAAAGATTCTTTTACATGCTTTTCACTCAAAGTAGGAACTATAACTTTTTCTCTTGAATCCAGGCAGGTTGTGTGACTCTTCTGACCAACAGAATATGACAAAAGTGACAAACTACCAGCTTCCCAATCCAGGCCTTCAGAAACAAAAAGTTTCTACTTCCTATCTCTTAAAATTCTTCATAAATCCAGCTCTGAGAAACACAAGCCACGGGGAAGCCTCTACAAGTGACTTGATTAACAAGCTTGGCTGAAAAACAGTATAAGCTGCCAGCCATGTGAGTGATCTATCAAGCCTTTAGAAAATATATTAATTTTTCAGATCTTAGAAAACAGGATGAAAGGAGAAAAAAAATCGATGGAAGAGAAAGGGGAAAAAATAAAGAAGTAAAGCAGGGAGGGAAGGAGAGGAGAGAGAAATACAGAGTAAGAAAAGGGGAATATTCTCTCCTAGATGCTTTAATCAACTTAAAAAAAATTTTAAATCAAAATACATTGCATGTAATCATTTTTATGGTTGAACACATTTTCATGGGTAAATAGTTACCTGTAAAATGCTATGTTTCTTAGTTTAAAATGAGAATTAAAAGTATAAAGAATTTGAATATATATACACATATTTTATTTCAGTATTTTAAAAGTTCCTAAGAATATTACATTTTCTTTACAATTCTCAGTCAAAAATATACCAAATATAAGTTTAGGAATAAATTATGCAGTACAAAATAATCTGGAATACAACCTCATAGGAGCACTGTGAAAAATAAAAAAAATAGTCATGTATAAGAGAGCAACTTATAAGCCATTAAATGATGCAAAAGTATAAATATAGTTATTGTATGTCTAGAAAATCCTCTACTTGCTTCCCTCAGCTTTGACTGCTTAAGTTTAAATATGGATGTAAACATAAATATAATATTTATGTAAAACAGGAATAACATGATATATGCCATATACTATTCAGGGCTCAACTCTAGTGTCAATTCTTTTATTAACTCTCCCTTAAACAACCTAGCCGTTTAAAAAAAAAAAATCTTAAGAAAATAAAAAATATAAACTTCATGAGAATAGGCATAAGTGGTTGAAACATTTGAATTAATCTCTTCAGCTTGCCACTACTGACATTTCCAGTAAGTGACCATAAGTACTAATCTAAAATACCATGATAGGTACCTCTTAACATAGCACTATAATCTTAGGTCTAGAGACTGATCAAAAACATGATTATTCCTGACAGACTTTTCCCAATCTACTTAATTGCTTGGACAAAGAAGTCTAGCAGGCTACAGTCCATGAGTTCGCAGGAGTCGGGCACGACTTAGTGACTAAACCACCACCACTGCCACTTAATCACTTATTCAAACTCAAAGAAAATCAAGGGAAAAATTACAGCTTCCAGGAAGAGATAACTTACAGTTACAAAATAGTTAAGTGATTGCAAAGATCTATCTATAAAAGACTAAGTAGAATTTACACTACCATTATGTCAAAACATTAATGACTTCTTTTATCACATTTTCTACCTTTTAATCTTCTTATAGGGCATTTAAAACTGCTGTGGCTTGAATAGTAGTGTCCCCTCAAAATGCACATGCCTCTAACACCCAAGGTAGGAGGTGGGACCTTTTGGAGGTACTTAGCCCTCAAGTACTGGAGAAGGCAGTGGCAACCCACTCCAGTATTCTTGCCTGGAAAATCCCATGGACAGAGAGGCCTGGTAGGCTGCAGTCTATGGGGATGCGAAGAGTCGGACACAACTGAAGTGACTTAGCAGCAGCAGCAGCCCTCAAGTATGGAATCAGCACCTTACAAAAGACCCCACAGAGCTGCCTAGCCGTTCCCAGCAGGTGCAGATACAATAACAGGTCTTTAACCCAAAGAAGGTCCTCACCTGACCAAGCTGGCACCTTATCTCAGACTTCCAGCCTCCAGAACTATGAGAAATAAATTTCCATTGTTTATAAGTCACCCAGTATCTGGTATTTTGTTATTGCAGCCAAAATAGACAAATCTAAGCCAAAATCTTAACATGTTCTAAATGTGTATGAATATGACAACAAGATAGCTTCTTTTCCTTTATTCCCACATATCAATGAAAAGCAATAAGTTGAAAAACTTACCACAGCTTTTAACGTAAGTGTCCATAACTTCAGCACTGATTCCATTTGGCCCATTTTCACTTGGTGCATATTTTCTAAAAAAGTTCTGAAAAGATGTTTATATGTTTACAAATTCAATCCTTTAAACAAATTAGGCATTTCAAAATTGTAAATAATGACAAACAGGTGTCTGGTATAAAACTTTACAAAATGCAGAATTGGGGAAGCATATTCCTCAGGAATCAGTCATATTACTATGCTTATAGTCGGAGACTAAGAAATAAACAAATAAATAAAAGTGTGCTACTTCTATACCACAGGGGAAACATTAAATAAATACACTGCTATATCTCACACTTAATTTACCAGTTTGTTTCACATTTCTCCTGAAAGTAAACATGAGAGGCTTTCTGTGAATCATACATTCTCCTAAAAGTGAACATGAATTTTTAAAATGACCTTTTAAGTATAGCCACTGAAATACTGCTACCATTAACAAGATCAATAAAATTACCTTCCAATACTCAAAATAGTTACAATGCAATGCTAAGACATTTCAAATTAAGAGGAAATTGACAGAAGATAAACATGAGATACAGACTGAACGAAAGAATTGCAAGGGCACAATAAATACACTAGAGTGCCCAAACAGTCTGGAAATACTGGGGAAAACTATACTTTCTTTTCCCCAGATTATCAACTAGCCTATTCTTTTACATCTAGATGTTAAAGAAAAATAGACACAGTATACTATCTGAAAAATATAATTAACACACTATTAAAAAATAAATTTATCCTATGTTTTAAGCTTTTAAAACATTCTATAAGTGAAAAAGAATGTATATCTAGAAAATATAAAGAACTCCTATAAACCAATAAGAAAGACAAAAAATCCAAGAGAAAAATGGGCAAAATATATGAACAAGCACTTCACAGAATAAATAAATGGCCTATACACATATTTCACTCAATGTTTTTGGTGATCAGGGGAATGTAAACTAAATAATAATAAATACCAAAATTTAGAAGCTCGACAATACCAAGATTAAGTAAAGATGAGTAGCAAAGAAAAACAGCTGTTTCCAAAAATAATTGTTTTGGTAAACAATTTTTAACTATCTACTAAAGCTGAAGATGAGATACGCTACAACTTGGCAAAATTATTTACACCGATCACACACGGAACTACGAATCAGGACACAAACTGTCATTGTCTTTATTTTACAAAATCATAATTGCACAGAACAACATAATAATTGACAACTTTATTAAACAATTACTTCAGTTAGAACCTGTGTTCAAGCTCTGTATACATTTCATGTCATCTTCAGAAGAATTCTATAGCTAAGTACTCTTATTACCCCAATTTTATAGATACAAAAACTGAGACTTCAAGGGTATATTAGGAGGTCCCCTACACCTCTGACAGATTTGATCTGTTAGGGTCACAGACTCAACTTACAGCTGTACCACTAGTAAGGTGTATTACAGCAGAAGTCAACGCAACAGAATCAACATGGAGAAGACACACAGGCAAAGCCTGTGAATTACATGTGAATCCTCCTTGTTCTCTTCTGAAGGGATACACTGAGCTTATTTCCTGGAGGCTGCTCATACAGGCACTCTCTATAGTCTATTTAGTCCAGCAACTATCAAAATTCTAGAAGGGAGGCAGGTTGATTCCTATAAATCATATTATTTGTACAAAGAGTCTAGGTATGTGAAACACCCTTATGAGTTCCTACTGAAAGCCAAATACCAGCTCAAGGCTAACCTGTTTGCAAGGTTACTCAAAATATAGATAGAAAGCCACAGAGCCAAACTTCAAACTCTGGCAGTTTGATGTTTCGTGTCTGAGTTTTTAAGCAACTGAGCACAATTATACCTTGAACCAAACAATAGAATCAACCTCTTGTTTTGTTAAGAATTCAGAGTAAAGTCTTTCTGAAAGTCTAAACTCCACACTGAATTACTGGGACACTTGAAACTGAGAAACACAAAAACACAGTATAATAAATATCCTTTATCAAGCCCTTCACTGTATGATTTTTCATCTCAGGCATATTAATTTTTTCTGCATGAATTACATACATAGAAAAAAATTACATTCAAAAGATAACAAAAGTAAACTATTAACATGAAGTAAGAATTTTGCAATAAACACTAATTCATGATTTTAAAATATAAAAACAATTCCAAATATATATATGGCTTAGTACAAATTGCCTTTTCTTATCTTAAAGGAGAATAATGATTTTGGAGAGGGAGGGTGGGGAAAAAGGTCTTAAAAAACATAATTATGTAAAACATGTATGACAAGAATATCACTGTAGCCTTGTTCTGAATAACAACGAAAACTGGAAATAATCAGAACGTTCACTGATGGCTACATAAATCATAATATTTCCATACTCTGCAATATAATGTAACCATAAACTTCAAAAAATTCCTGATTGCCTATTATGTGCCAGGCAAAGTTTAAGGAATTGAACATCTATCTACCTTGGAAACATTTCCAACTGTTAGCATTGTTTAATTCTCTGGAAAAAAAAACAACTTGAGGGAAGAAAAGTGAGAAAGAGAGACTTTCATTTCTAAAACTCTATGTACTTTTTATAGAGACTGAAACTTTTCTAAGAAGAAATATTCATGAAATTCATAAATCATTAAAATAGATATTATACCTGAATGCTTCCTTCTGTATCAAGAACTTCAGCAACAGGAACTGACTGGATAAACTGCATGAAGCCTACAGAAAAATAGATATATTGTATTAAGCACAGCTTTTGGTTAAGCCATTGGAAGGACTTGCTGAAGCTGAAGCTCACTTAGGCCACCTGATGTGAAGAGCCTCCTCTGTTGGAAAAGACTTTGATGCTGGAAACACTGAAGGGAGGAGGAGAAGGAGGTAGCAGAGGATGATATGGTTAGATAGCATCACTGACTCAATAGACATGAATTTGAGCAAACTCAGAGAGATAGTGGAGAACAGAGGAGCCCGGTGCGCTGCAGTCTATGGGATCGCAGAGTCAGACATGACTGAATGACAAAACAACAATATTGGTTAAGCAATAAAGATTCTGTTAAGAATAGTCTTCATTTGCAAATGTACACAATACAAACTTATTAGCTTAAAGAGGTCTATAAACATTCTATTTAGTATATATTGGCATTTACATCATAGTAACTACACGGAAACATATTTTAAAAATTAAGCTGAAAATCTGTATGTTTCTCTAGGCCACTTTCTATTATTATATACAGGAACACAAAGTAATAAGGTTCAGTTCAGTTGTTACTCAGTCATGTCCGACTCTTTGCAACCCCATGGACTGCAGGACACCAGGCTTCCCTGTCCATCACCAACTCCCAGAGCTTGCTTAAACTCATGTTCACTGAGTCGGTGATACCATCCAACCATCTTGTCCTATGTCATTCCCTTCTCCTGCCTTCAATCTTTCCCAGCATCAGGGTCTTTTCCAATGAGTCAGTGCTTTGTATCAGGTAGCCAAAGTATTGGAGTTTCAGCTTCAGCATCAGTCCTTCTAATGAATATTCAGGACTGATTTCCTTTAGGATTGACTGGTTTGATATCCTTGCAGTCCAAGGGACTCTCAAGAGTCTTCTCCAACACCACAGTTCAAAAGCATCAATTCTTCGGTGCATAGCTTTCTTTATAGTCCAACTCTTACATACATACATGACTACTGGAAAAACCATAGCTTTGACTCGATGGACCTTTGTCGGTAAAGTAATGTCTCTGCTTTTTAATATGCTGTCTAGGTTGGTCATAGTTTTGCTTCCAAGAAGCAAGCATCTTTTAATTTCATGGCTGCAGTCACCATCTGCAGCGATTTTGGAGCTCCCCAAAATAAAGTCTCTCACTTTCCATTGTTTCTCCATCTATTTGCCATGAAGTGATGGGACTGGATCCCATGATCTTCGTTTGTTGAATGTAAGCCAGATTTTTCATTCTCCTCTTTCACTTCAATCAAGAGACTCTTTAGTTCCTCTTCGCTTTCTGCCATAAGGGTGGTGTCATCTGCATATCTGAGGTTATTGATATTTCTCTCCGAGCAATCTTGATTCCAGCTTGTGCTTCATCCAGCCAAGCATTTCCCGTGATGTACTCTGCATGTAAATTAAGTAAACAAGATGACAAAATACAGCCTTGACACATTCCTTTCCCAATTTGGAACCAGCCCATTGTTTCACACCCGGTTCTAACTGCTGCTTCTTGACCTGTATACACATTTCTCAAGAGGTAGGTAAGGTGGTCTCATATTCCCATCTCTTTCAGAATTTTCCAGTTTGTTGTGATCCACACAGTCAAAGGCTCTGGCATAGTCAATAAAGCAGAAATAGGTATTTTTCTGGAACTCTCTTGCCTTTTCTACAATCCAGTGGATTTTGGCAATTTGATCTCTGGTTCCTCTGCTTTTTTTAAATCCAGCTTGAATGTCGGGAAGTTCTCAGTTCATGTATTGTTTGTAGGGAACAAGGTATAAGGAAGGTTGGGAAGTGCTTGCAAACAAGACTCTCAACCAGGGCTGAACATTCTTGCAAACGAGATGTTAAGCTAGGAATCCTCTGTTTCCATGGGAAAAGAACATTTCTTGCACACAAGGATGTTTCTCTGATTCCTCAAAAGGAACAGACCCAGGGACAAAACGGATTCTAAGTTGATAAGGAAGTTTCCAAAACAAAGTCTTAGCTGCAGTAAATAAGTTAAGGTAAAGGTTATTTCACCCCGCCCTGCGCCTGCGCAGTGTATAGTCGCTGAATCATGGTGTTTGGCAACTTGCCCTGAAGAATGTTGTGCAAAAGATATAAAATAAAGCAGCTGCAAGAAGCGGCAGAAAGATTCAAACCACTCTGCAGTGTTGGTGTTTCATTCTGTCGCTAGCAATTGTTGAAGCCTCACTTGGAGAATTCTGAGTATTAATTTGCTAGCATGTGAGATGAGTACAATATTTTGTGGTAGTTTGAACATTCTTTGGCATTGCCTTTTTTTGGGATTGGAATGAAAACTGATCTTTTCCAGTCCTGACCATTGCTGAGTTTTCCGAATTTGCTGGCATATTGAGTGCAGCACTTTAACAGCATCATCTTTTAGGACTTGAAATAGCTCAACTGGAATTCCATCACCTCTAATAGCTTTCTTTGTAGTGATGCTTCTAAGGCCCACTTGACTTCACATTCCAGGATGTCTGGCTCTAGGTGAGTGATTACACCAACGTGGTTATCTGGGTCATTAAGATCATTTTTGTGTAGTTCTTCTGTGTATTCCTGCCACCTCTTCTCAATATCTTCTGCTTGTTAGGTCCATACCATTTCTGTCCTTTACTGTGCCCATCTTTGCATGAAATGGTCCCTTGATATCTCTAATTTTCTTGAAGAGATCTCTAGTCCTTCCCATTCTATTGTTTTCCTCTATTTCTTTGCACTGATCACTAAGGAAGACTTTCTTATCTCTCCTTGCTATTCTTTGAAACTCTGCATTCATATGGGTATATCTTTCCTTTTCCTTTGCCTTTCACTTCTCTTCTTTTCTCAGCTATCTGTATGGCCTCCTCGGACAACCATTTTGCCTTTTTGCATTTGTTTTTCTTGGGGATGGTCTCGATCACAGCTTCCTGTACAATGTCAGAACCTGTGTCCATAGTTCTTCAGGCACTCTATTTATCAGATCAGTAACAGGGTAAGGGTTCTTAAATTTGGCATAAAAATTTCTTTCTGCAGTTTTATAACATATGTCAATTAAAATTCTAAATGAAAAATCACTTTGAGAAATCTGAAATTGTGGTATTTCAGAATATCAATCACCTAACCCTAAAATTAGAGTATATTCATTGGCTTTCTTTGTGTAATACTCTATCTTCTGCCATTCCCTGGAAATGTTATGAGAGGGAAGTATAAATCCCCTACCTGAACTACCATAAAGAAGGGGAGGGGGATAGTATACATGAGAATAAGGATAAAAATTAAGCCTGTAAGTAAGTCCAGGGACAACAAAAGAAATATAAAACTACAAATCTGTGGAAAAAAAAAATCAAAGTTGAATGATGGAAATATTTCAGAATCATAAACAAGTATGATCTGGTTTTGGTAAGCCTTACATTATAACTGTGCTGCCCTAGTGGCTCAGTGGTAAAGAATCTGTCTGCCAATGCAAGAAAAACAAATTCAATCCCTGGGCCAGGAAGACCCTCTGGAGAAGAAAATGGCAACCATCTCCAGTAGTCGTATCTGGGAAATCCCATGGACAGAGGAGCCTGGCAGGCTACAGTCTGTGGGGTTGCGAAGAGTCAGACATGACTAAGTGAACAAACAATGACACATTATAATTATTTGCATGCAAATTAGGAGACTGTGCATTACTTTAGAGTAAGAAACATCTCATTTATTCTCATATGATAAATACCGAACAGTCTGCATCAATGCATTTAACATATATTTGTAGTTTTTCTACTAGGTAGCAAGAATTTTGCAGGTAAGCAAAACTAGAGCTTTGACCTGCTTTCAAAGATCTCACAAGTTTGCAAATTTTATTGAAATAAATACTATGAATGAAAGGACACTATGAAAAGGAATAGTAAAGGGAGACCTATATTACAATACGGATCAGAGGACCTCTGACATCTGAACTGTGTTTTGAAGGATAATAAAGATGTATAAATAAGGCAGAAAGAATATTAAAGATAACAATAATATAAGGCTAAAAAGAGCATGGTACATTTGCGAAAATGGAAGGTGGACGGTGTGGCTAAAGTCTAAAAAGCAAGGAGAGTGGAAAAAAGAGGTGTCAGAGGTGTGGAGGTATGTTATACCACTCAAGAACTTGTAAACTAAGCTAATGCTTTTGTCTTGGTCCCAGGAGCAAATAAAAGCTAAGTAAATCAATTTATGTAGGATAGTAATAGAACATATAAGAAATTAAACTGCCAGAAAGATTTGGAAGTAACAAGGAGAAGGGCAGAAAGCCTAAAATAAAACAAGTACTTGTTTCTCCAAAGTACCTAATCTAAGGGTAAGAAGCTCTAAGAGTAACAAGATTATAAAATTTACAATACACATTAGGCAAGCAAACTTCCAGAGGTTACTCAATCTCAGAAAGAGTTAGACATATATATTTTTAAAAAAGTCAATGAATAAAAGCAACATCATTTGATGAGTGGTTTGCATAAGCACGGCACAATACAAAGCCTCTCTAGGTTTTAGTAACTCTCAATAATGATTATATGCAGAGTACATCACAAGAAATGCCAAACTGGATGAGTCACAAGTTGGAATCAAGATTGCCAGAAGAAATATCAACAGCCTCAGATATGCAGATGATACAACTGTAAAGGCAGAAAGTGAGGAGGAACTAAAGAGCCTTTTGATGAGGGTTAAAGAGAGTGAAAAAAGTAGCTTGAAACTCAACATTCAAATAACTAAGATCATGGCATCCAGTCCTATCACATCATGGTAAATAGAAAGGGAAAAAGTTGAAGCAGTGACAGTTTTTATTTTCTTGGGCTCCAAAATCACTGCAGATGGTGACTGCACCCATGAAATTAAAAGTTGTTTGCTGTTTGGAAGGAAAGTTATGACAAATCTAGACAGCGTAATAAAAAGCAGAGACATCAAAGACAAAGGTCTATATAGACAAAGCTATGGTTTTTCCAGTAATCATGTAGGGATGTGATGGACCACAAAGAAGGCTGAGTTCCAAAGAACTGATGCTTTCGAATTTTGATATGGGAGGATTCCTGAGAATCCCTTTTACTGTAGAGAGATCAAACCAGTCAATCCTAATGGAAATCAACCCTGAATATTCATTGGAAGGACTGATGCTGAAGCTGAAGCTCCAATACTTTGGCTACTTCATGTGAAGAGCCAGCTCACTGGAAAAGACACTGATGCTAGGAAAAGATTGAAAGCAAAAGGAGAAGGGTGCAGCAGAGGATGAGACGGTTAAATAGCATCACAGACTCAATAGACACAAATCTAAGCAAACTCCAGGACATAGTGGAGGACTGAGGAAGGAGCCTGGTATGTTGCAGTGAATGAGGTCGCAAAGAGTTGAACATGACTTAGTAACTGAACAATAACAAAAACAATTATGATTTCAGATACAAATCACCATAGAAGATAACTACTGTGGTTTGGAAACAGTTTTGAATCCAAAGAAATATATCATAAAGGTTCTCATTTTTCTCCCAAATACGCTGTTTAATGAAAGAAAGGAAGGGAGGGAAGGTAGACAGGTCGCCAGAAAGGCCCAACTGGTCTTCAGTGTTACAAATGAGTTTAATCCCTAATGTTCTTAACAACTTCTAATTTAAAAAGGAAAAATATAGTCATTGGACACTGAAATAAATAATTGTTAAAAAATTAACTTACCGTGCTTTGTACTAGTGGCTAATACTTTGTAGGGCGTCAACTTCAAATCCAGATTTTCTTTTCGTAGAAGCTAAGATCAAAAGTTATATCAAACAAATGAAAAGAATGTTATGAAACAGTTTTGTAGTAAGTATTATAGCAGTTTAATACATCTCTTTATCTTTTTCTAAATCACTGTCAGTTTTCACTGATAGAGGGTTCCTCCTAAGGATTTATGCAGGCCTTACTGGCCATGAAGTATTTTATGACTCCAAATAAGGAAATGAAAACAAATATGTTTCTTTAAAATCCATGGACAGAAACAGGATTTAAGAAAGAAGATTTAATTGACTAAGAGGAAGAAAATTACTAAATCCAACACTGAAAGAACTGTGAAAAAGTTTTTATAAAAAGGAACACATGCAGTTTCATTTTATACTCATCTTAAGAGCCATCTACAGTAATACTATAACAACTACATTTGTTCAAGATCAAGTGGAGATTCTTTAGCTCTCCAGGATTGTACTAAACCATTGATTTCTGAAATGAAAACATGTTCCCTACCAACATAAGGTTATGCTCACCTTGTCCATGAGTGAAATGATTTGGAGAATAAGTTGATCTTGGCGTAAATCATCCCCATGCTTAAATATAACTGGATATTTGCCTCCATCTTCAGTCTTAAAGAATAACTGTGCAGGCATAAGAGCACTCTGGAAATAAAAATATTATTTTCAAATTATATAAGATAGAAATGTAGAAAAAGCTATAATAATCTAAAGAAAAGAAATGAGTCTGACAAAGCAAATAATATTAATTTCTATAGACCATGAGAAATAATAGCATAAAAAGTATCAGATAGAGGGATGAACAGGTGTGTGACGAAAAAAGTACAGTAAAATGTTACTAACAGAATTGAAAAAGTGAGTGTATAGTTGTTTACTGTGAAAGCCTTTCAACTTTGCTGTATGTTTGAAAACTTCACTATAAAATGTAGGGGAAAGGCATCAAAAATCCTTCAAAGAATTTAAGTTTAGAAACTACAACCTCTAGTGAAGTAAAACTTCAAATAGTTGTAGTATCCTTTGATCACCTCAGGGTAAATATATTTTATCCCTGTACCCTACTCACAAACACTCAAGAAAACAACTGGAAGCAAAATTCCTAAAGATAAATGATATGCAAGATGTTCTTGTTGTAACTTCCCTATTCCGATTTGGACCTGATTTTGAAATTTAGAGTACATCTGAAATCTAGTGTAAACATATGACAATCTAAGGATAACTAGGGCACTAATCCCAGTGCCTTAAGGGGCTCACTCCCCACAGAGATCTAGCTTTTGTTCTTAAGCTAGGGTCTAACAAAATACTGTCTAAAAATATTGAAAACTAAGTCCATAAACTTTTAAGCTCTAAGGAGTTCATAGAAGGGCAACAAGAATTCACGGATTCTGCTACAACTCTGTGTAGACATTTCAGTGTATGTACAAGCATTATGGGTAACTTTCTAAAATATCCAATCCATCACTTTCATTGGACTCTTAAACTCATGACCCTCAAATGGTTAAGAATTATAATCCTAGAGTTATGCAGTAAACGCCCTAGAACCATTAGTCCTAAACTCCAATTCAGAATTTTCAAGAATGTTCACTTATTTAATAAAGGCTAAAAGAAAAAATTCAGAATTGAACATTAGGATTAAAAAGATATCCCATGATATCTTACTGACCATCTATACTTTGTATATATGACATAATTATAAAATTATTTAAGGAAAAAAAATGCATCCAGAATCTACCTAACAATGGTGACAGATTCTCATACTGCACTCTTACAACTCCGGCTCTATGTCTTAAACATTCTTTTTCATCCTGTTTGCTAAAAAATGATAAAACACTGTTCTTGGTTAGTCCTAAAGGGAATGAAAATATTAGAAGCAGATCTTATTTGGGAGTTCTACTGGAGAAGGCAATAGCAGCCCACTCCAGTACTCTTGCCTGGAAAATCCCATGGACGGAGGAGCCTGGTAGGCTGCAGTCCATGGGGTCACTAAGAGTCAGACATGACTGAGTGACTTCACTTTCACTTTTCACTTTCCTGCATTGGAGAAGGAAATGGCAACCCACTCCAGTGTTCTTGCCTGGAGAATCCCAGGGATGGGGGAGCCTGGTGGGCTGCTGTCTATGGGGTCATACAGAGTCAAACATGACTCAAGTGACTTAGCAGCATGAACAAAGAAATACTTGCATTCTCTCTCCTATAACCAGCATTTTTTAAATTGCAGGTTTATAACTCAGTGAGTCTTAAAACCAACTAAACAGGTTGCAAACAACATTTAAAAACTGATACAATAGAATAATTTTTAGAAGAATAGACACTATCAGTCCATAACATGCAGTAAGGTTAAAGTACTGCTTTTTGAAACATATTGCAGTTGTGCATGCTGGGCTGCCAAAGGCTGCCTTTCAAATCACACCCTTAAAAAAAATCTGAACTATTTCTTATTGTAATCATACCCTTTTGAAAATATATCCAAAGGAAAGATCTATGAGGCCTTTCTTACCCAATAGAAAGTAATATTCCAATGCAACTTCCCCCTTTTCCAACCCTAGAATCAGACAACCTATAATATCATGTCTCGATGAAGCTTCACAAGGAATGATCTCAGCGCTTTGGTCTGCTTAGAGAAGGCAGCTGCCTCCAGTCCTTTCTAACTATCCAAGTGGTGGCCAGCCAAAAGAAAGCCAGGTACATGCTGTTATGGACTAAAGAGAATTACCACTTAAAAAGATAAGAAAATATTTAAGTCATAGGAACAGATACCAAATTGAAAAATTTTATAAAAGGGTAACTGGAATTCTTATCTAACCACAGGAACTTATAAAGTAAATGCCTAAGTGTGCAATTCAATTTATTTTTTAAGCTTACATGGGAAAAGACAGGTGTGGCTCTGATTAATAAATAGTTCAAAGAATTAAATATTAAAAAACCCAGTGATATAAAAATACTTCATACATTTCACATAAAAATGTCCACAGGTATTACAAAAAGATCTTAAAACACAGATAAATAAAAGGCATTTTTTTTCCCAAAAGTAGAGTCTCTGATACAGTTTTAAAGAATCAGCTCCAGTCATAGATATCAAAGATCCACCACAATTACCTTAAACAATGTAGCTGTTTCTGGAATTATTCCTCTAATTTTCACCTGAGGTTCTAAAGGCAGTGGGATGAGTTCCACATCGGACAAGTTCATCTTTTCATTGTCTCCAAGCAATGCCTGTAGTCTCTCATTCTAGGAGAACAAGTTATAAAGTACTAATTAGGTTACAATGGAAAAGTGACTTTTAAAGCATATGGTAAGGACGTAAAAGACTGAGAACATTAACGTTAAAATATTTGCAAAGCACCATAAAAGTCTATGTGAAGTAACATAACATAAAGGAGTTAGTATGTGTGAGAGAAAAGCACTTATAATCCACCTGATAATAACAGTGGCACACTTTGTAAGGCACGATCCCCTGACCCATGAAATGCTGACTCTCAGAGGTCAGGGAGTATGCTTCTCTTGCTGCAACTGAGAATCAGGGATATTCTCAGGCTGGACTTAAAGATATAATTTCTGCTTTAAAAGGACTTATGAAGTCACAAAGAGACTAATTTCATTTGAAGCTTAATTTCACATGACCAGATATTAAGCAAGAATTTTATTAGCTGTTTCACTGCGTATTTTGGGTTTAAAAAGTAAACTCAATTTACTTGGAGGAACTTGGACTCTACATTTTACTATTCATTGATTCTATCTGATGAAACTTTTACTAAGATATCAGGTTCAGTTCAGTTGTGTCCAACTCTGTGACCCCATGGACTGCAACACGCCAGGCTTCCATATCCATCACCAACTCCCAGAGCTTGCTCAAACTATTATAATCATTTACTCATTTTCTTTAGCTCACATACATACTGCATTAAGCTAAGATGTCAGAAACTGAGCAGTTCAAGTCATGATGAAACAGTCTTCTCACTTAGCAGCATCTATAATGTTTAGACCAAGCCCACCTATTCAATTTCAAAAGGACAATCTATTTTCTTGGAAAGCTGTGTGAGAGAGAGATTGAGAGTGTGTGTGTGTGCGCACGTGTGTATGCTCAGTCTGTCCAACTCTTTGCAACCTCATGGACTGTAGCCCACCAGGCTGCTCTGTCCAGGGAACCCACCTTCCTTGCATCTCCTGCATTAGCAGGCAGATTCTTTACCACTTGCACCACTTGGGAAACCTTGTGAGTCTAGCATTCTTTAAATAGGTAAGCTTGTTTTCATGGGGAGAAAACTTGACTAAATACACTGCACTTCTTCCTATTTCTCAAACATATCACACATGCTCCCACATCAGGGCCTTGGTGCTTGCCGTTCCTCTTGCTGAAACAGTCTTCTCTAGGTATTCACATGGTGTGCTCCCCAACTTGCTTCAGGTTTTTGTCCAAATGTCAACTCTTAGTGAGGCCTTCATGATCATTCCATTGAGAAATGAAACACTGCCTTAATACTTGAACCAGGCACTACCTATTCCCCTTTCCTGCTTTATTTTCCTCAATAGCATAAGACACTATTGCCGGGGTCCAGCCCCGGTGGATCCAGGGAATTCGAAGGTGGGGATGGCGTCGGCGTCTTTGGAAAAATACATATTTAATTACAGATATAGAGAGAGATCAGAAACGGATAGTGTAGTAGCAGATAGTGTAGTGGAGAAAAGGAGGCTGAATCCAGATGGGAATTCAACCAGAGAAACGGGAACAAGAAAGAAGCGACATGGTGGAATCAGTCTTTCCGGAAACTGATCCGATTTCTTTATTTTGGGGTTTGCTTATATACCTTTTGTTACACATAGGGATGAATAAAGAGTCACGTGGGGGTCAGCAGTCCTGACCTTTATCAAAATCAGGTGCTTCACATAAATGTATAACAAAAAAGGTCTTAGGGATATTACATCATCTTCTGGCCATGAGTGAGACCTGCTGACATTCTATGATCCTTTCTTTCTGATAACCAAAAACCTTATTTCTTCCAAGGGTGTTTTTTCTTAAACCAGGCACCACCCTCCAGATAAAGTTGCATTCCTATAGGGTGAGGGTGTAGTGAGTTACAATCAAGAAAGGAATTTATTTAACCCAAGGTTAACAGGATTAATCTTAAAGGTTAATACTTATTTCACCTATATGTTAGTTATATTCATTATACGGGCAGGGAATATGGAGATTTAGCAGCAAACATCAGCCCAACAAATGAAAATCCTTTTACCAATGTTCCCCTTAAGATCTATTTAGTCTTAAGATAGTGATGAAGTTACATTTTTACATAACAAGGACACAGTGATTTATAACAAAGTACAGTGATCTACTACAAAAGAGAAAATTCATTAACTCAAAAAGTCTAGTATTGCTAACATCAAAAACTACTATATTTCCTTTTCTATATTCCAAATACATTGATTAATATATTCCCAGGTGCCTAAGGATATGGAGGCCTGGCGGCAATCATTGACTCAACAATGAGAAAAGCCCTATGCTAATTAAGACTTTCAAAATACTCCAAAACTCTCTGTGCTGTTTATGGTTGAGAGGTAGTAAACAATCATGTGGCAGGAGTATGGATGGATAATCCTGTCACACAAGCTAGTCTGTCAGCAGAGAGGTTTGACCTAAGACATACTTGTCCCACCCAGAGCAGGGAATTAGCAGCAATTATTGACACAACAAATGAAAAACCCTTCACCAATATAATTCCTAACCAACCCACTATACTAATAATTTCTAACTCCCCAAAAGAATTTGCCTTTAGTAAGTCTAAAACATCTCGTGCCTCTCAGATTGGGAGGCTGTAAACAATCACATGTGGCTGGATGAACCTATACAGGCAGGCTAGATAACCTTCAGAGGAATCTAAGCTGAAACACTCTTGTCACGCCCAGGAATTTTTATTGCCTTGGAGCTGCACGTTTACTCCTTCTCCGAGAGAAATGGTTATGGGGGAGAACATAAAACAGACTCTGGTTTTGGGGTAGATGCTCGGGAACAGGGAGTTTCCTGAGGCTTGATCACGCCTTTGCATATGCCAAGCCTCCTTCCTCATGACCTTTGCCATGGGCGGAGTTCCTCACGCTGGCCCCCAACACACTATATAGCATATAATATATTTTATTTATTTTGTTAACTTTTTCCTCCAACAGGAATGTAAGCTCCTTACATTATAAAGGGTAGGGATTTTTATATTCACCACTGTATCCCAGACTCTAGAAAGAGTGCTTGGCACACAGTAGACATGCAATATATTTTTACAGAATATATATTATAATCTAAAGAATTATGAAGTAAAAGATAATATTTAACATTCAAAATAAAAGCTTTAATCTGTTTTTAAATGTGGAATTAATGTATTTTTATTAGAACTCAAACATCTAGATTCAAAGACTTCAATCAAGAGAATTTTTCCTAAATGATATCAGCAAAGGAAAGAAGGTAGCAACAGTATTAGTATCTGTTTTACCATCTGAAACCTAACTCATGGATTCCCTTGTGACACATTTACCACTGTTGGACTCACCAAGACAAGTCTCTCCCAACTTCATTATGAGGGATGGAAAAGCATTCCTTTTGATTTTAAATTATTAACTGTAGCCATTTCATTATTCCTGGTAATAACACAAATAATGGTGGTGGAGCATCATCTTGGCCTTGTACTAAAATGTGGGGGCATGTTTCTAGTAAAACTATGTAAATAAAAACTAAGTTTGTCTTTTATTATCATCATGAAAAAATGTCTGAAAAGAGTTTTAGCCAATGTTAACACTACATTTGGGACTGTCTGATTTAAAACACAGGCAAAACAATATGTGTTCTGCAATATGTGGCAAATACAAGGCTGTGAAGGCTGAAAGTGGTGAGAAAACTGCAGAAGAAAAAGTTGAAGCTAGCAGAGGTTGGCACATGAGGTTTAAGGAAAGAAGTCATCTCCATAGCATGAAAATGCAAGATGAAGCAGCAAGTGCAGATGTAGAAGATGCAGCAAGGTTATCCAGAGAATCTGGCAGAAATAATTAACTAAAGTTGCTACTACACTAAACAACAGATTTTTCACTGCAGATGACACAGCCTTTTATTGGAAGAATGCCATCTAGGACTTTCATAGCTCAAAAGGAGAAGTCAATGCCTGGCTTCAAAGCTTCAAAGGGCAGGCTGATGCTCTGGTTAGGGGCTGAAGTTGAAGCCAACACTTACCTCCCATTTCAAAAATCCTAAGGCCCTTAAGAGTTATGCTAAATCAATTGCTTGCTCTTAAATGAAGAACAAAGCCTGCATGGTAACATATCTGTTTACAACATGGTTTCCTGAATATTTTAAGCCCACTGTTGAGATCTACTGGTCACCTAAGAGTTCTGGTGAAGGTGTACAGTGAGATTAATGTTGTTAATCTGCCTGCAATGCAAGAGACCCAGGTTTGATCCCTGGGTCAGAAAGATCTGCGAGAGAAGGAAATGGCAACCTACTTCAGTATTCTTGCCTGGGAAATCCCATGGACAGAGGAGACTGGCAGGCTACAATCCATGGGATCACAAAGAGTCGGATATGACTTAGTGACTAAACCACCACCTCTAAGCATAAACAGAAAGCAAAGCCAGAAGGTTTACCTTTTTCTTACGATTTCCACTTTCACGCTGCACTGCCTTCATTAGGTGCACCAGCCGATCTACAAAAGTCTGTTGTGCAGCCAGCAGAGAACGCATAACTCGGACAGACTTATCACCCTGAAGGAATTCAAAGGAAAGAAAAGTTAATTCTATATAGCATAATGATCAGTTTCTTCAATAGCATGGGTGACCTTTATTTATTAATAACTAAGTAATTATTAATAATTACTTCAACACAAAGTAATACTGAAAAAAAATCTTGATTCAGAGATAATGAGAAGCCTGTTATCTTAAACACCACCAATTCTTCTACAATTGAAAATTATTTGAGTTGTCAATGAATACTAATCTATCAAAAATTGCAAGTTTTTTCCCACATGCAAGTGTGTGACAAGACAAAATTTACTGACCCAAAGTGTATTCACTGACTGATTCAATAAATATCTGGACGCTTATAATTTCTTCAAAAATGTTCTGGGCATATAGTAGAAACAATACTATCTTCAAGGAACAAATTAAATCCTTAAAAGAAAGTTCTCAAATAGCAATATAATATGCTAGCTTAGTAAAATAAAAGCCATAAAACCAATGCTATGAAGTCTTATATAGTAATTCTCAGTTCATAAAATATTATAAAATAACACTTTCTCATTTAATTTCTCCAATTACACTGAAAGAAGCAGCCTGGCAATTATGTATCTTTATTTAAAAGACTGAAATTTATTCTCAGAGAGACCTAATTGCCTCAGAGGATGACAAAGGCTATAAGTGACAGAATTGAGATTAGAAGAGAGGACCAACTGCTTATTTTCCAATCAGTTTAGATATAGCAAATCTATGGGCTCTGAGAACTATAAAAAAAGTTTATTCTCAAGAGCTCAATAAGATGTGATGTAAATTTCAAGACAATTTAAATGGAACATGAAACAGCAGATAAAGATGCTATGAAGCGAAATATTTCTACAGCAAATCAGGAACTGTTGTGACAATTTTTTTTCATGGCCCATGCACCCTCTGCTGGCTGAACTGAGACACTGCCTTAACAATCACAAGAACACCAGGTAAAAAACGCCTACAGATCTCTAGAAAATGTAAAAGCAAAAACAGAAGTCATGTAAAGTATCTGCAATATGACCACTGACAGATTTATGTAAATGTTCCCAGTCTTAGGGCTTCCCTGGTGGCTCACAGGTTAAAGCGTAGTCTTAAAAATAAAAATTGAAAACAGAGAGTGAAACAAAAGAGTAAAGATTTGGGGTTTTTTTGGTTCCAGCAACAGGTTTTTTTCATTAACTTAGGGGTCAACAAACTTTCTATAAAGGGCCAAGGATTAACTACTTTGGGTGTTGTTGACTACAGAATTTCCATTCTGGCTATTTACTCCTAATGTAGTCAAAGTGGTGACAAACAATATGAAAGCAAATGAGCATAACTATGTCTCAATAAAATATTACTTATGAAGACTGACTTGTGAATTTGACATAATTTGAATGCGTCACAAAGTATTACTCTTCTTGTGACTTTTCCCAATTATTTAAAAATAAAAAGCAATGTTTAGCTCATCAGTTCAGTTCAGTCGCTCAGTTGTGTCCGACTCTCTGCGACCCCATGAATCGCAGCACGCCAGGCCTCTCTGTCCATCACCAACTCCCAGAGTTCACTCAAACTCATGTCCATCGAGTCATCCAGCCATTTCATCCTCTGTCGTCCCCTTTTCCTCCTGCCCTCAATCCCTCCCAGCATTAGGGTCTTCTCCAATGAGTCAACTCTTCGCATGAGGTGGCCAAAGTACTGGAGTTTCAGCTTCAGCATCATTCCTTCCAAAGAACACCCAGGGTTGATCTCCTTCAGAATGGACTAGTTGGATCTCCTTGGAGTCCAAGGGACTCTCAAGAGTCTTCTCCAACACCACAGTTCAAAAGCATCAATTCTTCAGAGCTCAGCCTTCTTCACACTCCAACTCTCACATCCATACGTAACTACTGGAAAAACCATAGCCTTGACTAGACGGACCTTTGTTGGCAAAGTAATGTCTCTGCTTTTCAATATGCTACCTAGGTTGGTCATAACTTTTCTTCCAAGGAGTAGCGTCTTTTAATTTCATGGCTGCAATCACCATCTGCAGTGATTTTGAAGCCCCCCAAAACAAAGTCTGACACTGTTTCCACTGTTTCCCCATCTATTTCCCATGTTTAGCTCATAGACCATACCAAAACAGGCAATGGGCCAGATAGGGCCCATGGACTGTATATGCCAATCCATACATTAAATGGTTACCTTCAACAATGCTTGGCTGAACCGTCTCATAACATTCAAGTACATTTCATGGGTCTTTGGATCTCTCTGCTGAGTATCTTGATCTTCACATTCCACTATCACATACCTTAAAAATAGGTTAAGTCATTCATATAAGTGTGAAATGAAACACAGATTCATTTTATTTATGCCTTTCTATTAAAAGATTCACATTTGCAAAAATAATGAGTAATGAAACATTTTATCATCACTCTTTTAAAATCTGAAAATTAAGGAACAACACATAAAACCTTCTGTAAACGATAAATTAGTAAAAGGATGCCTTAATTTGTAAAATATCCTAGATTTTCTAAAAATTTTGGGATCAAAATGAGCATTTTCTCCTAATTCTTTATGAGGTACATAGAGCATTAACATCTTCAGAAATCATATAAGCTCTCAAATCTACCAAGTAACTCATGAACAAAAATATTTTTAAAATTTATGTAATATTTTTGGTATTACATAAGGCTCTCTTATTCTGGGGGGGGGGGGAAAATCTGAACCTTTTTATATTATTAAAATAATTAAAAAATAAAATTTTATTATTCCCTTTCCCACCCAAATTATTCATTTCTTAAAATTCCATATAAAATGTTCAAATGTTTCCATCATAAAACTGTGATTTTAGAGATTTAAAAAAATAAATATATTCTTAAACCGACACTGCTGATATGATTCATATAATTATATAAACAATGACCTGGATTACATTTTAGAGGTTGTCTAATCCAGTGTTTTCAATTATTACTGGAACAAGCCATACTGACATGCATTTTATATCATTACTTGTTGCACAGAGCCCATGTGTCCATACAGACGCATAATGCTGAAAAAGTTTCACAAAGCAATATTCTATGAATGTTAATATGTTATTGTTCTATTTCATTTTTCTTTAAATAACACAAGCTAGATTGTGAGCCTTAAAATTGATTTCAAGTGGATCATGATGTACAGTTTGAAACTTGCTTGTTTTATCAATAGTAAAACTTAGAGGTGGTTGTATCTTGCCCACGGTGATACAATTAGTTCACTGAAGAGTTGAAATCAGAATCCGGAATTCTGGACTCCAAGGCCAGAATTCTTTCTACTAACCTTACTCTCTCACACTGTTTGACCTTTTAAAAAGCACATGAAACTTCTTAACCTCCTTAACTGATGGTACGTCACAAATCTCAAATCACAGGGCTTATTATTTTCCTTTACAGTATGTCTAGAAAGAAATATTCAACGACCTAGAAGGTACGCTTCATGAGAACAGAGAGTTTATCTGTCTTGTTTGCACTATACCATTAGCACTTCTGTGCCTGGACAGAATACTTAAGGTGGTCTGCTTTTACATTCATCTACCCTAGTTTTCAAGAAGTAGATCCCCTTTTCAAGAAACTGCGCGTCATTTATAACTGAACATGTGTAAAACTGAAGCTATCACACTAAATGAATGATTTTTCTATCTCAATTTAAGGCATTATCAACATTTCAGGCACTTGGGCTACAGTTTGGATCACCTGAATACAAGAAAAATAAGAAAAAAGTGGTGAGGTTGTAACCAAACCAGCGAACACAGGTTCTACTTAAAACTATTACTGGCACTTTGTGTTTAATTTGTGGTCTGCAGATCTAGCGCCAAGCCTAAGTCACATTCCCCCATTTCAAACACCTATGCTCACTTAGTCACCAGGCTGTGTTGATTTTTTTCCTGTAAAATACTTCTTTTAATTGTTCTACACTACGACACAGCCCTGTCTGGAATCAATCAGCAGATATCTTTTAACCAGCTTCTCTAACTCTAAAAACAAACACTTTTTTGATCAATATAATCATCCTAAAGTTTTCTTCTTTAAACTACCTTCATCATGCCCCACTGATATTAACAAAAACACCAACAGTTCCCTCTATTTAAAAACAACTCTCTGAGGCCCCAAGTTTCTGGTTCAACTTCCACTGTCTCCAGTGAATGCATTCACACTCTAGTCAGCTCAACTCTCCTACCCCACTTTGTGCTTTTGCTCATGTTGTAGTACTGTCCTGAAATACCTTCCCGCCTCCATCCTTCCTGATTCTGCCCACACCTGAAACACAGGGACACTCCATCGCTTCCCGGAACTCTTAAACACTAAAAACTTCTTTCTTCTCTGACGTCCCAGAACAGGCACAACCTCTCATAACAACTTCTGCGGATAATGTTACCTCATCACTGTTTCACAACTTACTCTTAGCTCCCTTTAGAAGTTATAAAGAAACTGATGCCAGATTCTGTATCTTAAAAAATATTTAGTGGCCCCTGACATATGCAATATAGTCTTATACACAGAAATATTTTAAAGGCTGATAAAAGTTAAGCACCTTCTCCTACTGACTTCCCAGTGCCATGCTATACCATGATAATAACAGGTGATCTAGAAGTCCTCAGAGCTGTATAACCTAGAATTTTCGGTAAAGTAGTATAAAAAACTAGACCATGACACTACACTTACTTTATGTTCCTGACAAAGAGTTAGAAACCAAAAATAAATCTTGAACAAAGAAAGCCACAGGATTCATATGTGTCCTTCCATAGCCACAGGACACAAACAAATTTAAAATGAAATTAAAAAAAATTAATAACTCTTTAAAGTCTTTACCATCTCCATCACCTTAGTATGTATGTAGCAAAGCCTCAGTATGGAATAGTGAAGTCTTTACTATCTCCATCACCTTGGGAGTCCCTTGGAAAGCAAGAAGGAGATCAAATCAGTCAATCTTAAAGGAAGTCAACCCTGAATACTCCTTGGAAGGACTGAAGTGGAAGCTGAAGCTCCAATACTTTGGCCATCTGATGCGAACAGCTGACTCTTTGGAAAAGACCCTGATGCTGGGAAAGACCGAAGGCAGAAGGAGAAGAGGGTGACAGAGGATGAGATGGTTGGATGGCATCACCAATTCACTGGATGTGAACTTGGGCAAATTCCCGGAGATGGTGAGGAACAGAGAAGCCAGGCATGCTGCAGTCCTTGGGGTCATGAAGAGTTGGACCGTACTTGGTGACTGAACAACAATAATCCTTTGAAGTCTTTATTATCTCTGTCATGTTAGTATATTCATTGTCTTTTCCTGTACTTACACAGCAACTCCTTTCTAAATGAGCAATACAGATGACCATGATATACAGGCTCCATTGCTTTGTTCAGGTCCCGTTGACTGTCAAGTAAATACAATGGCTACAGCCATGTGATAAAGGTCACATAACAAACAGCTCTCAAAATCACTCAAGCCAAAGTTTTGATACAAAGGGCAAGTCCATCTAAAATAAAAATGACAGTGTCATCTCCAAAATGATGGACAAACTTAGATTAAGACAAGAAGACCAATTCTGAATTCTGTTTACAGCAGTAAGAAGATTCTACAAAGCACTCATGTACTTCTGCTTTTGAACTGTGGTGTTGGAGAAGACTCTTGAGAGTCCCTTGGACTGCAAGGAGATCCAACCAGTCCATTCTAAAGGAGATCAGTCCTGAGTGTTCACTGGAAGGACTGATGTTGAAGCTGAAACTCCAATACTTTGGCCACCTCATGCGAAGAGTTGACTCATTGGAAAAGACGCTAATGCTGGGAAGGATTGGGGGCAGGAGGAGAAGGGGACAACAGAGGATGAGATGGCTGGATGGCATCACTGACTCGATGGACGTGAGTCTGAGTGAACTCCGGGAGTTGGTAATGGACAGGGAGGCCTGGCGTGCTGAGATTCATGGGGTTGCAGAGTGTCAGATACAACTGAGTGACTGAACTGAACTTCCTTAAAACCTGTCATCTTCAAGTAGAAATGCAGACAAAATTATGTGGGTACCCATTGTATGATGACAGCAGCGGGCCACCTATTTCCTGACAATCTCATTTTGTGAGGTAAATAAACTTTATTACCTTGAAAGGTCTTAAAAGTTATAGAAAAACATGTCAAAGCAGCCAAAGTTTATTTTTAATTTCAACATACTCAAATAGCTATAGAAAAGGAAAAAAAAAAAAAAACTGGAACAATTTATAGATCCTGATGTTCAGTATTTAACAGATTAGAAGCTATTACTTTTCTCTGTGGTTTAAAAGGTTGACATCATTTATTTTAAAAGGATTGTCTGTATTATAGGCCCCTAAGGATTCAACTATAGCAGGAATCCTGTTTAAATCAATGGAAAGGGAACAAATGAACAAGGAAATTCAAAATGTTCAAAATGAAATAGCACAATCAACGGAAATTTATATTTTAATACATTTGTTAGGGTAAGCTTAGACTGAGAAGCATATAAACTGTTACATGTGATTAATATTTTATACTACTCTGCCCAGGTTCAACGGAAAAGAATGATTATTTTAAGTCAACTACTTGAAATTATTTCCTTATTTTCATGCTACAATCACAAAAGTAGTGTCTACCAAAGTCAGAAGTCCACATCAATAGCTCTTTCCCTCCTTGACTATTTCTGAATATGTAATATGTGGACTGTAAACATGGGAAAAACAATTACTCCTCAGAGAATGAATAGACATAGCACATGCTATTGCATCAGTGAATCAGAAATACAGTGGGAGAACACAAATCAAATCTAAGTTTGACGGAACATTTATAAGACTGGGAGCTAGGGCTTCACTTTGTTTATTATCTGTAGAGAAAACAAAGTACTCTTTCTGAGCAGAAACTGTTGCCTCACTGAAAACTGTTCACCTAATAGATTTCCTACTGTTCAGCTGCATTCAGAACAGTTTGAAAACTCTTCCTACTTGAAATAAGATAGCAAAGATTTTATCACAACTAATTTCAAATTTTATAGTGAAATCTGGTCTACACTCAAATCTAAAGAATACATAATTTTAAACACCACATAATCAGTGTATGTACATACAGCTCCTGTAAATGACTAATCTATACTGCAAGTAATGAGCCAGAGAAACTTTCCATGAATATTACAAGGAAGTAAATACAGCTATAAAGGAATTCTTAGTAAAACATTTAAAAATATATAAACCTTGATTTTTAAATACCTACGAGGCTTAAAAGTACTTACTCAAAACCTTGGCACTGTGCCCTACACATTTTAATTTACTCTAAATTATTTACCTAAATTTTTACGAGGAAATATTTTTCCTTAACACCAATTAATAGATATACACTTAAGAATTCAAAATGCAATATGGAGAACTTTAGGAAGCAAGAAGCTGCATTAAAAGGAAATAGTAGCGATTTGGTAATATAATAATTTCTAAGCAAACCCTTCAAAGGCAAATGGTGATTAACAACTACCCAAAACATTCTGTGGATGTATTTTCAAGGACATACTGAAAGTTACCGTGAGGGAAATGCAGTTTTATGAATATTATATTAAATTGCTAAAGAAAAGCATGGAACTATTTTTCTTCCCACTACAAAGACCAACAGAAAAACAGAGTTAAACACAGTAAATTGAGCAGTAAGATTAAATCACGGATCTTTTCTACAGTTAAAAAAATGTCAAGTTTGTCGGGAAGTTTAAAAAAAATGTTCTCTCAAATGTACAGAAGGCTTCAAATAGAGCTTACCCAACTGGCTCTGCCTTTTGTTTGCTAAAAACTGGATAAGGTTCTCTTGTCTGGTGTTTAATCTTAGCGCTTTCTTTAACTGAACCAAAAACAGTGTTTCTCCTGTGGCTTAAGCTACTTGTTCTTTACACTTTAAAATCCTATGACAAAATGAGACATGCTTCATATTAAGTGTGTCTCAGTAAGTCAGTTAAGCTTTCTATACCTTAGCTCCTCTTTCTTTCCTTCAACTCATTCAGGAAACGTGTTCTCACGTAAAATAGAGATACTTACATTTGCCCTATTTAACTTCACATGAACAAACGAGAAAAGGTCACTGAAAGCACTCTGTAAATGGCAAATTTTGAAATCAATGATCTAATCCCAGCTCAAGTTTTAGCAAGTTCAGGTACATCATGCCTCTGCCTCAGTTTCCTCATCTATGAGATAAGTAACTTCAAATTCTGTCTACTTTAGCATGACTGCAGTATTTTAGTAAATAATGTGAAAATACTGACTTACAGAAAGTATCATACTTACACTATTTAAATAGCATAAAAGGCAAGCAGACATCAAACTGAAAAAAATCAGTTTACTTACCCAGTTTTATCTTAGATCCTAGAAAGTTAGTGAAAGGAAGAAAAACTGTGATGCTAACAAGCATTCCCATGAGCATAATTGCAAAGAAACACAGCTAGATATAAATACTGTATAGGTTTTTGATGATTGCTCATACTTTAAACTGCCTTTTTGTTTAGTTTGGGAAAAAACACTCCTAAACAGTGATTATAAAATAAAAAATTATTTCACATACCAGTATAAATAGTTAGCCAGTGTTGAGTTTTTGCAGGCTCTTGATATCAAGAAGGTACACAGATCTTGCTGAAAGAATTAAAAGAAATGTATTTATATATTACCATATGCTATTCACGAGGGGGAAATAAGAGAGTCTACATTTGCCTATCAGTTTTTACCTACATATCTATGTCACAGATCAGATTTTTATGCATCTATCTATCTCTCCATACCATCCATCTAATATTTATTCTAGACCAGACAATATGTGAGAGAGGTTAAGGACACCATAGTTTTCAGAGTTCCTGGTTCTACTGGAAGCTTAACATTTAGTGGAGGAGAGGTGCATTAAAGGAAGTCATAAAAATAACTTGGACTGCAAGGTCAGAGGCAGCAATGAGGATGTGATGTTTAGGCACAACCAGCATGATGGTATGGACCAAGGCCCCGAATCTCACTGTTCAAGGAACTTTTAAAAGGCCCGATGTAGCTAACATACAGTGAACACTAAAGTAAAGGAGGCTGAAAAGGGAAGCAAAGACCAAATGGTGAATGAAGACTTTTAAGGTCACACTACTGAGTATGGATTTTATTTTCAAAGCAATCAATACTCAACAAAAGATCTAAAGCAGGAGAGTGAGGTGATCTGCTTTACATCTTCTGAAAATGACTCTATTTGCTCTGAGAAATACAGACCTGAGATCAGTCAGCATGCTATTACAGTAGTCTAGAAGACTGAATGGTGACAGAGAGACAATTGATTATTAAAATATTTTGGAAGTATAATTGATAGGACTTGCTGATGGAGAGGATGTATGAAACAAAAAAGAACTGACAGCAACCCCTAAATTTATGGATTTAGTAAATGGATTGATTTGTTACATCACAGAAATTCCAAGTGAGGCAAGAGCGTTGGGGGAGAGAGTTGTATTTTGAAATATTAAGTTTGAAATGCCTGTCAGATATACAACAGAAATCAAGTAGATATCTGGATATATGAATCTGAAATTCAGGAGAGAGAAATGTGCTAGCAATGAGTACCCTGAGGAACAGTAAGATGTCAAGCAACAAGAAAGTACTGACAAAGGAAACCAAGAAGGAATGGCTGGAGAGGTGAAGAGGAAAATGGGGGATGTATGGTATCACTGAAACCATGAAAAAGTCAGCTTTTCAAGAAGGGAGTCATTTATTTTCCTGAATAATGCTGGGAGGAATTTAAATACACACAACCACAAACACTGAAGCCATTTACTATTTTATTTTAGCAAATAAGTTTTAATATACGATGGGAACAAAGGCCCTGAATGATGTGAAATAAAGACTAAAAAGAAAGGAAGGAGAGTTAAGATGTACAAACAACTCCTCTGAGAAACTTGATTATGAAGAGAACAAAGAAAATTAGGTACTGTTGTGAAGGATGTGGTATTAGGGAGGAATTTTTCTTGTTTTGTTTTTTTTTTTTTCCATTTCTGAATTTTTAAAATGAGAGATACTAACATATCTGAATATTTCTACCAGGAAAAGAAGAGAGCATATCTTTCAAGGAAGTTATATTCTTCATTGTTAAGAAAACAGAAGTAAAGAATGGGAAGAGATTCACATCTATAAATCTAGTGATGGTAAATGGCAACCATTTTTACCTAATGACTTCTATTTGTTTCCATTAAAAAATGAGGCAGAATTGTGATCTAGAAACTGGGAGGCAGGGCATAAAGAACAGGGCTGGAAGGTATGAGAGTCACTGTAGAGCAGGGAGAGTAACCATCTAGAGAAATGTAGGAAGGCAGACAGTGTTGAGCGCCCACCTGATGTTTGTGGTCATGAATGTATGGTGATATCAACACGCTAGGCTATGTGATTTCTTCCGAAGTATTAAGGCACAGACAAATTAGGTAATTAATTAGGCTTATCAAGGGTTAAGACTGTGCCAAGGGAACTGAAGAATGATTAAAATGATGAGCTGGGATAAAAGCTGTACTCAGAGGAAAGCAACTATTGAAAGGTACTGATAAACAAAGAAAAAGGTAGCGATCAATGCATTTAGATGTTTCAGGGCAGTAGTACATAAAAAGTGGTCCTTGTTCCCTCTGTTTAAAGTGTTCATCCCCCAGGTCACCACATAGTTGTTTCCTCACCTGTTTCATCTTTACAGAAGATGTCACTTTTCCTGGGAGGCCTTCCCTGAACAGCCTTTTTAAAATTTCAATCACCTAACTCTACCCCAACATTCTCTATCATTCTATTCTGATTTTTCTTCTACTCTTTTACAGCATATAAATATTATTGATGATCATCAGCTCAAACACGAGAATGAATTCCATGAAGTGAAAAGATTTTGACTGTTTTCTTCTCTGCTGTATCAACCCTAGCACCTATAATAATTTCTGGTACACAGAACTCAAAAAAAAACACATGTGAACGAACTGATTACTGAATCAGTCAATCATTCCCTTTTGAAAGAGAAAAATAAACTGGAGCTAAATGGTTCCTTAAAGAACTCCTTTAAGGATTCTATGATCCAGTAATATAAAATTAATTTTTTCAATATTTTCTGATATATTAAGAGGTAGGCAGAGACAAGCATACTATAATTAACAGTTAATAGTGAAAACAAACGACACTCAGTTAACAACATTAACTCCTAAAATTTGACTAAAAGAAACAATATTGAATATATACATTTAAAAGAAAACAAACCTCTTTCTAATATCAAGCATGTATTACTTATTTTCAACATCAGGGATATGAAAGGTTCTTCTCAAATTAGAAGCCATAGGGATAAAAATCAACAATACATACTGGATGAACTTCTGCAAATGCACTCCCAAATACAATTTTCAGAGTAGCATTAGCCATACAGACCTGTTTTACCTCAAAAATTACTCTGCTTAGCTAAAAGAACTTAAGAGCAGCTTAGTGTATTTCCCTAGTATCAAAGTCATACATTTCTACAAGGTAATTACAAACACCAACAACTACAGTAATGTTCATAAATGTGTTAACAATAAATATTCTGAGTTTCCTTAATAAAATATTTAGGTCCACTTTATTTTTACATTGTATTTCAATCCATTTATATTAGCATGTCCAAAGGTACCAATAAAATGCCTTGAACTAAAGATGGCATTTTTTGCTGAAAGGAAAAGTTATAAACACATATCATAAGCCAAATTATTTCATAAAGTTGTAATTATTCATCAAAATTAATATTTTCAAGACCAACATAAAAACTTGGCAGTATCCCTCCTACGGAAAACTTGAAAAGCTCTGTACTCACCTCCAGATTTTCACCATCTGAACTTTCTTTTGTTTTAGATGCAGAAGGAGGGGAAGACACTGGAGGAAGAGGGCTGGTTATAATTTGGGAGCTGAAAAAATAATACACTGATATGTAAAATCCTCTTTCTATAAGAGAAGATATATATGTTCAGCACAGTTCACCACAACTGAGTCTGGATAAAGTACCATCTCCTAAAGAGTGTTCTAGTTAGCACTGAGTCACATTAGATTCTGGGAAAGAGGTTCCATAGTCAAAGAATATGGGTGATTCATCTTTGAGATGTATGTGCAGGTTTGGATACATTGAAGTTTCTAATAAATACTACAGTGTTTTTAAAAAGTACATTTTACTTTAAGCCAGTATGTTTCAAATATATTTGGCCACAAGACAACCCCTATCTCTTTCTCATCTTTTAAAAAGCATACAAATTGATGACCAGCAGATATTATAGTTCATAGTTTACATCCTGTCATAAAATCTTAAATAGAGTTCTAATAAAACACTCCAAGTGGCAAAAGTAAGATGAAGTTAAGTAAACATGCCTAGAGACTGAAGCCGTCTAATGTACAGTGGAAGAAAATGTAAGGGATCTCCTCTCTTAAAAAAACAGGAAAACATAAAGGAGTCTATATAAGAAAAAATGTCCCCCCCCACCCCGTTTCTCAGTTCCCTTCTAAGTGAAAAACAGCAGATTTTAAAAAAAGAATTATCATCAACAAAAATTCAGAAATATAATCTTGAACTCATGTAATAATCGAAATAACTGTACTAATCAGATAATCTGAATTCTAGACGTCCTCTGTCACTAACAAATCTCATGATTTCTTCACAAAACAATTTTATACCACTAAGCCTAGAATTTCTCATACAAATGTTTCTATTTATGTCAAACTAAGATTTTATGAAAAGAAAAATGGCAAAGTAGAAAGAACAAGGGCTTTGGAGTCAACTCTACCTAATTTGCAACATGGAAGACTTTGGGAAATTACTTCTTAAGTCCTTCATATCTAAATTAGGGATATGAACACCTACCTCAGAGGATTACTAATAACAAGTTTAATATAAGTGGGCCATCTCCTGGTGTCTGCTACAGAGGTAAGAGTTCTTAACTGTTATTACTGTTAATAGCCTACTTTCAATTCAATTAACAGGTTGCTTTAACTACTAAAGAGGTGAAAAGCAGTCAATAAAAAATACAACTTTACAATAAAAATGTCTGAGTCCACTAATATGCCTCATCTTTCATTTTCTTTTTGCATGAACAGCAATGACATCCAACACTTACCAAGCACCATGTGTCAGACACTCTTCTAAATGCTGTATGTGTTTCATTTAATCTTTCAGCAGTCCTTAAAGATCAGTTACTATTGCTGTATCCCCATTTTTAACATGAGAAACTAGGGCCAGGGCCACAGAGAGAATATTTAACTTGCAGAAGTTTACACAGCTAGTATAGCTTATTTTTAAAACACTGCCCTATAATACAGTAGTTTGTGTTCTGTGAGCACACATGCCATGTTCATTGGTAGAACTTCAAACTTATTACCAACCAGGGTTTGGTACCTCTGGGAAAAAAAGAAAAGAAGACAGTCTGAAAAGGTAGAAAACTATCAAATTTGAAAATAAGTCCTCCCTGGATATCCATACCTATCTATTTCTGCAGAATTTATTCCAGAATTCGACACGCTCTCTGACACTGAACCCTGACTATCCTTCTTGGTAGGTTCTAATCCATTTTTTATGTCATCAAAGTTTTCATATTTGAGAGCTTGGACCAGCTGTAATAGGTACATCAACAAATCCTGGAAAACAAACAAAAAATAAGCCAGTATTAGAAAAATGCAAGTGATTATATACAAGTTATGGGTATTCCTAAATATCAAGTTAAACAATTTAATCTACCACTTATCATTTGTGTTAGCTTGGGCAGGTCCCAAGGTTTCTTAACTTCTGGGTGCCTCACTGGGTCCTCTTCTTTAAAATGGCCATAATCATATAAACCTTAGAGACTGAGTTGTGAGGATTAAATCAGTTAATAGGAAAAAAGTCACAGAATAGTTCCTGGCACAAAGTAAGTGACCAGTAAACATCTTGTTTAAAATGGTATCCCATTGACATGTATACACTGCTATATTTAAAACAGATACCCAGTAAGGACCTGTACAGCACAGGGAACTCTGCTCAATATTCTGTAATAATCTAAATAGGAAAAGAATTTGAAAAAGAATACAAACGTATATATATATAACTGAATCGCTTTGTTATACACCTGAAACTAACACAACACTGTTAATCAGCCATGATCTAATAGAAAATAAAAAGAAAAAAAGTATCCCAAAAGCACAGGAAAAAAAACAAAAACTAAGAAAAATGATTGAGATGGTTCATATAAAGCTGAGAAATTAACAAAAGATCCTTTTTACAGCAATGGCATTTTAGGTCTAAGATTACCTGTGAAACTCCAAACTATTAAGTTTTCAAAGTGTTTCTATTCATAATGTTTCCTAGTTGGGATTTTTAAAAAATATTATATTGCTTTTTTTTCCTTTAAGAGAATTTGGAGTTTAGTGAATTTAGAGAATTTGGGTTGCTTCTTAAATGGAAACTACAATGAAGTAGATATTTTTACACTCAGTTAAAGGAAATGTTTACTTTCCTGCCAATTACCAAAACTGGCTTGAAGAAAACAAATTTCTAAATCTAAATTTCTCCTACTTCTTCTGATAAACAGTAAGATAATTCAGACTGAACAAAAAAGCATCAAGAAAGTTGTTTTTACCTTTCTGAGTTTTCCCTTAATGTTAAGAATGGAAATATTTTCCATCATACTCTATAAATGTACTTCTTAGCCTTTCTCAATGACTATTAAGAAAACGCCAAAAGTTTTGCTTTCAAAAATAATTACAAATTGAAGAAACTCACAAAACTCATAAGAAAACTGACAGCATCTATTATCGTCCAGTTCTAATTGCCACTCAGGCAGTCAAAATTCAATTAGGTAATATTAAGACATTGTGATTACCAGTTTAATTTTAGTCACCTTTCCTTAAGCCCAGAAACCAGGTTAAATCCCTGGCTAAATATTTATATTTATACTTCATGTTTAAACAAATCTTTCCTTCTGTATTTTGTTAACAACTACAGCATTTGTGAGACTGAAAGTCGCTCAGTCGTATCCAACTCTTTGCGACCCCATGGACTATACATATACAATCCATGAAATTCTCCAGAGGAGACCAGAATACTGGAGGAGGTAGTCATTCCCTTCTCCAGGGGATCATCATCCAGGGCATCCCTGGGTTCGACCAAGGGATCGAACCCAGGTCTCCCACATTGCAGGCGGATTCTTTACCAGCTGAGCCACCAGGGAAGCCCAGTATTTGCAATTAATTGCTTATTTACTCTTTGTCATTTCCACCATTTTAAAAATTCCATGAAGATGACTACTTCCCAACATCCTATTTTCCCTTATTTAATACCAAAATATATTCTTTTCATCTTTTTTTCTTATACTGACATAGTCAACTTTTTTTATAGTTGCCCAAATACTGACAAAAAGCAATACATGTGATTTTACCATTATGGTTTTTTTTTTTTTCCCCCCACAAAAAACTAAACGAAAGGCTAATTGGCTGAGTAGTAGTGTTAGTTGCTTAGTCGTGTCCAACCCTTTGCAACCCCCATGGACTGTAGCCCACCAGCCTCCTCTGTCCATGGGATTCTCCAGGCAAGAATACTGGAGTGGGGTGCCATTCCCTTCCCCAAAGGATCTCCCCGACCCAGGGATTGAACCCAAGTCTCCTGTACTGCAGGCAGATTCTTTACCACAAGAGCTATAGGGAAGTCCACTCTGTGATAACTGCTTTAGAAATTCTTATTCAAATATATCAGTCAGTGGCCAGGAAAATCAAATGACGTTATCAAAATATTTATATAGTGTTCTGTTTCTAAAAACAAATTTTAATTGGATCAATAGATGTTTGATTTTCTATTATCTTATTTAGGATTTATTGCCTCTTACAGCTCTAGATATTCTTCTATGTATATTCTAAGAAAAAAATTATAGAACAGAAAATTGTTTAATCAAGTATCCTTCTTAGGAGGTTTAAGTAATTCAGTTTCACTGCTACCCTTTATTACCAGGCAGGTTGTGGAAATGCTGCTGAATGTACCACCTAGTGTGCTTTCCCAAGTAAAAAAAGACTTATTGCATGAAATCAAAAAGGTTGCACTGTTATTGTTACCCAAGAAGGAGAAATTCAAAAGAAAACACATCTTTTTAAGTCACTCATCACGATATGATTGTGTTAGTCATCGGCTTTCTGTATTCAAACTACCCATTCCTTCATTTGTATGAAAATAAATTAACTTCAATAGTAAGTGCAAAGGCTGTTTGTTCATTACATAGTCACATTCGAAAAACATAAAATCCCTCCAGGCATGAAGGATATAAGCATATAAGTAAAGCAAAACAAACAAAAAAATCAGATTTCTAACTCAGACAATTCAGTAAAAATTTCTCGAGTTATGAAATACTATCTAGACAGTAATCATCATTCTTCTAAAGAAGTTAACTCTAATGCTTTAGAATACAAATGCAACATTTCATGTCAAAATCACTATTTCTTATTGAATTAAGATTAATTCTTCATATAGGCATTTACAGTTAGAGACATGGGTTCTGACCTTGGTTCCCAGACAGCTACATATATCCCATACTCCTGGTGAAATGAAATACTTTCTATTTTTCCTGTACTTTTCAATCTCCTTGCCTTTGCTTACATTGCTCTCTCTACTTGGAAAGTAAACTCAAGTCCAACTCTGAAAATTTTACTCTTCCTTCAATGTCTATCTCAAATGCCATTTCTTCCTCAAATTCTAATGGAGAATCTCTCTCCTTCTGAGCCACACCACAGTAAGAAATATGGCTTTTAAAAATGCCTTTAAAGAATATTAAACAAATCCAACTCAGAAAGA
Source organism: Oryx dammah (assembly GCF_014754425.2). Taxonomy (NCBI): domain Eukaryota; kingdom Metazoa; phylum Chordata; class Mammalia; order Artiodactyla; family Bovidae; genus Oryx; species Oryx dammah. Next base: position 47,744,832 of record NW_024070206.1, on the reverse strand, counting down.
TATTAAAAAGACTGGTTAAGATATATGTTACAGATGTAAGGTGAGTTTAACATTAGGAATTCAGCATCTATTTCATATGTAGTATTTATAATATATTAATGTTTTTCAGATAGCATGATGCTATACCTACAAATTATAGGGACCCATTTAATACCTATTAAAACTATAAAGAGACGTCACTAAAGAAAATAGATAAAACATAAATATTAAAACAGAAACACAGTTTTCATTTAACCAACAAACAGAAATAAAAGTGGTGAGGTAGTTTATAATAGTAATGACTGTCACAAAATGTGTTTAAAATGTGAAAAAATTGTATGGAAAATTGTGATAAAGGCATATATATATTGACAATTTCAATGCAAGCTACTTATTCAAGAATATGGAAAAACATACACAAAACTGTAACTGTAATACAGTTACAACAAAAGATTAGAAATAAAACAACTGCCTACCAGAAGAGGCTGACTGGTAAAATAAGTTATAAAATAAACGTGCAGTAAAATATTATGCTGCTGTTTTAAAAGAATAAGGTAGATCTATAGGTATCCATAACGTGTTTTTCTACAGATTAGATGTACCTTTGACATCATTTGCCCTGATATTCATTTGCCTGTGTTTCCAGACTTTACAGACACCAATTATTGTATGTGTTGAAGATGAGAAAATGTCCAAGATTATACTGTTCAGACATGCTTTTAAAAACATGAATAGGATATTCCTATTTACCTTAATTTTAAGAGATGTCTTTGGTGACTCAGACGGGCTGGAATGAGGAAGACCCAGGTTCAATTCCTGGGTCGGGAAAATCCCCTGGAGAAGGGAAACTCAACCCACTCCAGTGTTCTTGTCTGGAGAACTCCATGGACAGAGAGCCTGGCGGGCTACAGTCCATGGGGTCACAAAGAGTCAGACACAACTGAGTGACTTTCACTTTTCATCATATAAACCATACATGTATATATATATATGCTTGCAATTTGCATACAGAATATATGAAAAGATATGAGTGACTATTTTTCTGGGGATAAAAAATGGCTGGAGAAGTGGAATTGTTAAAGGAGCTTCAATGTTACCATTTCATTTATAATTTAAAAGGAAAGCAAATCAGAAAAAAAAAATTGATAATATAATACAGTAAAGGAACAAACCAAATGCTGTGGGAGCAGAAAAGAAACCAAAATGTCATCTGCTTCCTTCAGTGGTTAAGAGAAGTTTCTCAGAGATGTTGAGGTCTGTGCTACACCTTGAAGGATGAACAGCAGGAAGACCTCACTAGGAAGATGAAGTAACACATACACAGGCTTGGGTACTAGGGGGACTATGGCATCCTGAACAAATTACTGTCCAAATATAAAATGTAGTACTTTTCATTCAAGTTTTTCAGTTGTCCAAGATGTAGATATTTAGACAAAGTGACCTTTGATGTGATGCTATGTTTACATGATTATATTATTATATTATAGGACTATATTAAGGGCTCAAGATGGTAAAGAACCTGCCTGCAATGTGGGAGATCTTGTGTTCAATCCTTGGGTTGGGAAGATCCCCTGGAAAAGGCAATGGCTACCCACTCCACTATTCTTGCCTGGAGAATTCTATGGACAGAGGAGCCTGGCAGGCTACAGTCCACAGGGTCACACAGAGTCGGACATGACTGTGTGACTTTCACTTTTCACTTGAAATACTAAAAAATATTTGAAGTTCATAAAGCCATAAATACCATACTGCTGCTGCTGCTACTGCTAAGTCGCTTTAGTCGTGTCTGACTCTGTGCGACCCCGTAGACGGCAGCCCACCAGGCTCCCCACCTCCCTGGGATTCTCCAGGCAAGAACACTGGAGTGGGTTGCCATTTCCTTCTCCAATGCATGAAAGTGAAAAGTGAAAGTGAAGTCGTTCAGTCGTGTCCGACTCTTCACGACCCCATGGACTGCAGCCTACCAGGCTCCTCCGTCCGTGGGATTTTCTAGGCAAGAGTACTGGAGTGGGTTGCCATTGCCTTCTCCGAAATACCATACTACTCCACAGATAATGCAAAAGCAAAGAGGCATTTTATACCAATTAGAAAAGAAAGGTACAACATGAATGATTTTAGTATAAAATTGATATAAATTTATAATCTTTCAGCATATTATATATAAGCATAGTTTTCAAAATTTTTTCCCATGTAGTTTTTTCTTCATAACTATTAAGGGGTATAAATAGTTATTATCACTATTTTTTTTTTTTGGATAGGAAACTGAGGTGAGAATAACACATGTTCCCAAAGACATATGGGTACATAGAGTCAGATAAAAGCCAAAATTCAAATCTTAATGTACATTTGACGAATCAGTAGAAACTAAACTGAAATATTTTTTCTTAAGCTGAGTATACAAAATTCATTACTGAACCAAGTTCAGAGAAAGGAAAATCAAACAGTTACCACCTCACTATCTATCATCTCTAAAACCTCAAAAAACACTCCCAAACTAACGAACATATTTTGCAGTTTGGGATACATGCAATTTTTGTATCATTATTCTTTATCTCATAAAAATTATAAAATAGTCTATAAATAGTTCAGTACTTGCACTAATACTATTAATTCCAGAGACAATTAAATGTTTAGCCTCTAAGTTTATGAGGGAATGTAGTCAGACAACCAAATATGATGATTTATAATATTTCTATTTAAACTCTGAACCCATGTTGAGGAGGGCTGTATTGACTACAACCCAAAGACGTTTACCTGAATCCTGACTCATGTCAAACACAGATAAAGACTGAATGACTAAAGTGACATTTCTAATGAATTTCAAAATAAATACTTCATTATTTTTTAAAAATATTGCAATAATTTACTTTTACTTGTGATATAGTAAAAAAAAAAAAAAAAGAAGAAGAAGATAATATGCTGAATCACAAAGCTAGGAACTGCTATTTGATAAGAGAGTGAAAAACATCCTAGTCCAAAAAAATTATACAATATCTGAGAATTGCCTCAGAATAATCTAGTGGAATATAAGGAATGGGGAGGAGAGAATAACTGTCATTAGAGATGAAAACAAAATTGTCTATGAGTTGGCAACTACTGAAGATAGGTAAATTATGTATGAACAGTCACGGTACTACTTTCTTTAGTGCTTAAATTTTACTGCAATTAGATACATATACAACTATCAACTTTAATAAATGTGGCATTTTGCTTCTTGAAATTCAGATACCACTAGGAGTTCAAAAACATGATGAGCACTCCTATGCATATATTGAGGGTTAAGAAGAGTCATCTTATATTCCATAAGCCTTGCAGGCTATGTATGAGAATACATTTCCTCTATAAAAATTAGTAAATTATAAAAAAAAATTAGTGAATTCATCTACCTGATCAGGAATTACTAAAATTCAACATCTAGCAATGTTTTGGGTCAATACAGTTTCCAACCTTCCCAAGTGGCCTTATATGTATATAAACAGCCACCATAAAACTTATAGTCTTTCTCTTGCAGAGGATTCAAAACCACCTTTAAAAAAATTTACTTACACACACAATTGTTGGTAGCTTAGAGTTTAAAGGAGGAGTCTGAAAAAGAATAAGATGGCCATGCATCTCTATGCTTTAAAGGCCCCAAAGGCTTTTCAAAGCTACAATTAAATGTGGATTGCTGTAGACTGACTGATAGAGGGGAATCTGAATTATTCCCTAGCTGGTACTGCATTAAACCATTTTTCATTAGAGTTCCTTTTTCCAGACAGAGCAATACAAGCTCTGCTGCCAGGAAAATGTCCTGGGGGATGCTATCCCATCATGTAACACATCAGGAAGTAAATTTTCATTTCACAGAGGAATCCCTGGAGGAATATTTTAATTTTGCTTCTAAAAACACATATAGTATATCCTCTTCCCTTCTGAAGCTTTCCCTCCCTCTCTCTCTCTCTCTCTCACACACACACACACACACACACACACACACACAGGTCCCAGTTTAAAATGTGCCCAGTTGCAGAAGAGTAGTGAACATGAACACTAACGCACCTCATCATCCGCCTGCCGTAGTCGGGCCACAGCGTAGCGCCTCACTGTTGGATTCGTGTAATGAGAGGACAGCAGCTCCAAGGAATCCTCTACATCCATAGGCTTCCACTTGCCTAGAAGTTCCAGTGCCTGTTTGGCCTCCTGAGGTAGATCCCAATTAACACATTTCAAGAATTTTGTCAAAGCCTAAAATCAGAAAAGGTTTGAAAATTAGAAACATTGTATTCTGGGAAAGGGAGAATCAAGGATGACGAGGTAGAGCTCAATTTGGACCTGACGGCAGAGTCACAAAGTCAATGACAGACTCCTCACATAAACACTAAACACACAATCTGAGAAAAACACTGCAGGACCAAAGGATGGGGGTGGAGTGAGGGGGCGGGAAAGGCATGTTCCTTGTAACTTTACTTTTTTTTTTTCAGAGCACTACAAAGCACTATGAAGCTTTAAATTTTCTTCAACTTTTCTTCATTATGCTTGCACTATTTTAAAATACTGCAAGATTCAACACAAGGAAATCGTTGAGACATGTCTCATGAAGTCTGAGGTATCTTAAGAGAAAAACTTCATTTTACAATATCAACATGTGAGACATAAAACATTGCAACCAAAGAATGAAAGAGTCCAAAGCCAAGAAGGGTAGAACCTCATTTAAGAACACATCCTAGAGTCAATGGTTTCCCTAGATACTCACATAGGATGACTCAAACGAAGTTGAATATGTCTCTCTTACAGAGAGAAGTAACTACAGAAAAAGAGAGACAATTAAAAAAAAAAAAAAAAACCTCTACAGAAACAAGTATAAAAATAGATAAATACACAGGAGCATTGGTTTCTGTATATTCATTCTATGATTCAGCTGGCTGTTTGTAGAATCTTTCTGGAATCTCCCTTCTTTAGAAAGGTAGCCAATTCATCTTAAGACTGTCAGGTGAGGAAGCTACCTTGGAGCATATCATTCATGGCTGCATAACAATAAATTCTGTTTAAAGAAAGGTGTGTACCTGTTTTTCATAAAAAAGCAAACCCTACTGCCAGATCGCCCTACTAATACTTTGCTGGCTCATATCCAGACATTTTCTTCTTTTTCTTTGAATTCATCTCTTGAACAAAGATAACTTTAAATTTTAAATTCTTGCTCTGCTCAACTAAAAATACTTTCATTAGTAAACTAACCAAGTTCTTCAAAAAAATGTTCCCTTGAATAATAAAACACAATTACTTATTAGTATGACATAAAATTAATCTTCATTCCCATTCCCTAACTTATTGTTATTTAACTTATATGTGGAGTGCATCATGCAAAATGCTGGGGTGGATGAAGCACAAGCTAGAATCACAACTGCCAGGAGAAATATCAATAACCTCAGATATGCAGATGACACCACCCTTACGGCACAAAGTGAAGAGGAACTGAAGAGCCTCTTAAAGAACGTGAAACAGGAGAGTAAAAAAGCTGGCTTAAAACTCAACATTCAAAAAACTAAGATCATGGCACCCAGTCCCATCACTTCATGGCAAATAGAAGGGGAAACAATGGAAACAGTGACAGACTTCACTTTCTTGGGCTCCAAAATCACTACAATTGGTGACTGCAGCCAAGAAATTAAAAGACGCCTGCTCCTTGGAAGAAAAGCTATGACAAACCTAGATAGCATATTAAAAAGCAGAGACATTACTCTGGCAACTAAGGTCCGTCTCGTAAAAGTTATGGTTTTTCCAATAGTCATGTACGAATGTGATAGCTGGACCATATAGAAAGCTGAGCACTGAAGATCTGATGCTCTTGAACTGTGGTCCTGGAGAAAACTCTTGACAGTCCCTTGGACTGCAAGGAGATCCAACCAGTCAATCCTAAAGGAAATCAATCCTGAATGTTCACTGGAAGGAATGATGCTGAAGCTGAAGTTCCAATAAAAAGACCCTGATGTTGGGAAAGATTGAAGGCAGGAGAAGGGGATGACAGAGGATGAGATGATTAGATGGCTGGATGGTTGGATGGCATCACTGACTCAATGGACATGAGTTTAAGCAAGCTTCTTGATGGACAGGGACGCCTGGAGTGTGGCAGTCCTTGGGGTTGCAAAGAGTTGGACACGACTGAGTGACTGAACTAAACCGAACTGAACTGAACTGAACTTATTCTTGACTTAACTAAATTATGGGATAAAAGCACTATGGAGTGCTCAAATTTGTATATAATCTGAGTGAAGTCGCTTGCCCATCATTTCAAAATATTGGACAGGCTAGACTTAGAATCCAAATCCATTGACTTTCAACCCATGCATGTTTTACCAGATGGTTTCTCCTTACCATTAAGGAATTGCTGCTGCTGCTCCTGCTAAGTCACTTCAGTCGCTAATTAGCTAGCCCAAGTCGCTGGGAGCCATTACTCTACCAACACTTATTCCCTAAACTTGTAGGAAAAAAAAGGGGCACAAATGGAGGGTCATTTTCCGGGTCTCAAATGAGTCCCTGGGACTGGCTGCCTAGTGAAGGTCTTTGGCGTCACACGGGAAAGAATTCAAGAACCAGCCATAGTAAAGTGAAAGCAGATTTATGTAGAGAGATACACACTCCATAGACAGAGTGTGTGCTGTCTCAGAAGACACAAGTGACCCTGAAATACGGGGGTGGTTAGTTTTTATGGCCTAGGTAATTTCACAGGCTAACAAGAGGGAAGATGATTTCAACTATTTTGAGGAAAGGACAGAGATTTCCAGAATCGGGGCACTACTGACTTTGTGGCCTTTTATGGTTGGCCTCGGAACTGTCATGGCACCAGAGGGTGTGTTATTTAGCTAATGTATTACAGTGAGTGCAAATGAGGCGTAAGGTGTCCTGGAAGTCAAATTTTCTGCCACCTTGGGCCTATTTAGGTTCCAATCAGTTTTTGTGAATCCTGTTCTTAATGGCTGCTTCATTCTTTTAATGGTTATGCCCTGGTTTCTTCCTATCTCAAATCCATTCCTAATTCTCTTTGATTATTTCCTGGCGATATTTCTCACTGTTCCCCTTAGACTAACTCTCACTATGCCACACATTTAGAGTTTGGCACAGCCTTCAAGCTAAGGGTTTCTCTTCTAATCATTTCAACGGTCAGATATTCAAGTTGGAAGTGATTTATTAGCACAACCTCCCACTATCAGCACAAATTTACTATATAATATCTCTGACAAAAAGACTTGATATTTACCTAAGTAATTTCAGTGATTAATTTCCAACATACTCACTGTATTTACAGACAGTGAAGCCGTTTTTTTAAAACGTTGGCTTCTTTTTTGAAACATTCCTTGATACCTCTTATCATAATCCAAACCTTTAATTCTCAGTAAGCTCTCATTGCCCCTCTATGCTTCAATCAAGCTAACCTATTTTATATATGACGGTCTAACTCCTATCTACGAGGAGTTCCTTCTTTTCTTATGCTCTTTGTCAAAACAGTAGTGTCATCTTCTTTAAGGCCAACTTGCCAAAATATCAACTTTTCCAGGAAGTTTTCAGCAACTTTCAGCTCTTCTCTCAGTAGCTGCTTGATTTTACATTCTTCAATTAAATGACTCTCTTCTAACTACCAAATGCTTTTCTGGACATTCTTACCTCTACAACTGGAATTTGCATTCCCCAAGGATAGCTAGCCATTTCTTCTGTACCTCCTACACATCATTTAAGTGCTCTCTCTCCATAAAAGCACATGGACGGCCCTCCTTATTCTATGCATTTACTTTTTACTTCTTAAATGTATTTCTAGATTGAATGTGGAAATAAAGCAATACTTCCTAAATAACTACAGTGAAAGCTTTTCTACTTCACAGTGTATCAGCAGTCTTAACGAAGATGTGCCGGTATGTACTTACTATAAGCAAATCTTGTAGCATGCTGATGTACTCAGTTCAGTATCTGAAACAATCTAACCCTCAGATTCTCAGATTTATAGATTTATTCGTAATATTTATGGAGTATACTGCTGCCAGGGACTGTACAGAGATCTCACAACCTGATAATGCTAAACGTGACAAAGGTAAACAAGGAGATAATACAATGAAGGTGGAAACAAGAAGAGGAATGAGAAAGAAAGGAAGTGTAAGAATCTGAAGTCAGAAATAGTAATAACGATACTTTATTTCAGGTGCTTTAAAGATGCTTTATTGATCTATATAAAATAAAGATAGAGGATTCAAATGCACTTTTATACCTAGGGCTTCCACAGATAACTGTAGAGTATAGGTTTTAGAGGAAACGTATTTGGATTCAAGTCTTAGTTTCCAGCTCCATCAATAATTACTGAGTCACATGGAGCACATTATTTAACTTTTAAGTGCTCTATCTTATAAGTTTATGTAAATATTAAATAAGTTAATGATACAGATGTTTATAACAGAATATATATATAATAAATAGTTGACAAATGCTTCTGATGTTACTGTCAAATGTTAACCTTATCACATATATTACCATGTTTTATATTAATAGCAATAAATATTTTGTTAACCTCCTTTCTGATCTTAGAGTCACCTCATTGTTATCTCCTACTTTTGGAATCATGAACACACTTCAGAGCTGAAAACACTATTTATCATACATATTTCTAATATTAACTTCTACCAACTCAATTTTTGTAAATTTCTACATTTCCAAAATGTAGAACAGGAAAACCTGTTCTACTCAAGACACTTCTGACACCCTAATTCTCTGCAGACACTGAGGATCCTGCAACTTAACTGAATTCTGATACTCAGTGCAGAACTCAGTGCGAGACTGCTTCCCATCTCAGATGCTAAGAGCAAACACTGGGTCTTCAGGTACCCAGACTTCAGTCCAACATGGACACATACTGGGGGTTCCCACGACTGACCTTCCTGAGGCTCAATAATTGCTATAATGACTCAAATAACTTAGAGTACTAGTTTACTTATTATTGCTGGTTTATTATAAAATATATAAATGAATAACCAGGTGAAGAAACACATTAGGTGAGGTCCAGAAGGGTCTCAAGCACGGGAGTTTCATCTGTCCCCATAGTTAGGGATACAACCTCCTGGCACATGGATGCATTCACCAACCCAGAAGCTCTATGAACTCCACTGTTACAGGTTTTCAGAGATCCCGTGACACAGGCACAACTGATTAAATCATTAACTATTCTTGGGTTCTAGCTCAATTCCCAGCCTCTCTCCAATCCCCTATCCCTGCTCCCTCAATCTCCAGAGGTCAAAGGTAGAGCTGAAAGTTCCAACCCTCTAATCAAAACTACAGCTCTTCTGGCCATGAGCACACCATCTCCAAGAGTCACCTCATTAGCATAAATACAAGTAGAGTTGAAAAGGCCTTATTTTGAAAAACAAAAGATGCTCTTCTCATTCCTACCACTCATGAAATTCCTAGGGTTTTAGAAACTCTGTGTTAGTAACCAGAGATGAAGAATAAACATATTATTTTTTATTGTATCACCATATCACAGCTATTTTAATATTTTAAATTCACAACATTCAAAACAAAATATCTCCTTATCCTGATCCTTCCACTTGCCATATTTCTTTATTTCAGGTGCTCAGGACTAATTCTTGGCAATCGCCTCCAAGTAATTTTATACATTTTCCTCTCCTTCCTCTGCCCTCCAATACAGCTCTCAAAATCCATACATGAACCTCCTCATTATATCTCTTTCTTCACTGTCAGCTCTGCTCCAATCCACTTGGTTTGTCTTCCTTAAAACATCACTTGTTAAGACACATTCTTGGCTTTACAGGTTTCCTTTTGCGAGTGATATCCAACTTTGACTCATAGGATTCAAGGCTCATTACAATCTGACTCCATCTTTTCTATTTAAAGAACATTTCATACAAACATTTCTACCTCCCAAACCTAACACTCTGCCTTCCTTATGCTTTTCTTTCCCATGAAACATTATCATCAAATAAGAATGACCACCAAAGTTTGTTCAAACTTTAGGACCAATCTTACTTCTATAAAACCTCCCTCATATCACAGCACATTAATCTTGTTCTCCTTCACATCACTATTCTAGTAATTACCTAACTATTGACTAATGAGACAGTGACCCTTTATCAAGTTACTATCCTATACTTCTCCATTTTGGTTATCTATAATTGTCTTTTCCCCTAGACAAACTGGGCCAGGCAGATCCCTGGAGAAGAGCATGGCAACCCATTCCAGTATTCTTGCCTAGAGAATCCCACAGACAAAGAAGCCTCGTGGGCTACAGTCCATAGGGTCACAAAGAATTGGATATAACCGAAGTGACTTAGCAGGCACACCCAAACAATTTTAATTTATATGAAATTTACAGTGATAGTATCTCAAAGCCCAAAGCCTTAAATAACACTAGGCCAAGAGTTGATACCAACTGTGTGCTGAACTGAATTCGCTTCTGCTATCGTATGCCATCAGCTCCTTGCCAGAGTCACAAGCATAACTACCATCCTGATGTCACTGTCTCAGAAGCAGCCTCATCAGTGTAGTCAGTGTGCATCACCATCACCTTCACCGTATGACTATTCCTACCGTTTTGCTCCCTAAGCATAACAGAAAGATAGCAAAATGATGGTTATCTTGAATTAACATTTCCACAAGAAAGGACATTTACCATGTTAAAAGTTATAATATTCACACTTTTGGTTCCACAAAAACAAGTCACTTTGTACATGCTACAGACCATAAATTTAAAACTACTTCATAAATTTAACTGATTTTATTGGACAAACTTACCACTGTGAACTTTTCAGGTGCAACATTACATCTAGACTACAGGGCTTTTATCTGAAATACTTAAGACAGGTCATTTAGGAAAAAAATAGGTGGAAAAAAACAAATTTAATCAAAAAATAAATAAGAAGTATAACTTTGTAAGAACCAATTTCCACTAACTTGTTTCCTGAGCACTGCTTTCTCGCTAGGAAATCTTTACAGCCTTAGGGTGCAAATGTCAAATAACCTAAATCATAGTTCCTGAGAAACTGGCATTGAGCAAATTTCTTTTATAAATAAATTAAGGGATAGTGGTAGAGAAGTATTTATTTTCTACAAAACCCATTTTAAATTATTACAAAGATACAAATGTGGCTATGTGAATAATTCCTTTGGTCATTTCAAGAACAATATATATTTGGTTTTCTGAAAAGTGTTTCCAAATAGTAAAAAATAGCATTCACCTTACTCTAGTGATCATAAGAACTCTATTATATGTCCTGAGAATTGAAGTTTCATCACCTACCATTTAAAAACTTGAAATCAACTAGTTAAATGAAATCTGTCACATATTTGTACATATCTAGAGGTAACTGAATTTCAGGGGGAAGTGACTTGTTTAAACAATTTTTCTTGGAAGTTTTTCTATCTAAGGGAGTTCTGTTTTGCAAATCTATGATTCTTGAACCTATACATTCTAACAGGTTTAATTCAGTATCTTGCTATTTATTTTTAGACAAAACTGCTGCATTCAAGATTCAATTTCTGTGAATAAGGTTATTCTTTTTTAGAACAGTATCATGATACTAACTCAATCTTTTTAAAAAACACAAAAATCACAAATCTGTGCTTCTGCTGATGATTCTTTCCTTTTCTTGCAGGGATAAAAAGAATAACACTCAAAAGTTACAGCAAATTTAAAATTCCTCTCTCATTCTTATTATAGATGTAAAAGAGAATGAGTATGGTTCATCCACAAAGAATTTCCCAAGGCATCAATAAAAGATAGAAAAGAAAAGCCATAGCGTTAAAATGAGCTGTAACTAGATTTTTATCCAATCCCTAGGCCATGGACTAGTACCGGTCCATGGACTGTAAGGAACCAGGCCACACAGCAAGAGGTGAGTGGACCACCTAGCTAAGCTTCACCTGTATTTATAGCTGTTCCTCAAGGCTCCCATGGAAGAAGCGAGACTAATCTCTGATGGCTTGGTGGTAAAGAATCTGCCTACAGTGCAGGAGATACAGGTTCGATCCCTAGGTCACACAGTTCCCCTGGAGGAGGAAATGGCTACCCACTCAAGTATTGTGGCCTGAAAACTCCCAGGGACAGAGTAGCCTGTCGGGCTACAGAACATGGAGTCACAAAGATTCATATACAACTGAGCGACTAAGCATACAACACAACATAAACTAGAAGAGACTTAAAGTTCACAATAATTGAATCAACTCATATTAAATGTGAAGAAGCTAAAGTAGTCAAAAATCTTCTTAATGACAATAAATAGCAATAAACAATCAGCCTTAAAACTAACTCTCTATACTCAATTCTAGTATGACTGTGTATGCTAAGTCGCTTCAGTCGTGTCAGACTCTTTGCAATGCTATGAACTGTAGCTCTGCCTCCCCCATGGGCTCCTCTGTCCATGGGATTCTCCAAGCAAGAATACTGGAGCAGGTTGTCATGTCCTCCTCCAGAGTATCTTCCCGCATCACTTATGTCTCCTGCATTGGCAGGTGGGTTCTTTGTCACTAGTGCCACCTGGGAAGGCCCCCTAGTACTGACTGCTTCATCACAATTCTCTCTCTCATAGGATACTGGCCCCAGATAGCTGAGGTGCACATGAAAGGAATGATTTCAGTGAGCCCAGAAGGAAACTTTATGTACTCCTAGCTTCCTAGCTTCAATATGGAAGGCAATGTCTAGTTCTGACCTACCCTCTCTACCCTCATCTCATGCTCGATGCCATTCTACCAATCCATCATTTCAGATTAGAGTTCTCATACTCTCTCACTAGCCACATCTCCAGAATTCTACAGTTCTTTGATAGCAACCCAGGCTCAAGGAGGCAAAAAGAAAGATAAAAGTATAAGCCTCATATAAAAAAGTATGTTGTCAGAGAGCTAACTTACTTCTATGAAAAGAGAGAAGACAAAAGTGAGTCAACATTTAACTCTGCACCTACTATGCACTAAGGACTCAACCAGGTTGCTGCTGTTGCTACTGCTACTAAGTCACTTCAGTCGTGTCCGACTCTGTGTGACCCCATAGACGGCAGCCCACCAGGCTCCCCCGTCCCTGGGATTCTCCAGGCAAGAACACTGGAGTGGGTTGCCATTTCCTTCTCCAATGCATGAAAGTGAAAAGTGAAAAGGAAGTCACTCAGTCATGTCCGACGCTTCACGACCCCATGTACTGCAGCCTGCCAGGCTCCTCGGCCCATGGGATTTTCCAGGCAAGAGTGCTGGAGTGGGGTGCCATCGCCTTCTCCCTCAACCAGGTTACTGATATGTATTCTCTCACCTGTGAAGAAGGGCTGTCATAATTAGTAAAATGAGGAAACAAAGCTTCCAAAGAAATCTGCGTCACCTTATCCAGAAAGAGTAAGTTGTAGTGCTGGAAACTGAACCCAAATCCCTCTGACTTAACCCATTCAGACACTGTCTACACATCATCAAAGAGGTACATATGTCTTTGTGTGTATAGTTTCACAATTTTAAAAAATGGAGTAACATATATTGCTCTGTAACATTTTAATAAAAAATTGACAATTAGTCTGTATTTCTATGACAGTTTTGCTCATTAGCAAAAAAGTTTACAGATAAATTTGATATGTGAAAATATTCAAGAAACTCACTTTTTCTTGATTAGTAAGATAATATCTAAACTTCCATACAAGATCTTGTTCTTCATATGTAAGTTGCTTGGTTGGTGGATAACTCACAATAATCTAAAACAAAGAAAAAAAAAAACACTTTATCAAATTAAAAAAAAAAACTTGCTATCTATTTCCATTTCATTTAAAATTTTCCATTCATTTAAATATATCTATAATTACTACAGAAGAAAGGAAAACGTACATGAAGCTAAGGAAGACATAAATCTGCTGTACCTATCAGTTCAAAAAGGACATTGTTAGAGTGTAAGAGGAGAAAAAGATAGATAAAAGTTAAACCTCATATAAAAAAGTATGTTGTTACCGTTAATTTATTTCTATGAAAAACACAACAAACTCAAATACCAAAGTTTTACCCCACCACACTACTGCCTGCAAGATAGGCTCAAGGATATACTATACAACATGGGAACAGAGAGAACAATTTGTAATAACTATAAATGGAAAGTAACCCTTAAATTTGTATAAAAAGTTTAAAAAAAATAAAAACGAGGAAGGAAAAAGCCCCCACCAATACACACACAAGGAAAAAAAAAATCAAAACAAAAAACCACAAGTAATAAACTTATCTCCTGTTAACGGGTTTCCCTGATAGCTCAGTTGGTGAAGAATCTGCCTGCAATGTGGGAGACCCTGGTTCGATTCCTGGGTGAGGAAGATCTGCTGCAGAAGGAATAGGCCACCCACTCCAGCATTCTTGGGCTTCCCTTGTGGCTCAGCCAGTAAAGAATCCACCCGCAATGCAGGTAGACCTGGGTTCAATCCCTGGGTTGGGAAGATCCCCTGGAGAAGGGAAAGGCTACCTATTCCAGTACTCTGTCTGGAGAATTCCATGGACTGTATAGTCCATGGGGTCGTAGAGAGTCCACTTGACCAAGCAACTTTCACTTTCACTTCATCTTGTTAAGCCAACAGAAGACCTATCTTAGACAATGTATCTTAGAGCCAGTTTCTAAGAATACTATACTAAGAAGACATACTATTTGTAGCTCTGTCTCTAGGGCTAATAGTTCCTGAAAGCACCAAAATGATACAAAACAACAGAAACGTTAAGTCATTGAAACTACATAGGATTCATTAACCTGTATCTAAATCACTTTCAAGTGATGTGCTATCACATGAGCTGCAATCAAAATACCCACTCAATTATTTTTATATTAATATATTTTAAATGCTCTTACATTTAGCTGATCTCTTGTGGCAGCATTAGGTTTGAGATCATGGTCAGAAGGTCCGCTTCTTAAACTCCGGGCAAGTTTGTGATGTTTGCTCTCAACTAAATTCTCCTATAAATTATTTTAAAATATTAACAAACAATGTAAATTTCACCAATAATCAGTTTCAACAGTCACTCAGAAAAAGCAAATAGTTACTTAAGACCAGTTTATCAGCCTATTTTCTTCTTGCTACAACTGTAGTCCCCTCTGTATCTTGTGGTGAAAGGGAAAGCTAAGCAAGCTCGCGTATGCTTCACTAGGCACTGGTGCACATGCGCATGCCATCCCAGGCCCTTGTTTTAACTCCCCATTGTATTCAAGGTTTTAAATCGTCTAGCCAATCAAATGTCACCTTCACTCCAAAAGTCTCCCTTGGCAACCCAGACTAAAGCTCCCTTTTATTAGGAGTTACTAGCAACTTTGTGATATAATCATACTTTCACCTTAGTTTAAACTACCAGTGGTAACCTAGGGCAGTGACAATGACCAAAACGCTTGACTGTTTTATCTATGGCCAAAATCATAAGCTTTGAACACACTGTCTGCTTACAGAGACCTTATTTTATTCATTTTTACATGTATGTCTGTTCATGTATTTTTCCTAATTTGCAAGTGGCTTTTTGGTCCTTTACTCTTCAGTATTAAGAGTTTTTGACATACTAGATACGTAGCCCTTTGTGATGTATGTCTCAAATAGTTTCTCCCAGTTTCTCAACTGTCTTTTTGACTTTGTTATGGTGTTTTTGCCATGCAAAATTTTTTTAACATAGTCGAATTTACCAATCATTTCTTTTGTTGCCTCTGCATTTTGACTCAGCTTTAGAAGTCTTTACCTAAACTAACAGTAAAGTACCAGTTCAGTTCAGTTCAGTTGCTCAGTCGTGTCCAACTCTTTGCAACCCCATGAACCACAGCACGCGAGGCCTCCCTGTCCATCACCAACTCCTGGAGTCCACCCAAACTCATGTCCATCCAACCATTTCATGCTCTGTCGTCCCCTTCTCCTCCTGCCCTTAATCTTTCCCAGCATTAGGGTCTTTTCAAATGAGTCAATACTTCACATCAGGTGGCCAAAGTATTGGACTTTCAGCTTCAACATCAGTCCTTCCAATGAACAGTTAGGATCCATTTTATAATATTTAAATCGTGATTCATTTGGAGTTTTTCCTTATGTATGGTGGGAGGTAATGTATGGTATGGAAATTTTATCTTTTTCTAAATGGCTCTTCCCTAGCACTATGCTCCAGTGATAAAAAGGCACCTTTATCAATTTCCTTATGTACTTGGATTTATTTCTGGGATTTTTAGACAGTTTTAATCAGTCTATGTGTATATGTACATGTGCTAGTATCACACTTACACAGTCTGTTTTATTGTCTGATACAGGGATAAACCAGCTTGGTGGTACTCAATGTTTGCTATATTCCTCTATTTAGTTAATACTAATGGCTACAAATTAAATTTTTTTAACACAGCAGATAAGAAGGGTAGCTCACCTTTTTAAAAATATCTTTTGTTTTGTCCTTTCTCAATTGCATTTAAAGCTAAAAAATTTAACAGAGGTCTAACATCTTCGATTTTTTTAATTACAGCATACAAAATGTTAAACCTGTAATTGTTGATGAGCGTTTTAATTAGAAAAAAATACACTAAATAAACAGAGCTCTCATTTACATGACATTTTGGTACAAAAGCAATACAGTTCCAATATGACAAAATTTGTATACACTCATCCATTTTGAAGGTAACTCGTCATGTGTTTCCTATATCCACAATGTAAAAGACCATTTGATTCTATAATGAAAATTCAGTATCCATTTTAGACCTACTGAAACAGTGGCTGACTATTTTTCTGGGCTCCCAAATCTGCAGCCATGAAATTAAAAGACACTTACTCCTTAGAAGCAAAGTTATGACCAACCTAGACAGCATATTGAAAAGAGACACTACTTTGTCAACAAAGGTCTATCTAGTCAAGGCTATGGTTTTTCCAGTGATCATGTATGGATGTGAGAGTTGGACTGTGAAGAAAGCTGAAAGCCGAAAAATTGATGCTTTTGAATTGTGGTGTTGGAGAAGACTCTTGAGAGTCCCTTGGACTGCAAGGAGATCCAACCAGTCCATCCTAAAGGAAATCAGTCCTGAGTGTTCATTGGTGAGACTGATGCTGAAGCTGAAATTCCAATACTTTGGCGACCTGATGTGAAGAGCTGACTCATTTGAGAAGATTCTGATGCTGGGAAAGATTGAGGGCAGGAGAAGGGGACAACAGAGGATGAGATGGTTGGATGGCATCACCGACTCGATGGACATGGGTTTGGATGGACTTCAGGAGTTGGTAATGGACAGGGAGGCCTGCCATGCTGCAGTTCATGGGTCTCAAAGAGTCGGACACTACTGAGCAACTAAACTGAACGCTTTTTTAAATTATGCCAGGCTTGGGAATGGGAGAAGTACTTAGATGTTTGTTTCTACAATTTCCAAGCGATCTTTTTCTTCCAAATTTTTATTCCCTTTTTTCCCCTATTTCTTCCTTTGAAGTTAGGCCCTCAGCCATTACTTCCTGCTCTAATGACCTGTATTTACGCTAATCATGATGTTTTCATCTTCCAATGCACTACTTTCAATCTACTTTGCTCTGATTAGGAAGGTAATTAATCTAATTAGAAATGAATAAAATAAGAATAAAATAGTTCAGAGTAACATAAATGAATTCTAAGTGTGAATATGACAGTTCATATTATGCTGTTAAAAAGGATTTTTTTCTGGAACTTTCTAAATCTGAAGTCATCAAATTAAACATTTGCTACAAAGTAAGAATTCTTTCTCTTTCTTATTCCTAAGAGAGAGATCATTGCAACAATTCATAAGCAGGTATCTCAAAATCATCCAAGAAACCATAATCCAAACTGAACAGTTTAGGAAACTACCAATAATCTTCCCTATTTTTCACTAAAATCAATCTCCCTAAAATTTTTATCCATTTATCTTATTGTTACCTTGTGGTATAAATAAATTCTCCTTCTATTATGATGACAATCTTTCAAATACTTGTTTCTCCAAATCTTATTTCAAGATCGCATTCTATAGCTCTTTCAATAATTAAAATAAAATGGTTTACCAACACTGCACTATTCAGGAGTTACGATAAGGTAGTATTTCTTGTAAATATTCCATTTGAATCTGATTCCGTATGGCTGAAGTGAATTTATGATTCATTTTTAAATAACCAATGAAGTTACAGATACACTTTTTAGAAAGTGTATGATGTGGATCTAAGTCATAATCAGTCTGGAGAAAACAAATTTCATTAGAAATTTGACAGTGACTCACCATAGACATCTGAGGGTCAGGAACTTTCACTATCTCAAAGCTTGTTAAAATTGGAGATGACTCATCACCATCCTGGATCACAATACAACAAGTTCAAAAAACACATATATATATTTAACCAAATGGCAAGAGACAATACAAGAGCATGTGTACTCTAATGTATTTTAATTTTTAAATAACATCATTCCTCTCTTTAAAAAATTATCATCTTTCAACTATATTTTAAATCCAATTGTTACATATACATATCCATTTATTACCTTCTGTTGCTGATTAAATATTTTGAGAAAAATAAAATTTAACAATAAAAAAACCTGTATTATATAGTTATTAGAGATATGATGTCTGGAAAATCAGTAGACTATAATTGTCCAGATTTTGTTTTAAACTTTGTTTTTAATGACTAAGTCAAAATAATATGTCCTAATTTAAAAACTCAGAACAAAATATCAAAGAGTATAATTAAAATATGGCACAATGGATGTGTCACATTATTTGCAAAAATCACTTAGCAGATTTTGGTTATTTTTCAAATTACCACAATTAAATTCCATTCAGAAAAGTACTTTTACATGTGGGTCAACATTACTCAAAGTTATACCCAACTAGAAACTCAGCAGCATTGCTTCTCAGAGGACACTTACTCAACACCATGCAAGCTAGAATAATAAGAATCAACTCTTATGAAATAAAACTGTCTTATTTTGTTAGCATTATCATCTTTGAAGAACTCTGGCTTTTATTTTTACCCATTTCAGGGAAGAAAGGTAATTTGGCCTAATAAATGTCACTGCATACATCCTGGAAAAGGGTAAACTAATTTAGGTTGAAACTCATTTCCTCGCAATTGTACACCTGGCATCAAATTTTTCTGTCAACTTCCAAATACTAGTATATTTTCAATTTTACATATGTGTAACAAAATCAGGAGAGACTGAAAGAGGGGGAATATTGTGACTTTACTTTAGGTTCAGTAATTGAGTCTTAGAGAAAACTGCAAATTCCCACAGCCATTGTTTAACAGGCTGGTTCTCAGTCACAACACCAAAATACACATTTATCAACCCAACTGTGACAAGTAATCTTCACTAAGGCTATCTGTCACAGAAGACAGGTGACAAGAAAGTCTATTTCCATTAGATTCAATGCACTGGCCCAGCAATCTTTACACTAAGTGGAAATATGACAGGAAGTGTAGACAGGCATTAATTTATGGGCAATTTTCAAGAAGCAGTTAGAAAGGGGTCAAGAACCTTTTCAAAAATACTTGAAATTCTTCTAATTTCTATTCTGTTATTATTTCATCTATTATCAAAGCTATCTTTCAAAAGATCCTTCACATCTCCGGTGCTTGAAAATACCATCACCATTAGCATGCTTTTGCAATATAAACTCCATATGGGTGGGACATATTGCTTTTAATGAAATTACATATAGTAAAAATTTTAAATGTGATTTTAGTAAAATATATTGGTAATAAAACAATTTCACTCACATTCATTACCCTTTCTTTTTAACGGTTTTTCTAATGAATAAACAGAGCGTAAAATAGTTTACCTTCCTATCTTTTCCCCCCCCCAGAAAATATAATTTATAAAATAAAAAGTGGAAACAAGTTAACTTTTTTTAACCTTTTTTCTAAAGGAAGGGGTAAAAGATAAAGGGAAATATATGTATACCTTACAAAGTACCACAAAAATGATCCCAAACTATGCAAATCCTAAACCTTCATTATGAAAACATCTTTCAAATAGTAATTTAACAGCTATAAAACATGTATTTTTAAAAAAAATCACTTGTGACAACTTTAACAAATAGCACTAACATGTAAATGCAATTTCAAAGCACTACTTCTTATGAACAACTTAGCTCTATGCTGGAAGAAATATTATTCTTTTATGCCATGTATCAAAAATCTGTCCTCATTTAACACTGATTCTGACTTACACCGTCTTCATAAGCACTTGTCTCAGTACTTTCACAATAACAGAAGGTGCCTAGTTTATGTGCTTTTGAATTCCACATGCTATTATTTCTGTAGTACTGAAATGAAGACCCATCAATAAGCATTTAAAGCATAGATAGTTTTCAAGTAGCTAGATATCAAACACACAACTACTTTCTTTTGGTAATGAACAAACCTGAGCAAATTCATAACTGCATACTTTTACCTCTCAGACTACTGATAACACGGTTTTCTTAATTTTGCAAGTACTTTACAAATAAATGAACATTTAAAAGGTCTTTCATAAGCATACTTATGTTTAGGGTCACATATACAGTTTCAACACATTATATACATACTTATTATATACAAACATACCCTTAACATATAATAGCCTAACACACAAAAAATATGATGCCCTCTTTTTACTTTTCAAGTGGATACTAATCATGTTAATGAAGCTATTGCTTTAATGTCCTACTTGCCAATTCAGAGAACAGTTAATCAAAAAGTTTTTAATCTCTTGTATATTTATTGAATTCTGTAACCCAGAAATGTATTACATGAATGATCAGCTTTTGTAATCTTGTTCTAGCTAAATGATTTGATTTGTATATATAGACATATAAACAGCTGCTGCTGACAGCTGTCTGCTGCCCTCCTGTAGCCAAATAATTCATCCCAGCAGGAACAATAGTAATTTTTTTTAATGTTTCCCCTCCCCTCTACCTTAGAGACCATAAACAGTTCCAAGGAAAATACCTTTTCATAATAAACAATACCATATTCCTTATCATCACACTTGACACATCGAAACTCAACCATCAAGTACATGAAATTAGAACTTCGTTTTTCACTCTAAAAAAGAAAAAAAATTATGAAAAATGATTTTCTTCAACATCAGTTTGTATCTTATGCCCAATTTAGTAGTACATGGAATCCATCAAATACAAGTTAAAATGTAATAAATGTTTATGTCATTATTATAAGTGTACTGTTTTATATACTACTACTATTTCACTACTGCCTTATCCAGAAGTGCCTACTACTCATTTGTAACTCCCTCCTCAAACTTAATGAAATTTTTGGTTTCTTCAGTAGTAGGAATTTTATTACATAACATTGTAAAGGTATTTAGTCTACATTTGCAGGAAAAATATTTCATCTCAAAAAAAATAAGATTTTTGTATTTCTAAAAATTTTAAGCAAAGAACAGTTCACTCTTAAACCCTATGGACTAATCCAAATATAAAAGTTAATATCAAAAACAAAGGTAAAACAAAGTATGTAACTAAGGACAGAGGCAATTTGAGCTTAACAGATACAACATTTACAAGTTTTTGACAATTTATAAATGGTCTTAAAACAACTTGCAATCATTTGTAAATTTTTATCAACACACTTTAAATATACTGGGAAACAGTTATTCTTCCCCAACATATAAAATGCTGGCTGTGTGTATAACTGTATTCCCTTAAGGAAGCAAATATTATGTTAATAATTAAGTAAAAAAAAAAAAAAAAGAAACTTAAAAGGGTGATTAGTTCTAACCCAAATCAGTTTGAAAAATGGCTTTAAATCTATAGTTATATAACCACAAGGATCTAAGAAGGTCACTTAAAACTGTTCAGCTTTATGAAGCATATTATAAGTCTATTATGATAATGGTAATGGCCTCAGCCTCTTATCTTTCAAAGAGTGTGGATAGAGTGAGAAAAAGACTGAGCAAAGTATGTGCTAACATTACATTTTCTAAACCCAGGGGTATGTAAGTTGATGAATAGAAGCATTTCAATTAAACTGTTTTTAGAATGTGACAACTATAAAAATTCAAAACAGTAAATTTTTTTTCCAGTTTCAGTATATGAGAATATATTATGAATAAGTTTAGAAAAGATACCCAGTATTCATACTAAATATAACTGTTGTTAGACATTACCAATTTGTTTTTTAAAAATGCACAATGCTAAAATTCAACTTTTCTAAGTGTTCACTACAAAATGACCAATTTCTCTCTTCCTCCTGCTAAAAACTGTTCAGAGAACAAAAACTAGGTCAGTTGTGCCATGTGCTGATCACAGTAAGCTACATATCACAAGCCTGTTATCCCTCTATCCTAATGTGATTAATATACAATTGCTAGTTCTGCTCTCTAGGCCAAACATATAGTATTTCAGTGCTAATGTACAGAAACTTTTGTTGTTCTAATTTTGTAAAGAGTTTCACTAAAGTCATATCTCAATTAAACTTATTCTGGACCAAAACACAATACCAGGAAGTACATAAATTATCTGAACCATGTAACTTCATCAAGAGTGCACAGTCCTACATGTACTACGTTTAAGAGAAGGAGCATCTTCCCTGGGGAGAGGAACTGCTAACGATGACTTAAGGTAACTGAAGTAAAGACGTTGTGTTGACATTATGTTGACAGACATATCCAACTTAGACATAAACTACCATATGGAGAAAGAAAGAATCTACAAGTGAGATATCAAACTTAACATGGGCTTCACTTATATGATATTTATGATGAAAAGCAGTCAAAGGGAAGTGTTAGTCACTTAGTCGTATCTGACTCTTTGTGACCCCGTTGACTGTGGCCCACTAGGCTCTTGCCCATGGAATTCTCCAGGCAAGAATATTGAAGTAGGTAGCCATTACTCTCTCCAACAGATGTTCCTGACCCAGGCACTGAACCCGGGTCACCTGCATTGTAGAAGGATTCCTTACCGTCTGAGCCAGAGATATCTACTACTTATTTCAGGGTTCAAAAGAACGCTAAAATATAAAAAAGGCAGATATCTCAAGTTTTCCTTTTATTAGCATAGAAGTCACAACTAGAAGTTATCCTCAATATATCACATATGAGAGATACATAACAATGAATAATTCTTCTAAATAATTTTTCATTTAAAATTCTGGAGAAAAAATTTTGAAATAAAAAAGAGGGATACAACCCACCTCATTTATCATTTCTATTTCTCTAAATGTCAATCTGTCCAGCCAATCTACTTTCACCATATGACCTTGTCGATGAGCTTTGGTGAGCTGCAAAACAAAATGGAGAAAATTTTAAGAGACAGATATCATAGAAAAGAGGATAAAGAATGGCAATGGGCCATTCTCACCTTCTGGGAAAGACTACATTCTACCTACAGGATATGTATCTCTCAAAATAAACTTGCTTTCCCCTTAAAAAAAAAAAAAAAAAGAATAGTAATGATCATCAACATGACAGTGAAAGTGCTAGCTTATGCAATAAAACAAGGAAAAGGAAATAAGCAATGAACAGATTGGGAAGAAATAATACATTCTTTAGTCAAAGGTGACATAATCATTTATGTAGCAAACTATCTTAAAATGGACAAAAAAAGCTCCTGGAATTAATAAGCAAGGATGATACAAGGTTCATATAAAAAGTCAATCTCTTTTCTATATGCCAGCAATTCATAAGTAAAACTTGAAATTAAAAACACAATCATCATTTACATTGGGCTTCCCAGGTGGCGCAGCAGTAAAGAATCCACCGACCAACGCAGGAGACACACGAGATCTGGGTTCAATCCCTGGTCAGGAAGATCCCCTGGAGAAGGAAATGGCAACCCACTCCAGTATTCCTGCCTGGAAAATTCCATGGACTAAGGAGCCGGGTAGGCTACAGTCCATGGAGTCCCAATGAGTTGGACACTAATCATTTATATTCTGTTCAGTTCAGTCGCTCAGTCATGTCTGACTCTGTGACCTTATGGACTGCAGCACGCCAGGCTTCCCTGTCCATCACCAACTCCCAGAGCTTGTTAAAACTCATGTCATAATATAAGCTAATCATTTATATTAGCACCCCCCAAAAATAAAATTGATATAAATCTAACAAAATATGTATAAGATCTATATGAGGAAAATTACAAAACTCTGATGAACAAGATCAAAGAAGAACTAAATAAACAGATACTCCAATCAGGGTAAGAAGATTCAGTATTGTCAAGATGTCAATACTTACCAATTTGACCTATAGATGCAAAGCAATCCCAGTAATCAAGATAGTGTGTAAAATAACAAATAAATAGATCAATGGAACACAAGAGATTCCAGAAACAGATCACATAAATACAGTCAACAGATCTCTGACCGAGAAGAAGAGGCAATAAAATGGAGCAAAAAATCACTTCAACAAGTATTGTTGCACTAACTGGACATGCAGGTGCAAACAAATACATGCAGACAAAGACCTTACATCCTCTACAAAAAATAATTCAAAATGAATCACAGACCTAAAGTAAATCAAAAAATACAAAACTCCTATTAGATAATGTAGTAGAAAATCTAAATGACCTTGGGTATGATGACAAGTTTCTAGATATAACACCAAAGGCACAATCCATAAAAGAAAATCACTGATAAACTGGACTTCATTACAATTAAAAACTTCTCTCTGTGAAAGACAGTGTGAAGAGAATGAGAAAGCAAGTCACAGACTGGAAGAAAATATTTGTAAAAGACCCATGATAAAGAATGTTAGCCAAAATACACAAAGAACACTTAAAACTCAACAAAAGAAAACAAGTGATCAGATTTAAAAAAGGGCCAAAGATTTTAATAACTTACCAAAAAAGAAATATGGATGGTAAATAGTTATATGAAAAAATGCTGCACATCACATGACGTCAGGGAAATGCAAATTAAAATGAGAAATCACTAAACGTCTATCAGAATGACCAAGATTTGGAAACCTGACAGCACCAACTGCAGGTGAGTACACAGAGCTACAGGAATTCCTACTAATTGCTTGGGGGAATGCAAAACGTACAGTGTGGCAGCTTCATACAAAACTAAACATACTCTTACCATACATCCCAGAAATTGCCCTCTTTGGTGTTTATCTAGAGTTGAAAACTTACGCCCACACAAAGGGGGGCACATGGATATTTTTATGGCTTTATTTATAATAGCCAAAACCTGTGCACAACTCAGATGGCCTTTAGTAAGTAAATGGATAAACTGACACAGATAATGTTACTTAGTACTAAAAAAAAAAAGAGGTATCATATGTAAAATAGATAGCCAGTAGAAATTTGCTGTATAATGCAGGGAGCTCAAGCCAGTACTCTATGACAACCTAGAGGGTGGCACAGGGTGGAAGGTGGGAAGGAAGTTCCAGAGGGAGGGGATATATGTATACCTACAGCTGATTCATGCTGATGTATGGCAGAAACCAACCCAACATTATAGAGCAATTATCCTCTAATAAAAAAACAGAGAGGTATTAATCCATGAAAAGACACCAAGAAATCTTAAGTGCACATTACTTGCACATTGCTAAGTGAAAGAAGCCAGTCTGAAAAGGCTACCTACAGTATGATTCCAACTAAAGAAAAGGTAAAACTATGGAGATAATACAAAGATAAACAGTTGACTTGAAACTAAGCATGAAAAAAACTAAGATCTGGTCCCATCACTTCACGGCAAATGGGAGGGGAAAAAGTGGAAGCAATGACAGATTTTATTTTCTTGGACTCCAAAATCACTGTGCACAGTGACTACAGCCATGAAATTAAAAGTTACTTTCCCCTTGGAAGAAAAGCTATGACAAACACAGTATTAAGAAGCAGAGACATTACTTTGCCAACAGAGGTCCATATAGTCAAAGCTATGGCTTTTCCAGTAGTCATGTGTGGATGTGAGAGTTGGACAATAAAGAATGCTGTAAGTACCAAAGAATGGACGTTTTCTAATTGCGGTGCTGGAGAAGACTCTTGAGAGTCCCTTAGACCACAAAGAGATCAAACCAGTCAATTCTAAAGAAAATCAACTCTGAATATTCATCGGAAGGACTGATGCTGAAGCTCCAATACTTTGGCCACCTGATACCAAGAACCAATTCATAAGAAAAGACCCTGATGCTGGGAAAGACTGAAAGCAAAAGAAGAGGGCAGCAGATGATGAGATGGTTAGATAGTATCACCAACTCAAAGAACATTAATTTGAGCAAACTCCAGGAGACAGTGGAGGGCAGAGGAACCTGACTTGCCACAGTCCATGTGTTTGTAAAGAGCTGGACAGGACTTAGTGACTGAAAGACAACCACAATAAAGTTGCCCAGGGTAGTGGGGAGAAGAGGGAATAAAAGTGGAACACAGAAGATTTTTAGGGCAGTAAAACTACTCTGCATCACATTATAAAAGAAAGAAAGAAGGAAAGAAAGTGAAGCCGCTGAGTCGTGTCCGACTCTTTGCGACCCTATGGACTGTAGCCCACCAGGCTCCTCTGTCCATAGGATTCTCCAGGCAAGAATACTGGAGTAGGCTGCCATTTCTTTCTCCAGGGGATCTTCCCAACCCAGGGATGGAACCCGAGTCTCCTGCATTGCAGGCAGATGCTTTATCCTCTGAGCTATCACATTATAATGATGAATAAATGACATTAAACATTTGTCAATGCCCATAAAATGTACAATATTCAGAGAACCACGAGGTAAACCATGGATTTGGGGTAATTATGACCTTTCCCTGCAGGTTCATCAATTTTAACAAATTATAACAAATTTATCACTGTGGTGGGAGGTGCTGAAAACGGGGGAGCTATGCATGAGTTAGGGCAGAGTGTATATGAGAAATATTTGTACCTTCCTCTTAGCATTACTGTGAATGTGTAAGTATTCAACAAAAGTAAAATCTTTTTAAAAAAAATCTAAAAACTTAAAAAAAAAATGAAGGGTTATGTCACCTTTACATTTGATACATTTCTATGAACAACAAAAGCCATATACAACTATCAAGATAAGAAGTGGACTTGGCTGGAAACTGTTACAACTTAAAAAAAATTTTTTTAAATGGTCTATAATCTGTCACTAAACATGCTAAAAAATAATGAAGCCTTTACTGAACATATCTTCATCTATATTTCTTGCAGTTATAGTAACAGTTCTTCAAATTGAAAATAAACTTTTTTTCCACATCTCAATATGAAAAATAAGATAGTTATATACATAAGGCATTTCTCTGGAGCCTATAATACTCTAACATGTAAGCGTATTGGTGTGCATGTTGCATTTTAATTTTAAAAGAATTAGCAACTAAATAACAACAACAATAAAAGAATTAACAGTAATAGAAAATCTAGGGCTAGAAAAAGAATTTCTAGAGCTGCAGTTGGTAGAGTGCTCTGAAGGTCTTACATACCAACCTAACCTTGGTTTCACAATTTAAATTATAAATCTACTACTATAGAGAATTCAAGATAATTTCTAAGGTCTTCAAACTGCAAGTATATTTTATCTAAGATAGTGTAATTTTAAACAACAGCATTATTTATGTATCAAACCTTTCTTTCTAAACAAATTCATAGCATAAAGCAAAACTGGGCATTAAGGACTTCATGGTAGCTGGACTTTATGACTTGTCTTCATTTCTATTATACATGCTATAATGGTATTCCTACAAGGATGGTAAATACTTTCACCAATTATAATTTATCTCTCTCACAGAACCAAAAATCTTCATCAGTATTCTTTATATTCCTCAAATAAGGTACTCTTATCACAATTACATCGTCATACTATTTCAGAAATAAAAACGGTAACTTCATACAAGTTTTGAGGATCACTGTAATATAAAAATATTATCAGCTTAGCTGTCTTCTGAATAACAAATTCTTTTCCATCTGAGGTAACCTCTAAATGAAAATGGATAAGGCAACAATAAGTGGTTAGCATTATTATTCACACAAAGCAGCAGTAACTAAACATTTTGTGGAACATTAGACAAATATACTCGGAGAAGGTGATGGCACCCCACTCCAGTACTCTTGCCTGGAAAATCCTATGGACGGAGAAGCCTGGTAGGCTGCAGTGCATGGGGTCGCGAAGAGTCAGACACAACTGAGTGACTTCCCTTTCACTTTTCACTTTCATGCACTGGAGAAGGAAGTGGCAACCCACTCCAGTGTTCTTGCCTGGAGAATCCCAGGGATGCGGGAGCCTGGTGGGCTGCCGTCTATGGGGTCACATAGAGTTGGACACGACTGAAGTGACTTAACAGCAGCAGCAGCAGACAAATATACTAACATGGAAATAGACCAAGAATTAATCATAAGGAAACCAAAAGAACATTAGGCTACAAGTTCATGACCTAAAATTCTAATCCTAGCACTCCATTTTTGAATTCTGTCATTTTTGAACCCACAGATCTACAAAAAGGATTAACTTCTAGTCCTGGTACCAAAATTCAAATAGAATAATGGATATACATTATGACAGAATTAACCCATATAGTCTGAAAAGAATTGTATTCTCACTTTGCCATATGTTTCCATCTAGTTTTTTAAATTAATAAAAATATACAGGGTCATAGCATATCAACATAGCACATCAACACTGATGTCAGAGCTACAACTGAAACCCCACGTCTGTAAAATTCATACTCTTTCCACCAGTCTTCACTATCTCCTCTATTGATTCATTTGTAGAAAGAGATTTAAGTCCAATTAAATTTTTTAATGTTTTAAACACAACTTTCATACTTACGACGCAGTAGGTGATTTTCCACTAGTTTCCTTTGAGGAAAAAATTGTCAAAAAGTATATTAAGTTTAGATATGGGAGAATGTGTTGGGCATTTTTCTTTCCCTTATTAAATCATCAGATAAATTGAGAATTTTCTAAAGTCATTTCACTAACACCAGAATTCATGTTTGCTGCTAATATATTATACATGGGCTTCCCTAGTGGCTCAGTGGTAAAGAATCCATCTGTAATTCAGGAGCCACAGGAGATGTGGGTTCAACTCCTGGGTCTGGAAGATCCCCTGGAGGAGGGCATGCAACCCACTACAGTATTCTTGCCTAAAAATCCCATATACAGAGGAGCCTTGTGGGCTACAGGCCACAGGGTCGCAAAGAGTCGGACATGACTGAAGCAACGTAGCACACACGCAAGCACTTGCATAGTATATTTCTAGCTTTTCTATTTGAATACTAAAAGATGAATATTCTCAACCTTACAAATAGCAACCAAAGAATGCATGGTCAAGGATGGTAGTACCATAAACTGGTATAACCATTTCAGAGTACAAGTTTAAATTACATGAGATATATTAGTATTTGTGCATCACTGTTTCCAATATGGAAAACATAGACACAAAAGAAGATAAATGTCTATAAACAATGGAAACTGTTAAACTATGGTACATATATTAAGAAATACTTCAAGCAAAAAGAAAGAAAAATCTTTATAACCTGCTAGGAAAGATTACTATGACAGTTGAATACAAAAGCAACTGCAGAGGTTTCCTGGTAGCTCAGTGGTAACAAATCTGCCAGCCAAAGCAGGAGATATGGGTTCGATCCCTGAGCCCACATGCCGTGGAGCAACTAAACCTGTGAATCACAACCAATGAACGTAAGCTTCCAGAACCTGAAAGCTGAAACTACTGAAGCCCGCGGGCTCTAGAGCCTAAACTCCACAACCCAAGAAGCCACCACAGTGGGATTTCCCAGGCAAGAAGAGTAGGTCACCATGTCGTTCTCCAGGGGATCTTCCCAAACCAGGGATCAAACCCACATCTCCTGCATTGGCAGGCAGATTCTTTACCACTAAGCCATCCAGAAAGCTTATTTATCTGATACTATGTAAAAAAGAACCCCGTAACTTAAGTGACTTAACATATATCAATATGTGTCACAATAAAGAAGGCTGAATTTCAAGAACTGATGCTTTCTAATTGCAGTGCTAGAGAATAATCTTAAGAGTCCCTTGGACAGCAAGGAGATCAAACCCAGTCCATCCTAAAGGAAACCAACCCTGAAGATTCAATGGAAGGACTGATGCTGAAGATGAAGATCCAATACTCTGGCCACCTTATGCAAAGAGCCAATTCATTGGAAAAGATCTTGATGCTGAGAACGATTGAGGGCAGGAAGAGAAGGGGGGGCGACAGGATGACATGGTTGGATGCCATCACCAACTCAATGAACATGAGTTTGAGCAAGCTCAAGGAGATAGTAAAGGACAGGGAAGCCTGGTGTGCTGCAGTCCATGGGGTCACAAAGAGTCAGACACAACTGAGCAACTGAACAACAACAATATGTGGAGACAACAAGAAGTCATTTTCTTGAGGAATTCTGGATATTTTTTAATTAGTCTAACAGTCTCTCATGTGATGGCTGGAGCTGGACTGTCCAAGACCACTTCACTCACAATTCTAACAGCTTTGTGGGAAAGGGTGAGTTCAGCTGGGAAACCAGGGTGGTGGGGGCCTCTATCTTTCTGAAGGTATTCTCAGTGCTGCTCTCTCTTCAAGTAGTCTTTCAACACAGAAACTCCAACATGGCAGCCAGACTTCTAACATGGTGGCTCATTACTCCCCAACGGGCAAAAACAAGCCTTCAGTCTGTCTTAAAGTTTAGTTCTGGAACAGGCAAGCAACACTTCAGCTGCATCATGTTAGTTAAAATGAGTCACAGAGTTAAGTGCAGATCCAACATGAAAGCATGAGCATTGTGAAGCATGTTTCTTTCACTGAGAGTCATCTTTGGAAACTAGCTACTACAGCACTTACTAGATAATATAAGCATAAAACAAATCGCTCAGTTGCAAAAGAGCAAGAGGAGAGAATCTGAAGATGGCAAAGCTAGCTCGTAACTGGACTTTAGGCATCAAGTAAAGTCTAGACTCTATCACAGTTCCTAAATGATTAGGGCTTGCTTTCTTCTCCAAAATAAGTTCCTACAACTCTCCAACTGACATGCTAACTCCAGCCACCCATTTCAGTTCTCCAGACCATAAGGCCTGTAAGACTCGATGCAGATTAAATAATTTAATATTAGATGAAAAATTTTACTAAAATTTTAGAAAACTATAAAGCACTGTGCATACTGTAAGCAGCTGTTATTAGCCCATAATCTATGTCGCTTCTTCTCTACAGGTGCTGATGACTATGTAGACAGACTTGAGTGGTTTTCACCCATCCAAAGCAGCTTCCAGTTGTCTCCAGTCTGAGAATATCTAGAAATAATGAAGACCAACAATGAACCTGAACAACTTAGATTTCATTTAGGGTCTGAAATGTCAGTGACCTAGATCTCCCAGATGAGAAAACTTGCATTCTGTTAAACAGCAGAGTGAAACTAGTACAATCTGTCTCAAATTGCTCATGAAGATACAACACTCACTAAGGTGCTCATCCTAAAAAGCAGCCAGGTCAAGGTATCAGTAAGAGTCATTCTTTTTAAGAAACATAGATTTCTACAGAATTCACAAGAAGTCATATAGAGGTTGGAAAAGAAGCCCACTGTCACAGAAATAATAGTATCATTATTGAGCTCTAACTAAGAATAAGCATAAGCGGTTTTAAAAGCTATTTACATAAAAGACTCCCTAAGAACAAAATAAAAACATGTACAGGAAACTGCTTGGAGTACAAATAATGTATATCAGAATTAATGGGAGGACAGATACATGCTTAAGGAAGATGCTTCAGGTGAGTATGCATTCAATACAAGTACCAAGAATAGAACTTAGAAGCAGGCCAGCTTGCTACACTGTATATTGATGAGGAACAGCAGAGAAAAAGAATGTCAAACCGGATAGCTATCCCTGGGAACAGACACATTTCCACGATTTCCATGACACATTACAACAACTCACAAGTAATCGCTCCTTATGCAATCTGCCCTACTAGACCATAAGCTTCTTGAGTGCTGGAGCTATGAATGGTTGACAGAACCTAGCATTTATTCATTCAATTATTTATATTTATTGACAGGACTTATAAGTGAAAGGGTGACACAACAAAAAATAAATGCTTGTATACTCTGCAATTCTGTTCAAGAGCTTTGGGGAGTGAATGAGGGGCAAGGAGGAGGAAGTGATACTCAAAAGGAAGCTGGAGAAAAGAATGTTCATGCTCTTAGTCACTTTTCTCTAGTACTTAAATAATTTCAACATGAATATATGTTAGTTTGTTGTTTTAAGTTACAAACTTCCATCATGGTCTTCCACTCTGGAGGTAACAGAAGCAGCAAGTTCTCTGCCTTAAAGAACTTAAGATAGGGGTGAGTTATTTATATGATAATGCTTGTATGTCCATATGATAAATGCTTATACGCCTATGTTTTTCAATTGCTAAGTCATGTCTGACTCTTTGGGACCCCCGTGGACTGCAGCAAGTCAAGTTTTCCTGTCCTTCACTATCTCCGGAGTTTGCTCAGACTCATGTCCATTGAGTCAGTGATGCTATATCTAACCATCTCATCCTGCTGCCCCCTTCTCCTCCTGTCCTCACTCTTTCTCAGCATCAGGGTCTTTTCCAATGAATCAGCTCTTTGCATCAGGTGGTCAAAGCTGGAGCTTCAGCATCAGATAAACTAAAACAGTAATATTAAAGTCATGAACAAGGTGATATGACAGAAAATAATGGGGGTTCTTGAGAAGGCCTCCCAGGCACATAACACTTAAGCAGAGACTTGAAGGATAGCCCTCAGTGAATATTTAGGTAAATCAAGTCCTCGTCAAAGTGGAAAATAGTAAGATCAATATACACATAAGATGATTACTGGGAATCAGTTTTCTTGATGTTTACCATGATCTGTATTTTCCCTTATAGTAGACAATAATGTTATAGTCTGAAGGAAGAAGGGGGCTTCCCAGGTGGCTCAGTGGTAAAGAACCCTCCTACCAAGGAGAAACAAGAGACATGGGTTCGATTGCTGGGTCAGAAAGATCCCGTGGAGTAGGAAATGGCAACCTATTCCAGTATTCTTGCTTGGGTAATTCCATGGACAGAGGAGACTGGCAAGCTCTCTGATATCCTGACAAATAAAGCTGTTTCCTCTGCAAGGAAGATTCCATCCTGTTTGTTGACTCACCCCTTATCCTTCAAGTCTCTGCTTAAATGAAGGAAGAACGGGGAGAGTAAAAACAACTGGAAAACTTTTATCCATTTCAAATCTGCCTAGGAATCTGTAGCGAGGTAAATAGGAAGAGATAGACTCAACTGGAGAGAAAATGGTAGGCTTTGTTGCTTTACAAGAGATGATATAATAATTTACAAAGTTTAATATCTAGCTGTGATCCTGGTTTTAAGCACCCACATAACCCTATGACTATGTCTGATAATATGGAAATATAGCATATGAACACATATCAAACAAGCCATATAAAAACAACCTGAAGAATAATTCTCGCTTTCTATGTTCAAGCTAGAGAAAATTTAAAGTGGATAAAGGCTTAACAACCACATAGAATTGCAAATAGTTTGAATAGCCAACCATAGAGGAGTGCTGAAATGAATTATGGCATATCCACATTACACAAAATCCTAGTCTTTAAAATCATGCCATGAAAAAATAAATAAATAAATAAAATCATGCCATGAAAGCATCTTAAATGACCTGGAACAATTCTGAAACACCATTCATTTAAATGCACATAATATGATCCCAAATTAAAAATAAATATATACACATTCACATATTACATACATACATACATACATACATACATACATACATTTATTTACCAAAAGCATATCAACTAAAATATTAATAATGGTGACTACTGTGGGTAAAGAATTGGAGGTGACTTTTACAGTCTTTGTACTTTAACAATCTTTTACTAGTATAGATGTACATTATCTTGTAATAAGTTACTTAAAAACTAATCTTACTTTAAAAATAATTGTGGAGAAAATTCTGTTGAGAAAACCACAAAAGATTAGCATTTATCAAGATGATGCTAAGTAAGGTTATTTTGCTTCATAATAAACTCAAAGAATAAGGATCAATCTGATTAATTTACCTCAAACACATGAAATGAAACCCAGGTATTAACATAATTATTCTCTCTTAAATTATTTTTTCCAAGGGACTTTCAACTAGATCCACCTAAAAACCCATATAATTAAAATGATGCTGCTGCTTTATGGTTAATAAAACCGCCTATATAGTAAAATGTATAGGTTTAAGGTTTCAAACTTTACTCACATTGAGAAACTTTAAGAGGGGAGTTACAAGATAGGTGGCTTTTCCAAAATAAGTAACTACACAACAGGTGATGCTTGGGTCAGATACACTCATGCTTTTTCAGGAAACCTAAGGAGAAAAAAATAACAAAGCTGTATTTTCTTCCCCCTCTGCCACTTGAAAAAGTAAACAACAGGCACCCCTCACCCACAGTCTACTCTTATCACCAGACAGAAAACTTCCAGATTCAGACAGCCTATGTGAATGTTCAGAAATCGCTCTCTTGACACATTTACAGGAATATTGGCCAATAAAAAAGGCTGAAACTACCAAACCTAAGATTATTTTTTTTCCACCATGATTATAGAAGGTTGTGCTACTTCATATCTGATTCATCTAAATTCTCTCAATTTAAATGTTATAACTCTTTTTAACAGGAAAACTTTACTAAGCCTAGACTAGAACTAAGCAGAAGTACTCACTAAACAGAAAATCATTATTGGTCAGCTAATCTACCAATATTTGTAGGATACACTATGGCTCACTGATATAGATTTCAACTATTAAACAGTATGATTTTTTAATAATTTTTTAATGTGTCAAATCTGTTCCAAATCAAACACGTTATACAGTAATTTATAATTGAAGAAAAAAATATAGTTGTATATAAGAATTCACCCAAACTGAGATTTAAAAAGGAGGTATATCTATATGTTAAGAGTTTGCATACACACCTATGATACTTAATTCTTACAAGACAAGGAGTTTCTTCTACCTTCCTGATTAATTTCCTTAGCCACAGATTTTCAACTTTACTTTGAAATTTTACACGTGCATCCTATTCAGCAAGAGTGGTATTTGCCTCATAAAAGTTGTTTTCAATTTAACTTCTCAGAGATTGGTCTTTTTTTTTTAATTTAAATTTATTTATTTTATTTGGAGGCTAATTACAATATTGTATTGGTTTTGCCATACATCAACATGAATCCGCCACGGGTGTACACGTGTTCCCAATCCTGAACCCCCCTCCCACCTCCCTCCGCAAACCATCCCTCATCCCAGTGAGATTAGTCTTAAAAGCATATTATTGTGTAGTTTTCTGGCAAAAACTATAGCTGTGAAGACAGACAATAGATTTACAGAACATAAATCAATATTCTTTTAGGGCTTAATCTTTCACTGGCGAAAACGGATTTAGTCTACTTGCTACCATCAATTTCAACACAAATCTAAAAGTTTTGACAATCTTAGACATCAGTAAGCAAATCAAAGTGACTGATAAAAAACATTCTACCATGTATCACTAGGAATAAATTTGTAAGAGATTCCACATTCTTTTATGACACACAAAAACGCCAACAGAATCAAAACCAATAGGCTATTTTTAAAAAGTTACACATACCACTTATACAAAAACCTATAGCTAAGAGGTACTTTTGATGACATCAGTGATGCCACTAAATAAGTTTTACAGTTTTGAATAATTTTACAGAGAATTGTTTGACATTTGGAAGGAAAAATCCCTAAGGATAACAGAATATTCATATTTTTCCTCCTTCCTTCCCTCCCCTCCCAACCATTCTTCCTCCCTTCCCACTAAAAGCACACTGAAAAAGTAGTGTGTTAGGCAACCTAATTAAGTTAGTTGACTTTG
Source organism: Oryx dammah (assembly GCF_014754425.2). Lineage (NCBI taxonomy): Eukaryota > Metazoa > Chordata > Mammalia > Artiodactyla > Bovidae > Oryx > Oryx dammah. The sequence goes on along the minus strand of NW_024070206.1, from coordinate 47,709,103 downwards.
ATCTTTTTCATCAAAATTCTTTTCCCTGTGAGGGAATTAACCAAATAATTTCCCTAAGTGGCAAATTACAAGATGTATGAAAAGAGGTGGTATAAACATAATGGTTCACTTAATATTATTATTTATTGTTTCCCCAGTTCTGGAAAATTAAATGCCTGAGTTTTAAAATTATGTATACAATCAAATTTTTATTTTTATTATAAAACGAAGTATACAGAACAATGTAACAAACATCCATGTATTATTCACTGTCAAAACTGAACATGTATTAACAGTTTGTCTTATTTCACTCTTTTTTTTAAATTTTTTTATTTTTATTTTTTTTATTTCACTTTTAAAAAAAGATTAAAAAAAAAAGGCAAACCAAAGGTATTTGTAAAGACTTCCCTCATTCTTTCAATTTGCTTTTTTAAACTTAATGCTGTTTTTGAGATGTATCTGTGTTAATCTACACAGCTCAAATGCTTTCATTTAAATTGCTATAGAGTATCCCAGTATGACTAAATATATCATTTATTCTCCCAACAAGCTCAACATTTTGTGTTATTATCAAGGCTAAAGTGAATAAGTATATATCTCCTTATGCCCATAAGTGAGTTTTTTTAGTGTAGAAATCTAAGCATGTAATTGCTCTATTTCCAAGATGAAAATCAATACCTTTTCTGATTGGTTTATTTCTAAATTTCATGTAGTTTTTCTTACTACTGCAAATATTCTTTAAACATTGTATTTTTAGATTGGTGATAGAAACTATGGAATAGTAACTGATTTCTGCTTAATTAATCTTATATTTAACATTTCTTGACTAATTATTTGTAACAGTTTGTCTAACAGTTCTTTTGACTTTTCTATATGATCATCATCTGTAAATAATTCCTATCCCTTACCTCTATATATACAGTTTCCTCACACTGACTAGTACAAGAAACTCTGGTACAGTGTCTAACCCAAGCAGTAGTAGAAGCATCCTTATTTTGTTCCTGACTTCAATGAAAATCCTTCTTACATTTACTCATTTGGTAAGATGTTTGTTATCAGTTCTTGGTCTATTTCTTATATCAGGTTAGTAAAGTCATATTTTATTTTGCCAAAACTTTATATGATGAGTGTTTGTTGAAGTTTACCAAAAAGTTGGTAAGACTGGGGATCCTTTTGACCATATGTTATTTTCTCCTTTAATATGCAGGAGATAGTTAACACAATAGGCTTGAAGCTCTAATTTTAGAAGGACCTGCTCGCAAGGATGGCCCTGGTCAATGTGTGAAAATCTGACTTTTGAAACATTCCCTAACTGGTATGGATGTTTCACTGTGGCACGGCTCTTTGTTATGTTGTGATTTATTGTGAGCACCTGCTCTCTTTCTGGAAGGCTAGAATTTTTGCAGTTGAGGGCAAAGAATGTCTGTGTGACCAGACCTCGAGTAAAACCCTCAATTTCTGAGTCTCAAAGGCCTTTTTTCTAAAAGGCTTCATTTTAATTTCTGGAGAAAACAGCACTATCAAGTGAGTCTCTTCCTGGGCTGAGAGGGGAAGAATAAAAAGCCTGTATATGGATTTCTCCAGACCCACTACACCTTTTTACCTAACTGAACCATCTAGTTATATACACTTACTGTGTTGCTTATAATCAATCTTAGCTGTGATTACAACTCCCTCTCAGTCCTGTGATTCCATCATCTCATTTTGGGGGACCTCTGGAATCAAGATTGCCAGGAGAAATATCAATAACTTCAGATATGCAGATGACACCACCCTTATGGCAGAAAGTGAAGAGGAGCTAAAAAGCCTCTTGATGAAAGTGAAAGAGGAGAGTGAAAAAGTTGGCTTAAAGCTCAACATTCAGAAAAGGAAGATCATGGCATCCGGTCCTATCACTTCATGGGAAATAGATGGGGAAACAGTGGAAACAGTGTCAGACTTTATTTTGGGGGGCTCAAAAATCACTGCAGATGGTGACTGCAGCCATGAAATTAAAAGATACTTACTCCTTGGAAGAAAAGTTATGACCAATCTAGATACCATATTCAAAAGCAGAGACATTACTTTGCCAACTAAGGTCCGTCTAGTCAAGGCTATGGTTTTTCCTGTGGTCATGTATGGATGTGAGAGTTGGACTGTGAAGAAGGCTGAGCGCCGAAGAATTGATGCTTTTGAACTGTGGTGTTGGAGAAGACTCTTGACTGACTCTGGACTCCTTGGACCGCAAGGAGATCCAACCAGTCCATTCTGAAGGAGATCAGCCCTGGGATTTCTTTGGAAGGAATGATGCTAAAGCTGAAGCTCCAGTACTTTGGCCACCTCATGCGAAGAGTTGACTCATTGGAAAAGGCTCTGATGCTGGGAGAGATTGGGGGCAGGAGGAGAAGGGGACGACAGAGGATGAGATGGCTGGATGGCATCACCGACTCGATGAACGTGAGTCTGAGTGAACTCCGGGAGTTGGTGATGGACAGGGAGGCCTGGCGTGCTGCAATTCATGGGGTCGCAAAGAGTCGGACACGACTAAGCGACTGAACTGAACTGAACTGAAACACTCAATGCGAAGAGCTGATTTATTGGAAAAGACCCTGATGCTGGGAAAGACTGAGGGCAGAAGGAGAAGGGGATGACAGAGGATGAGATGGTTGGATGGCATCACCGACTCAATGGGTTTGGGTGGACTCCAGGAGTTGGTGATGGACAGGGAGGCCTGGCATGCTGTGGTTCATGGGGTCGCAAAGAGTTGGACATGACTGAGCAACTGAACTGAACTGAAACACTCAATAATATAAGGTACAATAACAGATATCCTGTGTTAAACTGCTTCTGAAAAATGAAAAGTGTAGTCACTCAGTTGTGTCCGACTCTCTGCAACCCGATAGACTGTAGCCCACCAGGCTCCTCTGTCCATGGAATTCCCTAGGCTAGAAAACTGAAGGGGATTGCCATTTCCTTCTCCAGGGTACCTTCCCAACCCAGGGATTAAACATGGGTCTATCACACTGCAGGCAGATTCTTTATCATCTAAGCCACAAGGGAAGCCCCAAACTGCTTTTATGTAAGCATTCTTGGAATAAATCATGTTTGGGCATGATGTATATTTTAATTGCTTGATTCAGTTTTCTAATTTTCTGCTGAATTTTATCATCTATATATACGTGAGAAGTGTCTAATTTTCCTTTCTTTCACTTTCCTTTTCTAGTTCATGGTCATACTGATCTCAGCAGGTTTTATACATTTAGCTTATAAAACTACCTGAGTTTGAAAAAAGGAGAATAAAGGGTTTACTATACAGCTACAATAGTGAATAGTATCTTGATTTTTATGTTTTGATCCCTTGATTTATGTTTTACAGTTTTATATTATTGTTATATTTTTAAATTATCTTTTCAGTATTTTACTATCTGAATTTTTGGTGGATATATTCCAGTTGTTTGTTATAATTACTGACTTTGGTTTGTAATTTTAGATTGCAAACTGATCTTCTGTAGGGCTTCCCAAATTGTCATACTTATTTTACTGCTACTTCATATTATTAGCTATTTGTTGTGGGAGGATTCTCAGTTTATCTTAGTCTTCCACATGACTGAAACCAGAAATCAAACATTATTTGCTTATCTTCTATTGATGTTAGAGGAATCTAGAGAAAGGAGGAAATATATTAGAAAACATGGCAGAAAGCAAAGAACTTAACAGCCTCTTGATGAAAGTGAAAGAGCAGAGTGAAAAAGTTGGCTCAAAACTCAACATTCAGAAAACTAAGATCATGGCATCTGGTCCCATCACTTCACGGCAAACAGAGGGGAAAACAATGGAAATAGTGACAGACTATTTTGGGGGCTCCAAAATCACTGCAGATGCTAACTGCAGCCATAAAAGACGCTTGCTTCCTGGAAGAAAAGTTATGACCAACCTAGACAGCACATTAAAAGGCAGAGACGTTACTTTGCCAACAAAGGTCCGTCTAGTCAAGGCTATGGTTTCTCCAGTAGTCATGTATGGATGTGAGAGTTGGACTGTGAAGAAAGCTGAGCACTGAAGAATTGTTGCTTTTGAACTGTGGTGTTGGAGAAGACTCTTAAAGAGTACCTTGGACAGCAAGGAGATCCAACCAGTTCATCCTAAAGGAAATCAATTCTGAATATTCATTGGAAGGACTGATGCTGAAGCTGAAACTCCAATATTTTGGCCACCTGATGCGAAGAACTGACTCACTGGAAAAGACTCTGATGCTGGGAAAGATCGAAGGCAGGAGAAGAAGGGGACAACAGAGGATGAGATGGTTGAATAGCATCACCAACTCAATGGACATGAGTTTGAGCAGGATCTGGGAATTGGTGATGGACAGGGAAGCCTGGCATGCTGCCAGGGGTCACAAAGAGTCAGACATGACTGAGTGAATAAACTGACTGACTGACTGAAATTTGGCAAATGTTTTGATTTTTGAAATGTGATTTATAAGCTAGATATCATTTTTGTTTATAAATTGAAGACTAGATTATCAAAGTGATGATTTACATGGGTTTTTAAACCAATATCCACATAATGATATTTGCAGTTAAGATTTTAAAGAAATGAGAAACATGGAATTTTTAGAGACATGGTTTGATAATTTTTTAATTATCAAATATTTAGAGACATGGTTTGATAATTACCGTTAATTTTATGCTTTTAAAATTAACAGAACAAAATTTATGGAAGATTTAAATAGTAATGAGTTTGAGTAAGCTCCGGGAGTTGGTGACGGACAGGGAAGTCTGGTGTGCTGCACTCCATGGGGTCGCAAAAAGTCGAATACGAATGAGCAACTGAACTGACTGACTAAGGTACATTAAAACCGGGTAGAAAGACTGGCAGTCAAAATCCCTGATTTATAGCTCTCACGGTGGATCAATGACTAGCCAGGTATTTCTGTGTTTGTGAACATTTTTCCTTGATAATAATGTGGTCAGTTGGACTCCATTCTCTCTGTGAATTACAGGAATCATAACAGTGTCATCATCATCATGATATTTTTCAGCTGTTCTGAAAAGAAAAGAGACTATTCTCTATAGTACAGCAAGTTGCTTAAGCATATTTTTTCTTGGTTTCTGAATATACTTCTACCTTGAAGTAGCTTTGTGAATAAACTGATATTCTAGATAAAATTAGTTTAAGAAAATAAATTATTTAGTAGGACCTATTAATGATCTGTCTACCTCATTATGATTATGTAATTAATCATTTTCAGAATGTAACACAAAGTTCTTCGGTTTGGTTTAGTCACTAAGTCGTGTCCAACTCTTGGGCCCTATGGACTGTAGCCTGCCAGGCTCCTCTGTCCATGGGATTCTCCAGGCAAGAATACTGGAGTGGGTTGCCATTTCCTTCTCCAGGGGATCTTCCCGACCCAAGAATCGAACCCAGGTCTCCTGCACTGCAGGCAGATTCTTTACCAACTGAGCTATCTTAGGGCTTTGGGGGGAAAAGTTGGTATTCTTTGCAATGTCTGTCCTTGATTAGATCTCTTCACATTAAAAAAAAGTGTCCCTTCAACCATATGTAAATCACTGAAGTTAGCATATTCCCACACATCAAACACAAATATAAAACTCAAAATGGCTTGAAGATTTAATTATAAAACATGACACTATAAAACTCCTGGAAGAGACTGTAGGCAAAACTTTCTCTGACATGAAGTCATAGCAATCCTTTCTTAGATCAGTCTCCCAAAGCAAAAGAAATAAAAGCAAAAGTAAACAAACGGGACTGATTAAATTTGAAAGCTTTTATACAGCAAAGAAAATCGTAAGCAAAATGAAAAGACAAACTATGGCAGAAAATATTTACAAATGATGTGCTTAATTTCCAAAAATCTGTACAAACAGATCATATAGCTCAAAAAACCCCAAACAATCCAGTCAAAAAACAGGAAGAAGACCTAAACAGACATTTCTCTAAAGAAGACACAAAGAGAGCCAACAGGCACATGAAAAGATACTCACCACTGCTAATTATTAGAGAAATGCAAATCAAAACTACAATAATAAATTACCTCACACCAATCTAATGGTCATCATTAAGAAGTTTACAAATAATAAATCTGGAGAGGCTGTGGAGAAAAGGGAACCCTCCTAAGTTGCTGGTGGACAGGTAAATTGGTGTGGCCACTATGGAAAACACTATGTAAGTGCTTTAGAAAACTAAAAATAAGAGTTACCATATAATTCAGCAATCCCACTTCTGGTCATGTATCCAGAAAAGATGAAAACTAGTTCAAAGAGATATATGCACCCCAAAGTTCATAGCAGCACTATCTACAACAGCCAAAACATGGTAGTGTCCATCTACAGGTGAATCAATAAAGAATATGTGCGTGCATGCTCAGTCAGTCGTGTCCAACTTTGCAACCCTGTGAGCTGAAGCCCGCCAGGCTCCTCTGTCCACGGAATTTTCCAGGCGAGAATAGTGGAGTGGGTGGCCACTACCTATTCCAAAAGAAGATACAGCTTGCATATGTATGTTTTAACATACATATATGAAATAATAGTCATGAAAAGGAAAGAATTATTGTCATTTGCAGCAACACGGATAGACCTAGAGATTAACCATACTAAAGGAAGTAAGCCAGAGAGAAGCCAAAAAAAAGACAAATTTCATGATATCACTTACACGTGGACTCAAAAAATAAAAGGATACAAATGAACTTAAAACAGAGAGACTCACAGACATAGAAAATAAACTTACAGCTGCCAAAGGAGAAAGTAGGGAGGGGATAAATTAGGAGACTAAGGTTAACAGATACACATTACTATATACAAAAAAGATACATAGCAAGAGGGCCTCTGAGATGGCACTAGTTGTAAAGAACCCGCCTGCCAATTCAGAAGACGTAGGAGACGTGGGTTCAATCCCTGGGTTGGGAAGATCTCTTGGAGGCGAGCATAGCGACCCATTCCCATATTCTTGTCAGAGAATCCCATGGACAGAGGAAGCTGGCAGGCTACAGTCTATAGGGTCACCAAAAAGTCAGACACAACTGAAGCCACTGAGCATGTATACACAAACAACAAGAATCTACTGTTTAGCACAGAGAACTATACAATATCTTGTAATAATGTATAACGGAAAAGAATCTGGAAAGTTTGTGTGTATTTATGTACACATATATATAAGTGAATCAGAAGAAGTTTGCAACAACTAGCCACAGCCAGCCTCCCCTTTTAGTATAAAAGAAGCCTGAAATCTAACTCAGGTAAAATGGTTCTTTGGAACACTAGTTCACCATTTTCTCAATCTGTTGGTTTTTCAACATAAAATCACTTTTCCTTGCCCTAACACCTAGTCTCTCCATTAACTGGCCTGTTATGTGGCGAGCAGTATGTGCTTAGACATTAACAATTGATGCTGTAACTACTGTTTGTAAAACTAGTTCTCAGTCATGTCTGACTCTTTGCAACCCCGTGGACTGTAGCCTGCCAGACTCCTCCGTCCACGGGATTTTCCAGGCAAGAATACTGGAGTGGGTTGCCATTTCCTTCTCCAGAGGATCTTCCTGTCCCAGGGATCGGATCCGGGTCTCCCGCTTTGTAGACAGATGCTTTTACTGTCTGAGCTACCAGAGAAGTCTTTGGTTAAGGACAGTTCATTTATAGCGCAGATATTTAGTGGGTGCTCACTCACCACAGGAAAGTCACTGTTTCTTGACTCACCATTAAAGATGGTGCTTATTGGGTACCATCTTCTATGCTATACTTAAGGACATACTATAGGAATATATCAGGTTGGCCAAAAAGTTCCTTCAGTATTTGAGTAAAAATAAAAGACGTAATTTTTCATTTTCACCAAGAACTTTACCGAATAATGTATTCACCATATTGTTCTACTACCTTCTGCCATTTTAAAGGCAACTTCATAACTCCATCTTCCCCAAACACCTTATCTTCATAAGCAAAGAACTGTTCCAAGTGCCTTTTCTATAGTCTTCCAGGGAACTGAAATTTTTTCCACTAACAGAATTGTGTAAATACCAAAATAAATGGAAATCTGAAGATGAATATCATAGATGACTCAGAATTTCCCAACCAAGCTTTAATATTTAATAGTCTTTGTCTGTCATCAAAGAAACATACAATCTTGCAATATCCTGATGGGAGATTATGCATTTTCTGTTGACTAATTCTGATACTTTCATAAAGGGCTGCCTTCAGTTGGTCTAACTGGGAGCAAAACTAATCGTTTGGTTTTGCAGAAGGAACTCATAATAGAGCACTCCCTTCTAATCCCACCATATACACAACATTACTTTCTTTGGACAAAGGCAGGTCTTCGGTGTGGTTGGTGGTGGTTTACTTCACTTGCCCCACGATCTCTTCTGTTCTACACTATTGTACAGTATCAATTTGTCATTGCCCATCACAATTTGTTTTAAAAACGAAACACTGTCATTACACTTCAGTAGAGAACAGTAAAATATAATCAAGAAGGGTTTTTTTTAATGTGAAAGTCAAACATCAATGTGATTAACATGGCCATGCTGATGCAGATGATTTTCAATGCCTGATATGGATATTTTCTCTGTGTTGGCTATCTCCTGAGTACAGGCTATCTCCTGTAGCATTGACTATACTCAAATAATGTCTCAATTTTATCGCTATCAACTTTAACTGGTCTAACTGACTTTAGAGAATCCTTTGTTGAGAAATCTGCAGCATGAAACACTGCAAACCACTTCTGACATGTTTGATCAGTCACAGCACCTTCTCCATACACTACACAATCTTTCTGTGTGTTTCAGTTGCATTTTTACTTTTCTTGAAAAACTAAAGCATAATAAGCTGAATATGTTGCTTTTTTTCCCTTCATTGTCACTATTAAAATGGCTACACAAAAACTCATCAATTTTGAATAGAAGCTTTTTTTAAAAAAGAGATCAAATCAAGATGGCATAGTTAAAGGAAGTATGCTCATCTCCTCCTGTGAGAGGCCTCAAATCCCAACTAGCTGTTGAACATCCATCAACAGAAGGACCCTGGAAACTACACAAAAAAAGATACCCTATATTCCAAGAAAAAAGAGAAGCCACAATGAAATGGTAGGATCAAAATAAAATCAAATCCTATACATACTGGTGGGATCTAGTGGTTTACTTTTTCATAATTTAAAAAATTAAAAAACAAACAAAAGGACATGTTGCCAAATGAAAACAAAAGTTTGCTTTTTTAAAAAATGCATGCTGATATGACTGCTGTCACAATATAATCTAACAAAATTGTTTTCAATGAAGTTAAAGACAAGAGCCGTCTTACAGAAAAAAACAAACAAACATTAAAGCCAACCAATTACATTTTTTAATTTCATACTCTTTCTGCCTCTTCTACCTTTCAAGTTTAATATTCTTGATAATAATGACATTCTCTCAGTTCAGTTCACTTGCTCAGTCATGTCCAACTCCTTGCAATCCCATGGACTGCAACACACCAGGCTTCCCTGTCCTTCACCAATTCCCAGAGTTTGCTCAAACTCATGTCCATGGAGTCGGTGATGCCATCCAACTATCTCATCCTCTGCCGTACCCTTCTCCTCCTGCCTTCAGTTTTTACCAGCATCAAGGTCTTTTCAAATGAGTCAGTTCTTCACATCAGGTGGCCAAAGTACTGGAATCTCAGCTTCAGCATCAGTCCTTCCAATGAATATTCAGGACTGATTTCCTTTAGGATGGACTGGTTGAACCTCCTAGCAGTCCAAGGAACTCTCAAGAGTCTTCTCCAACACCACAGTTCAAAAGCAACAATTCTTCCGTGCTCAGCTTTCTTTATAGTCCAACTCTCATATCCATACATGACCACAGGAAAAACCATAGCCTTGACTATTGACTAGATGGAGCATTCTTGGCAAAGTAATGTCTCTACTTTTTAACATTCTCTATGCAAACTATTCTTCACAACCCTAAATCTAAAACATGATACTGATACTTATATTTAGAGAGGTATTTATAAAAAGGATTTAAAGATCTGATTTTAGGTCCTGGTAAAACAATTTTCTGTTTACTTGGATCATTAAAATACATCACTTAACTTTTCTAAGCTTCCATCCTTTCAGCAGTTTAAAAACAATGTACATTTCATGAGAATAAAAATAGTGTATATTACAAAGCCAATCATTACATTTGTTAGATTCAAATGAAGGCAAAGCAAATAAGATCAAATAACAACAGCTAACATTTATGAGTGCTCAGTACTGTCTAGGAAGCACTACTATGAACAAGCTGGTGGAGGTGATGGCATCTGAGCAGAGCTATTTAAAATCCTAAGATGCTGTTAAAGTGCTATATTCAACATGTCAGCAAATTTGGGAAACTTAACAGTGGCCACAGACTGGAAAAGGTCAGTGTCCATTCCAATCCCCAAGAAGGGCAATGCCAAAGAAGGTTCAAACTAACACACGACTACGTTCATTTCACATGTCAGCAAGGTTATGCTCAAACTCTTTCAGACTAGTCTTCAGGAGTATGTGAACCAAGACCTTCCAGATGTACAAGCTGGAATTCGAAAAGGCAAAGGAACTAGAGATCAAATTGACAATATTCACTGGATTGTAGAAAAACCAAGGAAATTCCAGAAAGACATCTACTTCTGCTTCATTGACTACACTAAAGCCTTTGTGTGGATCACAACAAACCATGGGAAATTCTTAAGAGATGGGAGTACCGGACAATGTTACTTGTCTCCTGAGAAACCTATATGCGGGTAAAAAAGCAACAGTTAAAACAAGACATGGAACAATGGACTGGTTCTAAACTGGCAATGGAGTACAACAGGCTATGTAGTGAGTGTCACTATGCTTATTTAACTCATATGCAGAATGTGCTGTGTGCTTAGTTGCTCAGTTGTGTACCACTCTTTGCAACCCCTTGGACTGTAGCCCACCAGGCTCCCCTGTCCAAGAGGATTCTCCTAGCAAGTATACTAGAGTGGGCTGTCATGCCCTCCTTCAGGGGATCTTCCCAATCCAGGGATCAAACCCAGGTCTCCTGTACTGCAGGCAGATTCTTTACCATCTGAGCCACCAGGGAAGCCAAGTTGGATGAATCACAAGCTGGTATTAAGATTGCCAAAAGAAATATCAACAACCTCAGATAAGCATGACACCACCCTAATGGCAGAAAAGGAAGAACAACTAAAGAGCCTCTTGATAAAGGTGAAAGAGGAGAGTGGAAAAGCTGGCTTAAAACTCAACATTCAAAAAACTAAGATCATGGCATCCAGCATCATCACTTGATGGCAAACCGAGGAAAAGTAGAAACAGTGATAGACTATTTTCTTGTGCTTCAAAATCTCTGCGGAAGGTGACTGTAGCCATGAAATTAAGACGCTTGCTCCTTGGAAAAAAAGCTATGACAAACCTAGATAGCATATTAAAAAGCAGAGATACCACTTTGCTGACAAAGACTGTATAGTCAAAGCTATGGTTTTTCTGGGATTCCCTGGTGGCTCAGACGGTAGAGAATATGCCTGCAATGCCGGGAGATACAGGTTCGAACCTTGGGTCAGGAAGATTTTCTGGAGAAGGGAATGGCCACTCACTCCAGTATTCTTGCCTGGAGAATTCCATGTGCAGAGAAGTCTGGAGGGCTACAGTCTCTCTGGTCAGAAAGAGTCAGATGTGAGTAAGTGACTAACACACATATGGTTTTTCCAGTAGTCATGTACAGATGTGAGAGTTGGACCATAAAGAAGGCTGAGTGACCAAGAATTGATGCTTTTGAACTGTAGTGCTGGAGAAGACTTTTGAGAGTCCCTTGGATTGCAAGGAGATCAAACCAGTCAATCCTAAAGAAAATCAACCCTGAATATTCATCCGAAGGACTGATGCTGAAGTTGAAGTTTCAATAGTTTTGCCACCTGAGGCAAAGAGCCAACTCACTGGAAAAGACCCTGATGCTGGGAAAGATTGAGGACAGGAGGAAAAGGGAGTAATAGAGGTAAGATGGTTGGATGGCATCAGCAACTCAATGGAAATGAGTTTGAGCAAACTCTGGGAAATAGTGAACGACAGGGAAGCCTAGCGTGCTGTAGTCCACAGGGTCACAAAGTGTCATGTGGTAACATGTCACAAAGGTCACAAAGTGACATGACTTAGCGACTGAACAACTGGCCCATAATATGTTAAATCCTTTAAATATTTATTTAACCTCATTTATATCTAGTCCTCATAGAAACTCAAAAAAGTAGATATAATAGTTACTCCTGTTTATAGATGAGGAATTCATGACTTCGTAAAGGTTAGGTAGCTATCCAGTATCACAAGTGAACAAGACACAGTCGGAATTTGAATGAAAAACAGTCTCCATTTCAGTTCCTGATTCATGTTAAAGGGTTTTAGAGCTATTAATGCTGTTTATACATGCAAGGTGATTATTACTGTTTTAGTATTACTTGTAATGTCACTAATAATAATAACAGCTTCAACCTGGTAATCTAGTTCTTAAATATCCAACATTTAGGAGTGTATCTTCAATGAGAAGTGATGATGGGGTGATAAAAGAGGACTTGTCCATATACTTAAAATCTCAGTGAACTCCTCTAAATTCGTGTCTCAAGACAAGTACCCATTCAATGCAGTTCATTCTATGTAAAATATTTACTTTTAAGGGTAAATATTTCAGCAGGTCAATTAGTACTGTAAAATAATTTAAATAGCCTCAATTTCATTTCATAAAATTTTGTAACCAGAAAATTTCTTCATTACCTTAATCTCAATTGTAAAGGATTATTTTGTGATCATGATAACTAGTCAATGTTTATTCAAAACATACAGTATATTCAAGAAACTAGAGAAATGTTGTCAAGAGAAAGAGGAAAAGAACTTTAAAGATTTCCTCAAACTAAGAGAAATATCTCACAAACTTTCTAGCTCCTTCAGGGTCCTTCATGATTAAGAAATTAATAATCTCCTGAAGGCTAATTTAATTTGCAACCTGCCTTGAAAAATGGTGTCCTGGGTAACAGGCACAAGTAATATGGTTACTATAAAGATAATATGGTTACTCACCATTTAAAAATTATTAAATTGGCATTCTAGACCAGTGCTGCTCAATAGAACTTACTCAATAGAACTTTCAGCAATAATGGAAATATTTCCCTACTTGCACTGTCTACTAGGTAACCACTAGCCACATGTGGCTATTAAGCACTTGATTATGGTAACAAAACAACTGATTTTAAATTTTATTTAATTTTAATTAAATTGCCATATGTGAATTGAGGCTATTATGATAGTACAGGTCTACATCATAAGGTTAAAAATAACCCTTTGTATTGATTGGCATGAACCTATGTTCAAAATATTAACTTTTTCTGGATGAACTAAAATAAATGCAGTTCCTGTGATTACAAACCTGAGTCTGGATTCTAGACCCACAATTACCCCTTCAAGGCACTCTAAGGGTCAGCCTGAAACATAACCACATCCTACCACAACTTCTCTGTAGCAGCGCTCATCTATACCCTCTCCCTAAGATTCCCTACCCTATCTGTGTTGCACAGACTACAAAGCATTTTTCAAATAGTCCTTACTTTCTTTTGCCTCCTCTTAATCAAACTGATTATTCAAAGGTTGGCTCACAGACAACCAAAGTGTAATAAAATGCCCAAGAGGTCTGGCCTTTTATTATTTTCACAAATCAATTCTAACAGAACGTTACTACACATTAATACAAATTAATTGGGGAAATTTAGAGATGGGAAAGAGAAGACAAAAAGGAAGGTGGGAGAAAGAGTATATTTCAATACATTCACTTTCTTCCTGTACCCTACTAAGTCTAAGAAATTCAAGTTATAAAAAGTAAGAACTAAACTGAAGACTATTAAGTTCTGTTTCCTTTTCTTACACTCAATTTTTCCTCAAATGAAAATCAGGCATGTTCAAAAAATGATGTAAAATCATTAAAGGTTAACTCCACTAAAACTATTCCAGGAAGATTTAAACTCTTAAAAAATGTAAAACCTAGAAATCAGGCTTTTAAACTTCAATTATTCAAATTACAGTTATAATTTACTCTCAGATATATCAATAAGAATTAGAATATTTAGTACCACTTGATTTTGAGGTTCTTTGCTTAGTAATTACATAACACTGTCTTTTCACAGGCCATTTAAAAAGTTCATCTTCATTTCCCAGCCCCCTTATTCTATTAACTGGAAGCAGCTAAGACTAAAGCAGATCTTTAACTGAATAAACTCTCTTAAACTGTAGTTTGAAAACTGTCACTTTGCTATTTATTTTGGCTTACAGGATGCATGGAAACTACACTTTGCTATTATTAAGATTAATACACACCTTTTTACATTTAAGCTGATCGACAAGAAGGTTAGTTAGTTAGTTAGTTAGTTAAGTCACTCAGTCGTGTCCGACTCTTTGCGACCGCATGGACTGTAGCCTACCAGGCTCCTCCGTCCATGGGATTCTCCAGGCAAGAATACTGGAGTGGGTTGCCATTTCCTTCTCCAGGGGATCTTCCCAACCCAGGGATCGAACCAGGGTCTCCCGCATTAGAGGCAGACACTTTAACGTTTTAGCCACCAGGGAAGAGCCAATGAGAGGCAGTCCCTTCAACTAATCATAAAAGAGCCCCATAACCTCACCAAGCAATTTACCAGTCCTGCCCCTAATACGCCCACCAGTACTCCAAAAATAGTCAGGCGGCTTTAAAATGCCCCCACCAGCCCTACTGGCAGGACTTTCCCTACTCTAGCACACTGACATACCCCTAACTATCCAGTACTAAGGCAACCTTTGGTGACCACTGGACTTTAACTGCTCATAAATATTCCTTGAAAACATACATCTAATTATAACAGACTGGATTATGCGAAGGACATGCGCAGTAGAGCATCCTTCCATAGTACTGTAACTTGCAGCTGTTACTCAACAAACTCCCTGGATTATGCAAATGATCCTGCCTTAAAAACTGTTATACTCCAACCCTCCAGGGAAATTTGCCCCCCCTTGGCAGCCCACCTCTCTCATGAAGTGTTTTCTCTGTTCTTTGTGTGCACTCAGTCAGGTCCAACTCTTTGCAATCTGTTCTTTCTTTCCTTATTGTTAATAAATCTTCTTGCAATGGGGTGAGACCTTAAATTCTTTGCATCTCTTCTAAGAAACAAGGCCCACGGGAGGAAGAGTCTACAGATTCCTTCTGCTAACAAAGTCACCTTCCTAACAATTAAAAACAATCAGAGTAAATTCACTGGCTGAAAAATCAAAGTACTACGAAAGAAATCGTTCAGTTCTAACCACTTAAACATCATCTATTAAAATATCCATTTCTTTTCTTAAAATGATAGTGTCAGAAATAGAAGTATCTGTTCCTTTTACATGAAAATGGAAAAATGAGCACAGACATTCTTTCCCCAGGTTTTAAAAGTATATTGTACCACAGACAGTTTCAAAATATTTTGTAGATGAGAATGACAATCTAACAAAACAAACTTTTTAATGTGGAACCAGAAAACTGAGAGGAAGAGATAAATAGGGAGAAAAAGCTACTGTGGTATAATTTGAAGAAAAAACAATACCAAAATATATTTTAAGTTCAGAGCATACCTAGTATCAAAGTGTATCCTCTTTAATAAGTTTAGAAATTAAGATCACAACAAATATCAAAGTATACTTTTTCTGGTATAACAGAAAGGAAATACTCAGGAAGCCAGTCTGAAAAATTTAAGTCAAGAAACAGGCACTAATCAAACAATAACAAAAACAAAATCTAAGACCATAGCCAGATCATTTGTATTAGGCAGGTCCTAAATGATGCATTAGTCCAGGCATATGTTTTACAGAAAAAAAGGAACGGCATGAACAACAATCCCACAACTGCCAAAAGATGACTGCATGTATTTTCTTCTACTAAGGTGGAGAGAAAAAAAATCCCCCATTATTTGCTATGTCAGTGCTTTTAGAATCATAGAATATGAACCACTACAAAGGAGTATAAAATGAAACAGGGCAAAAGCTAACAGGGTTTCGTCAAGAGAACAGACTGGTCATAGCAAACACTATTTCCAACAGCTCAAGAGAAGACTCTACACATGGACATCACCAGATGGTCAATACTGAAATTAGATTTACTGCGCTCTTTGCAGCCAATAATGGAGAAGCTCAAAACAGTCAATAAAAACAAGACCTGGAGCTGACTGTGACTCAGATCATGAGCTCCTTACTACAAAATTCAGGCTTAAATAGAAGAAAGTAGGGAAAACCATCAGGCCATTTTCGTACAATTGAAATCAAATCCCTTATGATTATACAATGGAAGTGACATATAGATGCAAGGAATTAGATCTGATAAAGTGAAGTAAAACAACGGATGGAGGTTTGTAACCCTGTATAGGAGGAGGTAACCAAAACCATCCCCAAGAAAAAGAAATGCAAGAAGGTAAAGTGGTTGTGTGAGAAGGCTTTACAAATAGCTGAGGAAAGAAGAGAAGCAAAAGGAAAGGAAGAAAGGGATACATTCAAATGAATGCAGAGTTCCAGAGAATAGCAAGGAGAAATAAAAAGGCCTTCTTACATGAACAATGTGAAGAAACAGAGAAAAACAGTAGAATGGCAAAGACTAGCCACCTCTTCAAGAAAACTGGGAGATATCAAGGGAACATTTCATACAAGGATAGGCATGATAAAGGTCAGATACAGTAATGAACTAACAGAAGCAGAAGGGATTAAGAAAAGGTCACAAGAATACACAAAAGAACTATATGGAAAGGGTCTTAATGACCCAGATAACCACGATGGTGTGGTCATCACCTAGACCCAGACATCCTGGAGTCAAGTAGGCCTCAGAAAGTATTATTACAAACAAAGCTAGTGGAAGTGATGGGTACCTAGCTGAGCTATTTAAAATCCTAAAAGATGCTGCTGTGAAAGTGCTCCATGTAACATGTCAGCAAATTTGTCATACAATATGTCATACAAAACTCAGCTGGGGCCACAGGACTGGAAACGGTCAATTTTCACTCCAATCCCAGAGAAGAGCAATGCCAAAGAATGTTCAAACTACCATACAACTGCACTCATTTCACATGCTAACAAAGTTATGCTCAAAATGCTTCAGGCTTGGCTTCAACAGTACATGAACCAAGAACTTCCAGATGAACAAGCTGGATTTAGGAAAGGCAGAGGATCTAGAGAGCAAAATGTCAACATTTGTTGGATCATGAGAAAGCAAGGTAATTCCAGAAAAACATATATATTTCTGCTTCACTGACTACGCTAAAGTCTTTCACTGTGTGGATCACAATGAACTATGGAAAATTCTTAAAGAGATGGGAGTATCAGACCACCTTACCTATTTCCTGAGAAACCTGTATGTGGGTCAAGAAGCAACAGTTAGAACTGGATATGGAACAACAGACAGCTTCAAAGCTGGGAAAGAAGTACAACAAGGCTGTATATTGTCACCTTGCTTACATAACTTATATACAGAGTACACCATGTGAAATGTGGAGCTGGATGAATCACAAGCTGGAATCAAGAGTGCTGGGAGAAATATCAACAACTTCAGAAATTCAGATGATATCACTAAGGGCAGAAAGGGAAGAGGAACTAAAGAGCCTCTTGATAAGGGTTAAAGAGGAGAATGAAAAACCTGGCTTAAAACTCAACATTCAAAAAACTAGACCATGATTTACAGTTCCATCACTTTATAGCAAATAAAAAATGAAAAAGTGGAAGCAGTGACAGATTTACTTTCCTGGGCTCCAAAATCACTGCAGACAGAGACTGCAGCCATGAAATTAAAAGGAAGAAAACTATGACAAACCTAGATAGTGTATTAAAAAGCAGAGATATCACTTTGTCAAAGACAACGGTGCATATAGGCAAAGCAATGTTTTTTCCAGTGTCATATACAGATGTGAGAGTTGGACCATAAAGAAGGCTGAGCACCAAAGAATTAATGCTTTCAAACTGTAGTGCTGGAAAAGACTACTGAAAGTTTCCTGGACTGCAAAGAGATCATGAAACCTGTCATTCTGAAGGAAATTAACCCTAAATATTCTTTGGAAAGACTGATGCTGAAGCTGAAGCTCCAATACTCTGGCCAACTGAGGTGAAGAGTTGACTCACTGGAAAAGACCCTGATGCTGGGAAAAATTAAAAGCAAAAGGAGAAGGGGGCGGGAGAAGGTGAGATGGTTAGATAGCATCACCGACTCAATGGACATGAATTTGAGCAAACTTCAAATCGGGAAAGGAGTACATCAAGGGTACATATTGTCTTCCTGCTTATTTAACTTATATGCAAAGTACATCATGCAAAATGCTGGGCTGGATGAAGCACAAGCTGGAATCAAGATTGCTGAGAGAAATATCAATAACCTCAGATATGCAGATAACACCACCCTTATGGCAGAAAGTAAAGAAGAACTAAAGAGTTTCTTGATGAAAGTCAAAGAGAAGAGTGAAAAAGTTGGCTTAAAACTCAACATTCAGAAAACTAAGATCATGGCATCCAGTCCCATCACTTCGTGGTGAATAGATGGGGAAATAATGGAAACAGTGAGAGACTTTATTTTCTTGGGCTCCAAAATCACTGCAGATAGTGACTGCAGCCATGAAATTAAAAGACACTTGCTACTTGGAAGAAAAGTTATGACCAACCTAGACAGCATATTAAACAAAAGAAACATTACTTTGCCAACAAAAGTCCGTCTGTCAAAGCTATAGTCTTTCCAGTAGTCATGTATGGATGTGAGTTGGACTATAAAGAAAGCTGAGGGGCAAAGAATTGATACTTTTTAATTGCGGTGTGGGAGAAGACTCTTGAGAGTCACTTGGACTGCAAGGAGATCCAACCAGTCCATCCTAAAGGAAATCAGTCCTGAATATTCATTGGAAGGACTGATGCTAAAGCTGAAATTCCAATATTTTGGCCACCTGATGCAAAGAACTGACTCAATGGAAAAGACTCTGATGCTAGGAAAGATTGAAGGCAGGAGGAGAAGGGGATGACAGAGAATGAGATGGTTGGATGGCATCACCAACTCGATGGACATGAGTTTGAGCAAGCTCCAGGAGTTGGTGATGGACAGGGAAGCCTGGCA
The DNA here is from genome assembly GCF_014754425.2 of Oryx dammah. Classification (NCBI taxonomy): domain Eukaryota; kingdom Metazoa; phylum Chordata; class Mammalia; order Artiodactyla; family Bovidae; genus Oryx; species Oryx dammah. Next base: position 47,690,040 of record NW_024070206.1, on the reverse strand, counting down.
TGCTTTAGTCACAAGGAGTCAGACACGACTGAGCAACTGAACTGAACCAGGAGATAGTGGAGAACAGAAGAGCCTGGAATGCTGCTATCTATGTGGTGGCAAAGAGTCAGATACAACTTAGCGACTGAACAACAGCAACACAACAGCAACAACAATACTAATATATATAACAAAAGCATAAAGTGGTTTTATGTTCATCTTTGCTGCAAGGATGTTTTAAGAGTATATGATCCTACTCTTCTATGAAGCAAAGATGTCAACTATAATACAAGTTCTGACAAAATTTTGAAATTTTATATGTTCTTTTATATTTATTGGTATTTATGATACTTGTTGATATTTATTTGTAAGGTTGGTTACCTTAAATTGACTACTAAAAGTAAAATTTTCATTGCAATTATTAAATTGTGAAAAGCAAAATTTCTACTATAAACATTCAATTAAAGTCATAATTTTAAAAAAATAAATAAAAATTGAGAAAAAATTACAAACATATGAATAGAAGCCTATAATATTTGTTTAATATAAAAGAAACAAAGTGGATGCACTGTTCAACTACATAGCTTTATATTTCTTGACTCAGCCATTTCTCCTCAAATTCAGAATTTTGTTATTACATGGATCATAATATTCATTTTCATAATGAATGCTGTTCTTAAAGACAATTTAAGAGGTTTTCCTGCATATGAGATATAAGCTTACAGCTTATAAATGAGGTGACTCTGATACAATTTCTATTATTCACAGTTTATAAAAGTCAGAGTAGCTTCAATAAAATAGCATCACTAAGATAACTTCTTAAAGAGAAAGTATATATATGAAAAGTGTAAGAGGTTTCCTATGTTACATGTAAGAATGTCAACAAAATCTCACAATGAGTAGCTGAACGGAAAGCTAAGTTTTATTTATTTAATTATGGAGGGGAATAGTACTTATGGAGGACAATAGCAATTTGGTCAAAATGCTTATTAAGAAGCTCTGATATAATTTTTCCATAAAAGAGACATATAAAAAGATAGAATAAACTTGAAAAAAAATTATATTGAAGCACAAAGCTTAGACACTCCAAGTGCTTATTCTTTATAATTAGGATTTCTTCCACATGTAGGCTGAGGCAACAAGTTGTAAAATGTTTGGCACCAAAACTTTCTCCAGACATTATAGAGTCATCCATGTAAGATCAGAAAGGAAAACTACAAGTAAAAATTAAAGTCTCATCTCTTAACTAAAGAATTGTAAAAGGATATTTAAACAGTATTTAACATAGTACTTTTTCTTTTTGCCACAGTCTTTTTGTTCAAGTATAGCTGATTTACAATATTATGTTTCACATGTACAGCAAAGTGATTCGAACAAACGTGTTTGTGTACACTTTTTTCAATTATTGTCCAACACAGGTTATAACAAGATACTGATCACTTTTTCCAATTATTTTCCATTACAGGTTATTACAAGATATTGAATATACTTCCCTGTGCTGTTTGCAGCAATGGAGACACAGATGTAGAGAACGAACGTGCAGACACAGCCGGGGAAAGAGAGTGGGACGAACTGAGAAAGCAGCGCAGACATGATACACCACCATGTGTAAAACAGACGGCTGGTGGGAAGTTACTATGTAACATAGTACTTTTTGAACAGATATTCATAAAATAAGTTAAACTGTTGTAATTTCAAAAAGGAATTTAACTTAGAAATACAAAAGCTAAATGAAAACACTTCACTAACACAATTCTGAAAGAAAAAGGTAATAACTCAGTTTACAAAAAGAGGAGTATGGTGGAATGAGGGCAATTTAAACTAGCTAGTATAAGAAATTTTCATTTTCAAACAATATAAGAATCTCCAGCATGTAATAACACATGCATCTTTCAGATTATGTGACCAAAAAAGGGAGGTGATCATCCTGAAAGTATCACCAAAACTCTATGTTTTCAAATCCGTTGGAGTTTCAGACACAAAAAGCAATAAATAACATGATTCTCTTTACATGAAATATCCAATTCTGGAAAATCCAGAGATAGAAAGTAGATTAGTAGCTGGTAGGGGCTGGAGAGAAGAGGGAACAGGGAATGACTGCTAATGGGTACACGGTTACATTTTTTATAAAAATGGTCTAAAGGTAGAGTGGTAATGAATACACAACTGTGAATTCACTAAAAAAAAAAAAAAATCAATGAATAGTACACTTTCCAAGTGTGAACATTTTGGTACATGAATTATATTTCAATAAAACTATTATTAAAAGATTGAATTTAAATTTTAAAGTAACCTCACAGAATTCATAATATCAATTTATACAACAGATTATCATTCAAAGCTTTCCACCTGTTTCAGTAATTTCTTTTTTACCTTGGCAAGGCGACTCATCTGATCCTCTGAGAGAGTACTGCTTGTTCTGCCAGGAGTTTTGGTGGGTTCTGATCCATCTGCTTCTACGTTAGGCCAGACTTTCAAGTCATGCATCCCTTGGCGAAACATGCTAGGCAAAAAGAATGTTCAGGGCAGAATTAATTTGGTTCATAATGGGAAATTTTAGATTTCTAAATAGAGACAATTCCAGCAAGACTCCAGTGGAATATAAAGCAATTAACCAAGCAACTGAATCCACGTAGCACTGAGCAAGACTCCAGTGGAATATAAAGCAATTAACCAAGCAACTGAATCCACGTAGCACTGTTTTTCACATCCTTCTTTTTTCCTTCCAGCAGTTAGAGCTATTACAGATATTACAAAGGTAGAGTACAAAAAGAGAAGCATCAGGAATAGGCTACACACACTTCATCACTTCAGTGGAGATCTTAGAAACAGAAACCAAATTTTTACCGAGAGAGAGAATGTCACATTTACATCGATCAAAACTAAAATTAAAATAATTATATAACTTTCTACTTTAAGTGACAATTCAGCAGAGTATTAATAGACAGTCATGTTGAACAGCTGGGATTTGGATCCCTGCTGTGCCAACTGTTACTTACAAGACTTTTGGTAAATTACTTAACATCTCTGTGTTAGCTTCCTCATCTATAAAATGAGACTATAAAGAGTAACTGTGTCTCACAGAGTTAGAAATATTAAATAAACCAGTACAGGGAAAAAGTGCTTAGAATAGTGCCTGTCATATAATAAGAACTCAATATATATAAGCTACTATTTTCCTTTTTGCTGGGTAGAGGCTTATTTTTCTCCTGTCTTCTTTTGCATAAGAGAGATGTCTAAAAGAGAATACAATACTGTATTCAACAAGAAAAAATGCCCATGTCTACAGAAATTTAACATATTGTCAGAATTCAGACTGAGCTGGATGATCCTACTTTAAAGTGAAAGAGTGTATCACCTTTGTCAAGCTTTTGCTTCCTTCAAAAACTATCAAAGAGGAGTCGGGATGGCGGAAGAGAAGGATGCGAAATTCATGTCTCCTCACCAGTACATAAAGAATATATCTATAAATGGAACAATTCTCACACAGAGTACCTGCTGAATATTAGAAGAAGACTCCGAACACATAAAAGGACAAGAAAAATCCCCTCACAGTGGGGTAGGAAAAAAGAAAAAAAAAAAAAAAAAAAAGTATCAAAGAAAGGACCAGCAACCCTGGGGGAAAGCTGAAGGTGAGAAGAGGTTCTTGCAATCAGAAAATCCCCTCATGGTGGGGAAATTTGCAGGGACAGAAAGGGACCTTCAGAGGATCAAAGGAGAATACGGTGGACCATCTGTGAAAGGCAGGACAAAGTAAGAACTGTGCACATGGTCTCTACTGCAGCCTTGCCCAGCCCAGCCTGAGTCATGTGTCTTCTGTCAAGAGGAGGGCTGAGTACTGGAAAGTGGGTTTGGACAAAGACCCAGGAAGAGGACAGTTAGTGGTTGTGAAAAGAGCCTGAATGGACAGGAGTAAGGAGTTCAACAACTGGGAAAGTCTGTAGAAGGCCAGGACACCATAGAAGCAAAGCACCACTGCTAAGTGGTGAGCAACAGGCGGGGCTGTCATTTTAATCTCCATCCCCACCCACCCACTTCAGCCCATACAAGCACTGGGAGGTGCACTCATCTGAGCAGGCTCACCCTCCACACACACCTCAAGCCAAGGTCTCCTCTGCCAGGATAGGCTCCAGCATCCTGAGCATCGTCCATCCCAAAGCCTCCTTCAAAATCAGCCCTGGGTGCCACTGACCAAGACAGGAATTTTGCCAATGCTGGTGGGGGCTGAGAGGACTGAGTACAAAAATGTGGGGCTAAGAGCACAAAGATGAAGGAATTCCAGCTGAACTACTTCAAATCCTAAAAGATGATGCTGTTAAAGTGCTGCACTCAATATGCCACCAAGTTTGGTAAACTCAAGCAGTGGCCACAGGACTGGAAAAGAGCAGTTCTCATTTCAATCCCAAAGAAAGGCGATGTCAAAGAATGTTCAACCTACCGGACATCTGCACTCATTTCACATGCTAGCAAAGTAATGCTCAAAATTATAGGCTTCAACAGTACATGAACAGAGAACTTCCAAATGTTCAAACTGGATTTAGAAAAGGCAGAGGAACCAGAGATCAAATTGCCAACCTCTGTGGAATCATGGCAAAAGCAAGAGAATTCCAGAAAAACATCTACTACTGCTTCATTGACTACGTAAAGACTTTGACTCTGTAAATTACAACAAATTGTAAAAAAGTCTCAAAGAGATGGAAATACCATGCCACCTGACCTGTCTCCTGAGAAATCTGTATGCAGGTCAAAGAAGCAATAGTTAGAACAGGACATAGAACAACAGACTGCTTCAAAATTGGGAAAGGAGTATGTAAAGGCTGTACTTGACAATATATGTCAACCCGCTTATTTAACTTATATGCAGAGTACTCAAGATAAATGCCAGGCTGGATGAAGCACATGCTGGAATCAAGATTGCCTGGAGAAATATCAATAACCTCAGATATGCAGATGACACCACCCTTAAGGCAGAAAGCGAAGAGGAACTAAAGAGCCTCTTGATGAAAGTGAAAAAGAGTGAAAAAGCTGGCTCAAAACTCAACATTCAAAAAACTAAGACCATGGCATCTGATCCCATCACTTCATGGCAAATAGATGGGGGAACAATGGAAACAGAGACAGACTTTATTTTCTTGGGCTTAAAAATCACTGCAGACGGTGACAGAAACCATGAAATTAAAAAATGCTTGCTCCCTGGAAGAAAAGCTATGACAAACCTAGACAGCATATTAAAAAGTAGAGACATTTACTTTGCTGACAAAGGTCTGCATAGTCAAAGCTATGGTTTTTCCAGTAGTCATGTATGGATGTGAAAGTTGGACCATAAAGAAGGCTGTTGTTGTTATTCAATCACTCAGTCGTGTCCAGCTCTTTGTGACCCCATGGACTGCAGCACTGAAAAATTGATGTTTTTGAACTGTGGTGTTGGAGAACACTCTTGAGAGTCCCTTGGACAGCAAGGAGATCAAACCAGTCAATCCTAAAGGAAATCAACCCTGACTATTCATTGGAAGGACTGATGCTGAAGCTGAAGCTCCAGTAGTTTGGACACCTGATGTGAAGAGCTGACTCACTGGAAAAGACCACGATGCAGGACAAGATTGAAAGCAGGGGGAGAAGGGGACAACAGAAGACAAGATGGTTGGATGCCATCATCGACTCAACGGACAAAAGCTTGAGCAAACTCTGGGAGACTGTGAAGGACAGGGAAGCCTTCTGTGCTGCAGTCCATGGGGTCGCAAAGAGTCAGACACGACTGAACAAGAGAATGGATGTGGAGAGAGGACTGCTGTTGACCCTGAGGATACAAGAAAGAGAACAGGAGTGTGAGGCCCCGAGTGGAATGTCCCTAAAGGAAGTATGGTTTGCCTAGGAAATGAGGCACCACTGTTGAGTGGCATGTGGAGTGGGTAGGTGGGGGCTTGTCCCCACATGCCAGCTCCTGCCTCCACATACACCTGGAGGGACTCCCATCAGTGTAAGCATGACCCATTCTGTTGCCCAACTGCCTGCCAATCTCCACCACCACAGGCAATTCACACACACCCCAGTGTGGCTACACAGCCGTGTGGCCCTGAGTAAGTCTGCCTCAGTCAGCCATTGCTTTCGCTCCCTTTTGCATGGGTGTAGAACAGATGCCTGAAGGGGATTTACATGCAAAGCTGGGGCCAAAACCAAAGCTGAGCCTCAGGGGCTGTGTAATTAAGTTAGAGGAATGAAATCTTCTCCAGGTAGCTGCACAAGCCTCAGACTAAATCCCTGTGATGGGTTTGGTAAACCGTGCATCTGTGGGATATCTGAATAGGCGAGTGTCCCACAACTGACACAAGTCTAGCTTTAGCAGCAGTGGACTTTGAGGGAAAATAGTACACACAGAAGTTGGGCCACGTCAGAGTCTGGGATGCAGCAAAAGCAGATCTAAGACCCAAGTTTATAGCAATACATTCTCACTTCAAGAAATGAGTAGAATCTCAAGTAAACCACCTTAACTTACACCTGAAGCAACCAGAGAAAGAACAAATAAAACCCAAAGTAAGTATAAGGAAAGAAATCATAATGATCAGAGAAGAAATAAATAAAATAAGGACAAAATAATAGAAAAGATCAATGAAGCAAAAAGGTTTTTCTTTGAGAAGATAAACAAAATCAATAAACCTTTAGCCAGACTCATCAAGAAAAAAGTGAGAGGACTCATATTTATAAAATTAGAAATGAAAAAAAGAGAAGCTACAACTAACACTGCAGAAATACCAAGAATCATAAGAGACTACTACAAACAACCATATGCCCCAAATATGGACAAATTGTCAGAAAGATAAAACTTTCCAAGACTGAATCAGGAAGATATAGAAAATACGAGCAGACCAATCACAAGTACTGATTGAAGCTGTGATTAAAAATATTTCAAAGGCCAGGGCCAGATGGCTTCACAGAGGAATTCTATCAAACACTTAGAGAAGAGCTAACACGTATCCTTCTCAAACTCTTCCAAAACACTGCAGAGAGAAGAAAACTCCCAAGCTCATTCTATGAGGCCACCATTACCTGAATACCAAAACCAAACAAAGGTATCACAAAAAAAGAAAATTACAGGTCAGTATCACTGATGAACATGCATACACAAATCCTCAACAAAATACTAGCAAATAAGAGTCCAACAGCACATTAAAAGGATCAGATGCCAGGATCAAGTAGGATTTACTGCAACCTAGCCAACAAAGGTCCGTCTAGTCAAGGCTATGGTTTTTCCAGTGGTCATGTATGGATGTGAGAGTTGGACTGTGAAGAAAGCTGAGCACCGAAGAATTGATGCTTTTGAACTATGGTACTGGAGAAAACCCTTGAGAGTCCCTTGGACTGCAAGGAGGTCCAACGAGTCCATCCTAAAGGAGATCAGTCCTGGGTGTTCATTGGAAGGACTGATGTCAAAGCTCAAACTCCAATATTTTGGCCACCTCATGCAAAGAGTTGACTCACTCGAAAAGATTCTGATGCTGGGAGGGATTGGGGGCAGGAGGAGAAGGGGACGACAGAGGAAGAGATGGCTGGACGGCATCACCAACTTGATGGACATGAGTTTGAGTGAACTCCAGGAGTTGGTGATGCACAGGGCAGCCTGGCATGCTGCGATTCATGGGGTCGCAAAGAGTCGGACATGACTGAGCGACTGAAATGAACTGAACTGAGACAGCATATTACACAGCAGAGAAATTACTTTGCCAACAAAGTTCCGTCTAGTCAAGGCTATGGCTTTTCCAGTAGTCGTGTATGGACGTGAGAGTTGGACTATAAAGAAAGCTGAGGGGAGGCGGTCCTAAGAGGGCGGAGGAATAGGACGGGGAGATCACTTTCTCCTGGACAAATTCATCAAAAGAACATTTAAACGCTGAGTAAATTCCACAAAACTTCTGAATGCCAGCGGAGGACATCAGGCACCCAGAAAAGCAGCCCATTGTCTTCGAAAGGAGGTAGGAAAAAATATAAAAGACAAAAAAAGAGACAAAAGAGGTAGGGACGGAGCTCTGTCCCAGGAAGGGAGTCTTAAAAAGACAGAAATTTCCAAACACCAGGAAACACTCTCACTGCAGAGTCTCTGGTGAGCCTTGAAAGCATAGAGGGCAACATAACAGGGAGGAAAAATAAATAAATAATTAAAACCCACAGATTACAAGCCCAGTGATAACTCCCCCAGTGGAGAAGCAGCGCAGATGCCTGTACCTGCCACTGGCAAGCGGGGGCTGGGCAGGGAGGCGCGGGCTGCATTGCTTAAAGTAAGGATCTGACCTGAATGCCCCAAGGGAAATCTGAGCAAACTAACTTGGGCTAGCAAACCAGACGGATAGCTACCACGTGAAAACCCCTAAGACACCGCCAGGCCAGTGCACAGAACAAAGGACTGAACAGAACTAGCCGGCTGCAGACCATCCCCCTCCAGTGACAGGCAGCCAGAGCCAGAAGGGGGCATTCACAGCCCCAGAGAGACATTATCTACCAAACTGCAAGCAGGCTTCTTTGCTAACTAAGACTCCTTGGGGTTCTGGACAGCCAACATCCGCCTGAGAAGGTACGCCGGTTGTACACCCAGAAAACCGAGCAGCAGGGACGGGGGAGCCGATAAGTCACAGTGACCGCGCTTGCCAAACATCTCATCACCTGAGCTGGTCAGACCTGCGAAGGGCACAAAATGCAGGCCCAACCGAGTCTGCGCCTCTGAGGACTACCCAAATGCCTGAACCTGAGCGGCTTAGACTTGGGAGGTGCATGCAGCCTAGGGCCAGCCTTGGACGGTTCCCGGTGGTGGAGCAACCTAGAGCCTGAGCAATGTGGGCAGGGAGGGTACATGCGCCGTGAGCAGGGGCAGGCCCAGTGTGGCTGAGGCAGTGTGAGCACACGCCAGTGTTATTTGCAGCATCCTTCCCTCCTCACACTGTGACTGAACAAGTGAGCCTAAAAAAATTGTCCACCACCGCCCCCTTTGTGTCAGGGCAGAAATCAGACACTAAAGAGACCAGCAAACAGAAGAAGCTAAAACAGAGAGAACCGCCTTGGAAGTGACAGGTGCAATACATTAAAACCCTGTCTTTAGTACCAACTACATAGGAAGGGGCTTATAAATCTTGAGAAATATAAGCCAGACCAAGGAACTATCCGAAAATGAACTGACTCCACAATACCCACAACACCACCAGAGAAAAGTCCTAGATATATTTTTACTATTTTTACAATCATTCTTTTTTTTTTTTAATTTTTAACTCCTCTATTACTCCTTTAATTTTTACTTTTATAACCTACAATTACTTTGTAAAAAAAAAAAAGACCCTATTTTTTAAAAGCAAACATCATATATAGATATATATTGTTTATAACTTTTGTGAGTTTGGTTTTTTTTTGTTTTTCTTTCTTTTTTTTTCTTTTTTTATTTAATATTGTATTTTTGAAATTCCAAACTCCACTCTACATTTTTAATCTTTGCTTTTTGGTATTTGTTATCAATGTTGTACCTTTAAGAACCCAATCTTCAGTACCCATTTTTACTTGGGAGCAAGATTACTGGCTTGACTGCTCTCTCCCACTTTGGACTCTCCTTTTTCTCCACCAGGTTGCCTGTGTCTCCTCCCTACCCCCTCTCTACTCTAACCAACTCTGTGAATTTCTGTGTGTTCCAAACGGTGAAGAACACTTAGGGAACTGATTACTGGCTGGATCTGACTCTCTCCTTTTGATTCCCCTCTTCTATCCTCCTGGCCACCTCTGTCTCATTCCTCCCTCTTCTCTTCTCTGTATAACTCCGTGAACATCTCTGAGCAGTCTAGTTATGGAGTGCACGTAAGGAAGTGATTACTGGCTAGCTTGCTTTCTCCTCTATTGATTCCACTTCATCTCATTCAGGTCACCTCTAACTCCCTCCTCCCTCTTCTCTTCTCCATGTAACTCTGTGAACCTCTCTGGGTGTCCCTCAATGTGGAGAAACTTTTCATCTTTAACCTAGATGTTTTACCATCGGTGCTGTATAGAAGGAGAAGTCTTGAGACTACTGTAAAAATAAGACTGAAAACCAGAAGCAGGAGGCTTAAGTCCAAACCCTGAGAATACCACAGAACTCCTGACTCCAGGGAACATTAATTGACAGGAGCGCATCAAACACCTCCACATCTACACTGAAACCGAGCACCACCCAAGGGCCAACAAGTTCCAGAGCAAGACATACCATGCAAATTCTCCAGCAACACAGGAACACAGCCCTGAGCTCCGATATACAGGCTGCCCAGTTACTCCAAAACCACTGAGACCTCATAACTCATTACTGGACACTTCATTGCACTCCAGAGAGAAGAAATCCAGCTCCACCCACCAGAACACAGACACAAGCTTCCCTAACCAAGAAACCTTGACAAGCCACCTGTACAACCCCACCCACAGTGAGGAAACTCCACAATAAAGAGAACTCCATAAACTGCCAGAATACAGAAAGGACACCCCAAACTCAGCAATATAAACAAGATGAAAAGACAGAGGAATACCCAGAAGGTAAAGGACAGGATAAATGCCCACCAAACCAAACAAAAGAGGAAGAGATAGGGAATCTACCTGATAAAGAATTCCAAATAATGATACTGAAAATGTTCCAAAATCTTGAAACCAAAATGGAATCACAGATAAACAGCCTGGAGACAAGGACTGAGAAGATGCAACAAAGGTTTAACAAGGACCTAGAAGAAATAAAAAAGAGTCAGTATATAACGAATAATGCAATAAATGATATCAAAAACCCTCTGGAGGGAACCAACGGTAGAATAATGGAAGCAGAAGATAGGATAAGTGAGGTAGAAGATAAAATGGTAGAAATAAATGAAACAGAGAGGAAAAAAGAAAAATGAATTAAAAGAAATGAGGACAATGTCAGAGACCTCTGGGACAATGTTAAATGCCCCAACATTCGAATCATAGGAATCCCAGAAGAAGAAGAAAAAAGAAAGACCATGAGAAAATACTTGAGCAGATAATAGTTGAAAACTTCTCTAAAATGGGGAAGGAAATAATCACCCAAGTCCAAGAAATCCAGAGAGTCCCAAACAGGATAAACCCAAGGCGAAACACCCCAAGACACATATTAATCAAATTAACAAAGATCAAACACAAAGAACAACTATTAAAAGCAGCAAGGGAAAAACAACAAATAACACACAAGGGGATTCCCATAAGGATAACAGCTGATCTTACAACAGAAATTCTTCAGGCCAGGAGGGAATGGCAGGACATACTTAAAGTGATGAAAGAAAATAACCTACAGCCCAGATTATTGTACCCAGCACAGATCTCATTCAAATATGAAGGAGAAATCAAAAGCTTCACAGACAAGCAAAAGCTGAGAGAATTCAAAACCACCAAACCAGCTCTCCAACAAATGCTAAAGGATATTCTCTAGCCAGGAAACACAAAAAGGGTGTATAAACCGGAAGCCAAAACAATAAAGTAAATGGCAACGGGATCATACTTATCAATAATCACCTTAAACATAAATGGGTTGAATGCCTCAACCAAAAGACAAAGACTGGCTGAATGGATACAAAAACAAGACCCCTATATATGTTGCCTACAACAGGGGACACATACAGACTGAAAGTGAAGGGCTGGGAAAAGATTTTCCATGCAAACAGACCAAAAGAAAGCAGGAGTAGCAATACTCATATCAGATAAAATAGACTTTAAAACAAAGGCTGTGAAAAGAGACAAAGAAGGACACTACATAATGATCAAGGGATCAATCCAAGAAGAAGATATAACAATTATAAATATATATGCACCCAACATAGGAGCACCACAATATGTAAGACAAATGCTAACAAGTATGAAAGAGGAAATTAACAATAACACAACAATAGTGGGAGATTTTAATACCCCATTCACATCTATGGATAGATCAACTAAACAGAAAATTAACAAGGAAACACAAACTTTAAAGGATACAACAGACCAGTTAGACCTAATTGACATCTACAGGACATTTCACCCCAAAACAATGAATTTCACCTTTTTCTCAAGCACACACGGAACCTTCTCCAGGATAGATCACATCCTGGGCCATAAATCTAGCCTTGGTAAATTCAAAACAATTGAAATCATTCAGAGCATCTTTTCTGACCACAATGCAGTAAGATCAGATCTCAATTACAGGTTAAAAAACTATTAAAAGTTCCAACATATGGAGGCTGAACAACATGCTTCTGAATAACCAACAAATCACAGAAGAAATCAAAATATGCATAGAAACGAATGAAAATGAAAACACAACAACCCAAAACCTGTAGGACACTGTAAAAGCAGTGCTAAAAGGAAAGTTCATAGCAATACAGGCATACCTCAAGAAACAAGAAAAAAGTCAAATAAATAATCTAACTCTACACCTAAAGCAAATGAAAAAGGAAGAAATGAAGAACCCCAGGGTTAGTAGAAGGAAAGAAATCTTAAAAATTAGGGCAGAAATAAATGCAAAAGAAACAAAAAAGACCATAGCAAAAATCAACAAACCCAAAAGCTGGTTTTTGAAAGGATAGATAAAACTGACAAACCATTAGCCAGACTCATCAAGAAACAAAGGGAGAAAAATCAAATCAACAAAATTAGAAATGAAAATGGAACGATCACAACAGACAACACAGACATACAAAGGATCATAAGAGACTACTATCAGCAATTATATGCCCATAAAATGGACAACGTGGAAGAAATGGACAAATTCTTAGAAAACTACAACTTTCCAAAACTGAACCAGGAAGAAATAGAAAATCTTAAAAGACTCATCACAAGCATGGAAATTGAAACTGTAATCAGAAATCTTCCAGCAAACAAAAGCCCGGGTCCAGATGACTTCACAACTGAATTCTACCAAAAATTTAGAGAAGAGCTAACACCTATCCTACTCAAACCCTTCCAGAAAATTGCAGAGGAAGGTAAACCTCCCAACTCATTCTATGAGGCCACCATCACCCTAATACCAACCCTGACAAAATGCCACAAAAAAAGAAAACTACAGGCCAATATCACTGATGAACATAGATGCAAAAATCCTTAACAAAATTCTAGCAATCAGAATCCAACAACACATTAAAAATATCATACCCCATGACCAAGTGGGCTTTATCCCAGGCATACAGGGATTCTTCAATATCCACAAATGAATCAATGTAACACACCACATTAACAAATTGAAAAATAAAAGCCATATGATTATCTCAATAGATGCAGAGAAGGCCTTTGACAAGATTCAACATCCATTTATGACAAAAACTCTCCAGAAAGCAGGAATAGAAGGAACATACCTCAACATAATAAAAGCTATATATGACAAACCCACAGCAAACATTATCCTCAATGGTGAAAAAGTGAAAGCATTTCCCCTGAAGTCAGGAACAAGACAAGGGTGCCCACTTTCACCACTACTATTCAACATAGTTTTGGAAGTTTTGGCCACAGCAATCAGAGAAGAAAAAGAAATAAAAGGAATCCAAATTGGAAAAGAAGAAGTAAAACTCTCACTGTTTGCAGATGACATGATCCTCTAAATAGAAAACCCTAAAGACTCCACCACAAAATTACTAGAGCTAATCAATGAATATAGTAAGGTTGCAGAATATAAAATCAACACACAGAAATGCCTTGCGTTCCTATACACTAATAATGAGAAAAAAGAAAGAGAAATTAAGGAAACAATTCCATTCACCATTGCAACGAAAAGAATAAAATACTTAGGAATATATCTACCTAAAGAAACTAAAGACCTATATATAGAAAACTATAAAACACTGATGAAAGAAATCAAAGAGGACACTAATAGATGGAGAAATGTACCATGTTCATGGATCAGAAGAATCAATATAGTGAAAATGAGTATACTACCCAAAGCAATTTATAGATTCAATGCAATCCCTATCAAGCTACCAAAAGTATTTTTCACAGAGCTAGAACAAATAGTTTCAGAATTTGTATGGAAATACAAAAAACCTTGAATAGCCAAAGCAATCTTGAGAAAGAAGAATGGAACTGGAGGAAATCAACCTGCCTGACTTCAGGCTCTACTACAAAGCCACAGTCCTCAAAAGAGTATGGTACTGGCACAAAGGCAGAAATATAGATCAATGGAACAAAATAGAAAGCCCAGAGATAAATCCATGCACCTATGGACACCTTATCTTTGACAAAGGAGGCAAGAATATACAATGGAGTAAAAACAATCTCTTTAAAAGTGGTGCTGGGAAAACTGGTCAACCACTTGTAAAAGAATGAAACTAGAACACTTTCTAATACCATACAGAAAAATAAATTCAAAATGGATTAAAGATCTAAACTTAAGACCAGAAACTATAAAACTTCTATAGGAGAACATAGGCAAAACACTCTCTGACATAAATCACAGCAGGATCCTCTATGACCCACCTCCCAGAATATTGGAAATAAAAGCAAAAATAAACAAATGGGACCTAATTAAAATTAAAAGCTTCTGCACAACAAAGGAAACTATAAGCAAGGTGAAAAGACAGCCTTCTGAATGGGAGAAAATAACAGCAATGAAGCAACTGACAAACAACTAATCTCAAAAATATACAAGCAACTCCTGCAGCTCAATTCCAGAAAAACAAATGACCCAATCAAAAAATGGGCCAAAGAACTAAATAGATATTTCTCCAAAGAAGACATACAGATGGCTAACAAACACATTAAAGGTGCTCAACATCACTCATTATCAGAGAAATGCAAATCAAAACCACAATGAGGTGCCATTTCACACTAGTCAGAATGGCTGCGATCCAAAAGTCTGCAAGCAATAAATGCTGGAAAGGGTGTGGAGAAAAACGAACCCTCTTACACTCTTGGTGGGAATGCAAACTAGTACAGCCACGATGGAGAACAGTGTGGAGATTCCTTAAAAAACTGCAAATAGAACTGCCTTATGACCCAGCAATACCACTGCTGGGCATACACATCGAGGAAACCAGAATTGAAAGAGACACGTGTACCCCAATGTTCATCACAGCACTGTTTATAATAGCCAGGACATGGAAGCAACCTAGATGTCCATCAGCAGATGAATGGATAAGACAGCTGTAGTACATATACACAATGGAGTATTACTCAGCCATTAAAAAGAATATATTTGAATCAGTTCTAATGAGGTGGAAGAAACTGGAGCTGATTATACAGAGTGAATTAAGCCAGAAAGAAAAACACCAATACAGTATACTAACACATATAAATGGAATTTAGAAAGATGGTAATGATAACCCTGTATGCGAGACAGCAAAATAGACAGAGATGTATAGAACAGTCTTTTGGACTCTGTGGGAGAGAGAGAGGGTGGAATGATTTGGGAGAATGGCATTGAAACATGTATAATATCATATACGAAATGAATCGCCAGTCCAGGTTTGATGCAGATACTGAATGCTTGGGGCTGGTGCACTGAGACGACCCAGAGGGATGGTACGGGGAGGGAGGAGGGAGGGGGGGTTCAGGATGGGGAACATGTGTATACCTGTGGTGGACCCATGTTGACGTATGGTAAAACCAATACAATATTGTAAAGTAATTAACCTCCAACTAAAATAAATAAATATATATTAAAAAAAGAAAGAAAGAAAGCTAAGTGCCAAAGAACTGATGCTTTTGAACTGTTGAAGAGTTCCTTGGACTGCAAGGGGATCCAACCAGTCCATCCTAAAGGATAACAGTCCTGGGTGTTCATTGGAAGGACTGATGTTGAAGCTGAGACTCCAATCCTTTGGCCACCTGATGGGAAGAGCTGACTCATCTGAAAAGACCCTGATCCTGGGAAAGATTGAGGGTAGGAGAAGAAGGGGACGACAGAGGATGAGATGGCTGGATGGCATCACCGACTCAATGGACATGAGTTTGGGTGAGCTCCAGGCGTTTGTGGACAGGGAGGCCTGGCGTGCTGCAGTTCATGGGGTCACAAAGAGTCGGACACGACTGAGCACCTGAACTGAACTGAACTGATTGCAGGGATGCAAGGATTTTTCAATATATGCAAATTAACCAAAGTGATCCACCTCATTAACAAAGTGAAGAATAAAAACCATGTAATCATTTCAATAGATGCAGAAAAAGCTTTTTACAAAATTCAACCCGTTATGGTAAAAATTCTCCAGAATGTGAGCAAAGAAGGAACCTACCTCTATGTAATAAATGCCATATATGACAAAGCTACATCAAATATCATTGTCACTGGTAAAAAACTGAAAGCATTTCCTCGAAGAACAAGACAAGGGTGTCCACTCTCACCACTTTTATTCAACACAGATTTGAAGTCCTAGCCACAATCATCAGAGAAGAATAAGAAATAAAAGAAATCCAAACTGGGAAAGAAGTAAAACTGTCACTGTTTGCTGAAGACATAATACTATACATAGAAATCCCAAAGATGTCATCAGAAAGTGACTAGAGCTCATCAATAAATTTAGTAAAGTTGTAGAATACAAAATTAATACACAGAAATCTCTTGCATTCCTGTACATTAACAATGAAAGATTAGAAAGAGAAATTAAGGAAACAATTCCATTTACCACTGCAACAAAAAAATATAAAATACCTAGGAATAAATCTACCTAGGAGGCAAAAGACTGTAAACAGAAAACTGTTAAGATACTGATAAAAGAAATCAAAGACAACAGAAACAGATAGAAAGATACTATGTTCCTGGATTACAAGACTCAATATTGTGAAAACGACTATAGTAGCCAAGGTAATTTACAGATTCAATGCAACTGCTATAAAATTACCAATGACATTTTTCACAGATAAGAACAAAAAATTTTACAGCTTATCTGGAAACACAAAGACCCTGAAAAGCAAAACAATCTTGAGAAAGAAAACTGGAGCTGGAGGAACAGTAAAAATAAATAAATAAATAAAACCTAGACAGTATATTACCCCACTCCAGTACTATTGCCTGTAAAGTCCATGGATGGAGGAGCCTGGTAGGCTGCAGTCCATGGGGTCGTGAAGCGTCAGACATGACTGAGCGACTTCCCTTTCACTTTGCACTTTCATGCATTGGAGAAGGAAATGGCAACCCACTCCAGTGTTCTTGCCTGGAGAATCCCAGGGACGGGGGAGCCTGGTGGGCTGCCGTCTATGGGGTCGCACAGAGTCGGACATGACTGAAATGACTTAGCAGCAGCAGACAGTATATTAAAAAGCAGAGACATTATCAGAAAAAAGAAAAAGAAAGAAAGATGTATGGTACTGGCACAAAACAAGTGATCAATGGAATAGGATAAAAAACCCAGAGATAAACCAGCGTACCTATGGTCACCTAATCTATGACAAGGGAGGCAATACTATACAATGGACAAAAGACAGTGTCTTCAATAAGTGGTGCTGAGAAAACTGGACAGCAGCATGTAAAAGAATGAAGTTAGAACACTACCTAACACCATACACAAAAATAAACTCAAATGGATTAAAGACCTAAATATAAAGCCAGATACTATAAAACTCTTAGAGGAAAACATAAGTAGAACACACTTCGACAGAAATCATAGCAAGATCTTTTGGGACTCATCTCCTAGAGTACTGAAAATAAAAACAAAAATAAACAAATGGGACCTAATTAAACTTAAAAGCTTTTACACAGCAAAGGAAATAAAAAAACAAGATGAAAAAAACAACCCTCAGAATGGGACAAAATATGTATAAATGAAGCAACTGACAGATTAATCTCCACAATATACAAACAGCTCATGCCGCTCAATACCAAAAAAAAACAGGGGAGGAAGACCTAAATAGACATTTCTCATACAGGTAGCCAACAAACACAAGAAAAGATGCTCAACATCACTAATTCCTAGAGAAATGCAAAAACTACCATGAGGTATCATGTCACAGTAGTCAGAACAGCCATCATCAAAAAATGTACTCTGGAGAGGGTGTGGAGAAAAGAGAACCCTCTTGCACTGTTGGTGGGAATGTGAACTGATACAGCTACTATGGAGAACAAGATGGAAGTTCCTTAAAAAACTAAAAATAGAACTACCATATAAGCCAGCAGTCCCACTACTGGGCATATACCCAGAGAAAACCATGATTGAAAAAGATATACGTACCCCAATGTTCACTGCAGCACTATTTACAACAGCCAGGACATGGAAGCAACCTAAATGTCCATCAACAGAAAAATGGACAAAGAAGATGTGGTACATATATACAGTGGAATATTAGTCATAAAAAGGAACAGAATTATGTAATCTGCAGAGATGTGGATGGACCCAAAGACTGTCATACAGACTAAAGTAAATCACAGAGGAAAACAAATATCATATCTCAATGAAGAATCAAGAAAAATGGTAAAGGAGGTCTTACTTGCAAAGCAGAAACAGAGACACATACAAAGAGAACAAATGTATGGATACCAACAGGGAACGGGGGGGGGGGGGGTGGGACGAGTTGGGAGCATGGCACTGATATATAGTCACCACTATGTATAAATTAGATAACTAATGAGAGCCTACTACATGGAACAGGGAGCCTAACTTGGTGCTCTGTGGGGACCTATATGGGAAAGAAATACAAACAAGAGAGGATATGTGTATATGTATGGCTGATTTACTTTACTATAGAGCAGAAACTGATATAGCAGTGTAAAGCAACTAGCAATAACAATGATTAATTTTTTTTTTACATAAGAAAACAAGCTACCAAGAAGACCCAGAGTAGAGGTTGAAGAGACTCATAAAGGAGTTCTGGGTAACTTTTTAAAATGCACTACACAGGTAGTCTTCTGTTAGTGTGTTCTCTCGTAGGTGTTAACAAGGTCTTTCAAACATTATAAAGTCTATTCAAACATACCCTCAAAGCTGAAAGGGCAAGTTGTCAATTGCAATGGAAAGACTAAGACTAAAAGTGTGTGTAGGTGAGCAGGCAAATCCAAAGACTTCTACATTAAATAATTTTCTTACCTAGGTACACATTGGATATATTGATACATTCTTACTATCTTTAAAAACCCTGTATAACTGTATGTATGATGTGCCTCTGTGTGTGTGTGTTAGTTGTTTAGTCATGTCCAACTCTTTGCGACACC
Organism: Oryx dammah; assembly: GCF_014754425.2. Lineage (NCBI taxonomy): Eukaryota > Metazoa > Chordata > Mammalia > Artiodactyla > Bovidae > Oryx > Oryx dammah. The sequence continues at coordinate 47,670,965 of NW_024070206.1, read as the reverse complement.
ATGGTCTGTCCATGGAACTTTCTAGGCAACAATGCTGGAGTGGGTTGCCATTTTCTTCTCCAGGGGATCCTCCCAACCCAGGAATTAAACCAGGATCTCCTGAATTGCAGGCAGATTCTTTACTGTCTGAGCTACCAGGGAAACCCTATTTAACAGTACAGTGAAAGTCACTCAGTCATGTCCGTCTCTTTTCAACCCCATGGACTATACAGTCCGTGGAATTCTCTAGGACAGAATACTGGAGTGGGTAGCCTGTCCCTTCTCCAGCGGATCTTCCCAACCCAGGAATCAAACTGGGGTCTCCTGAACTGCAGGCGGATTCTTTACCTACTGAGCTATCAGGGAGGCCCTATTTAACTGTAAAAGGGTTACATAAATTTTTAAACCATTATTATCTTTATATTACCAACGGAAAATTTCTTAGCAGATTTTCCTGAGATTAAGAGGATTTTCACTGAATATTATGTAATGTATGTAAGTAATGACGCCATAAGCATTTAAACTGGGAACGGTAAAGGACTGCTACAAGCTCATGAGCAGTATAAGATTAAAGACCAAATGTTTTAAAAGTTTCTAAGCCTGGCAATAAACAGATAAATATCTAGCAACCATATCTGCAAAAGCTTACTTTATAAGCCCAAGACAAAATGTATGAAATGGTTGTTAAGAATCAAAACTCTCAATATTTATGTATTATGTTAAAGATCAAAAAAAGGTTATACTATACTATTAAAGAAGTAGTTTATAAAGTTTATTTTCTTTCCCTTTCAACTGAAAGAGATTCAACATCTAGCAGATCTTCTTAGTCTCCAAGAAACTGGGTACAGTGAGGTCATAATACCACTTTCAGTGAATATCCTTAAATGTACCTTCAGAAACAGCAGAAGGCTTCCCTTTCTTCTCTCCTTTTCCTTATCCTTCTACTGAATAGTTTAGCTAAACTTAACTAAGTAAAAAATCAGTACATTTGGCAGGATGTTAGTTTAACAAATGATTTAGATGCCTTCGGATGGACCTGGAAAAGAAATTTAAGCATAGAGGACATGGAGGGTAGGGGTGATGCCAAATGATTCAAATGATCAAGTGAACATATTACTTTCTTTTAACACTAATGGCACCTTCGCAGATGGACACAGGAGCCTGGCGGGCCATGGTCCACAGGGTCACAAAGAGTCGGACACGACTGAAGTGACTAAGCAGACACAAAAATTCCAGGTGACAAATCAGAAGATGCTCAGTGGATTAAGTCCACTTGGGAAATTAAGCCAAACCAAAGCATTTTAAGCCAAATTAAAGCATTTTGTAAAGAGCTTCCCTGGTGGCTCAGACAGTAAAATATCTGCCTGCAATGTAGGAGACCCAGGTTTGATCCCTGGGTCGGGAAGATCCATGGAGAAGGGAATAGCAACCCAGTATTTCCTGGGTTGCTACATATATACTAAAGTATTCTTGCCTGGAGAATTCCATGGACAGAGGAACCTGGCAGGCTACAGTCCATGGGGTAACAAAGAGTTGGACACAACTGAGTGACTAACACAACCGAGTAACTAACACACACACACATCAAGGCAGAAGAAAACAGTACAGCAGGATCACCCTCAGACGTCAGCAGAGGCCCCAGCAGCAGCTGCTGCTGATGTTCCAGCTCCCGGGGCCAAGCCACTACAGAAGCAACTGCCTTGACTTCAGAATCCACATTTGCAAAAATCATCATCAAGAGAAATCTATGGTCCTTTGCCAATTCAACCTAATGATCAATCCATTCTTTAGCTACTTAGAAATCTCATAAGCTAGATTTTCAAAATAAGGACAATTAGTTATTCTAGCCATATCCTGACAGATCTTTCAATTAATTTACACTATTTTCCAAGAAGTACTAATTCACACTGACTCAGGTATACAAAACAGATATTAGCAAATAGCAAGTCCATACTAGGACTATTTCAGGAACAAGAGTTGGGTAGGTGCTACATCACTGCTTAAGAAACATTTGAGGAAGTGAAGGTCTAAAACATCATCTCCCTAAGTCATGAGAACTGTGGTGGCACATGACATGATTTTTAAGGGTACATGGAAAAAAACTTTGCACAGGCATCCTCCTGAGGTCATCCAGAAGACTCATGCTACTTTCTCACCATGAGTGTCAGCAACCCCACACAGAAAAGCGGCTGTGACCCAGCAGTATAAGCAGATGTCTGCACTCTGCTAAAGCACCTGAAACATCCTGAATATCATATTCTTCCACAATCCAAAGATACACAGGAAGTCCAATATCCAGCGAGAGAAGGCCTGGGCTTGTCTCCACTGCAACCCAATTCCCCTTCAAGGAAAGGCCCCAGGACACACAGAGAAAAAGGAGTCATTTTAATTTCATAGAGCTTCTCAGATTTCCTTTTTCTGAGGTGAAGCATCAGCCTAGAGGGAATAGTAGGTGATCTAATATGAGTTATTACAAACACACATACACACAATGATGACTGATTTCATGTACTTCGTTGGTCTGAGTTTATTTGGCCGTAGGCAGGTTATTCCACTGTACTTCTATGGAAATTTCTATTGTCTCACACCTACAGTCTAGTCAGACTGTCTCCTGAAACGGTATCCTAAGGTCAATGAAAATGCATGAGTGTTAAAAAAGATGTTTCCATGAGGGAAACTCCCACTGATAATTCAGAAAGTAAACCACTTATGAAGAAGCCAGGAGGAAAAACCAAGAGGTCTATCTGGCTGTTTCTTAAGAACATTCAACCAGTAAAACTACAGTAAGAGTGATAAATCTTTTTTTCTGTATGGCAAACAAATTTCACCCTCATAGAGACAAAAAGAAACAAACACTTTGGGAAAGGAACAATACTGATTTTGTAATATGTCCATTCTACTATAACATATCATTTTTATCAAAAACTATGTTTAAAACTGGAGGCCACAATGTATCATGCTATGTCTAAAGTATTGTTTCTGCATGGATTTCAATAATAAATAATTCTTTAATAGGTACATTAAGACACCTACACATTACTAAGGAATCAAGCTCTTCTAAATGGAATTACATCTAAATTTTATTCCTGAGATGAAGTTTTTCTGACACCTTATTTCTGAATAGAGAAATTCAGTATTATAAGAGTATCAATTTTTCCCTGTAATTCACATATTAATTCAGTTTCCCAACAAAATAACAGTGAGTTTTCCTTTCAAAACTGAGGAAATATTAAAATGTATCAATACAGAGAATATTCAGAGAAATTCTGAAATGACTACTACTGAAGATTATCCCTCTCCAACATTAAAACATTTTATAATTAATAGTATTCAAAACTAATAAGAATAGTTCAGAAATAATGACAGTTAATATTTACTTAGTACTTCTTAAGCATATTACTGTCTTTAGCAATTTATCATCATAAACTATTCTGTGAGGTAAATATTATATTATTTCATTTTACAGAAAAGGAAACTAAGGCATAAAGAGATTAAATAACTTGCCCAAGGGTACACAAATAATAAGCAAAATTATAGATACTGTTAAGGTGGTTTTGTTGTTTAGTTGCAAAGTCATGTCCAACTCTTTTGCGACCCCATGGACTGCAGCCCACGAGACTCCTCTGTCCATGGGATTTCCCATGCAAGAATACTGGAGTGGGTTGCTATTTCCTTCTTCAGGGGATGTTCTGACTCAGGGATCGAACCCAAGTCCCCTGCATTGGTAGGCGGATTCTTTCCCACTGAGCTACCAGAGAATCTAATAAGCAAAGAGCCAGGTTTTGAACTCAGACAATCTAGTTCTACAGCCTGCCTTCCTAACCACCATCAGCTTATAAAAAGCTTCTAAATTCAATACCATAATTTAAGATTCATGAATTGCAACTGAATAAGCAATAAACAAATATGTGACAATTCAAAAGAAAATGTCAAGTAGGAAAAACAATATTTGCAACATGTAACACACAAAGGGCTAATTTCATTAATCTACTAAGACCTCATACACATTAAGAAGAAAAATGACGACTCAAAAAAGACAAAGAATTTTATGGAGTGTGAATTATACCTCAATTTTAAAAAATGGGCAAAGGATATGAAAAAGCAATTCACAGAAACAAAAACACAAAGAGTAAATGAAAATACTGTAATATGATCACCTTTGTTCATATTTTATAATGTAAAAATGGGCAAAAATTAAGAAGTTTGATAATATCTAGATTATGATCTCTATTATTTCATACCAAAAGGGACTAGAACTTCTTTCAGACTCCAGGTCTGGGGTAGAAAATTCCCCAATGAGCCTGGAATAGTTTGACTACCAGAAAGTAAAGAAGTTACCAATAACTGCTGGTGAAGATAGATCAATTTGAAGGGGTTCCTAATGACCAAAAATGGGAATTTTTTTGAGAATTATAAAGAATAAAAAGAGCAATAGGTTGAAACACTTCAAAACTATTTAAAAGTCATGATAAAACTTAAGAACAAAACTAAAAAAAAAAAACAAATAATCATCACCTTTGCAGTTAACAAGGTACTAATTCATAGAAAGAACAGAATGTCAACAACTTTCTTAAGATGAAGAGTCATCTCTCTGTTCAGGAGAAAAGGTATAGAGAAATAACACCCTTCAGGACTAGCATGTTTTGGGTTTTGTTCTGGCTTTTTTTCCCCCATAATAAACCTCTATCAATATTATCTGTAAATTTTTAAAACCAAATTTAACTTGTCTATCTTAATCATTACCATTATAGCAAAATAGTATATTGCTCTTTTTAATCCCATTAATTGTTCTCTTTCTCAGTATTATGACAAAGTAGAAAAATCGTATAACAAAGCAGCTACAGTATATGCCAAATTGTCTTTTTTTTCTCCCCCTAAAAATAAGGTTCCAGCTTCCAATGACTATTTCCTACCAATAATCACAGCATTCCCATTAGGAGAAGAAATTGCTTACCCGTATTTTCCAAACAGTGAAACTGTTGTCCCTCCCACAGGCACTGCTTTTCCTGGTCCATACACATCCCATATTGTCAGGGCCACTTGGGCATTCCTGGGCAGGTCAGGGTATTTCACAGGCAGTTTAAGCCATTCATTCCAGCTATGAAAATAAGGTAAACAAAAACATAAAGCTAAGGACAGAAAATCAACATAGACATATGTGTATAGCTTTCTTCTAAATTAACAAACCATACAAGAAATTTGATTCAGAGAAAATGTACCAAAGATTAGTTACTGGTACAAAAATTAACATGGCACTTATCTTAATTTTGCTCTAGGCAAGTTCAACTTTAAATACAGAAAAATCTGTATTTTACTTCATTTCACTTTACTGGACTTTGCAGATTCTGCATATTTTACAAGTTGAGGTTTATGACAACCCTGCATCTAGCAAGTCATGGGTACTATTTTTCCAACAACAGCATTTGCTCATTTTGTGTTTCTGTGTCATATTTTGGTTAATTTTTGCAATATTTCAAACATTTTCATTATTAATGTTTTTATGGTGATCTATTGTGATCTTTGATGTTACTACTATGACTCACCAAAGGCTCAGATCACAGGAAGTTTTTAGCAATAAAGTCATTTTTAATTAAGGCACCTATATTGTGTTTTTAGACACAATGTTATTGCATACCAAAGAGACTAATAGGATAGTATAAAGGTAATTTCTATATGCACTGAAAAACCAAAAAAAAGTACTACAATATTTGTTTTATGGTGGTGATCTAAACTCAAACCTGCAGTATCTTCAAGGTATGCCTATAGAACACGTGAAAAAAATTTCTAAAAGACAAAATTCATGAAAAATAATGCTGCTAAGTCCTTTAATCAAGAAACTCAGACATCAAAAATTTGCTGTATAGCCCTGAGTACTATAACCAATATCTCATAATAAACTGTAATGGAAAAGAATACAAAATAATACAGATAAATACATATGTATGATAGAATCACTTTGCTGAATATCAATCATACTTCAATTTTTAAAAAAAGCAGGAACAGACAATATGACTAAGATACAAGGCTGTAATAGCAGTTCCCTGGTGACTCAGTGGTAAAGAATCCACCCCTAAGCAGGAGACATGGGTTTGATCCCTAGGTCAGGCAGATCTCCTGGAGAAGGAAATGGTAATCCATTCCAATATTCTTGCCTGGGGAATACCACAGACAGAGGAGGCTGCCAGCTATAGTCCACGGGGTTGCAAAGAATTGAACATAACTTAGTGACAAAAACAACAACAACAAATAAAAACCTGGGAAAACACTTAAACCTGTTAAAACCAAACTTGTTTTCAACCAAACTATGATTTTTTTTACTGTAAGTATCCTCCAGAACAGCTTTTTATCAAGAAAAGAAAGAAATTAGAATTATTCATGTTATACTCAAAACATGCTATATACGGTGCTATAATATAAAGCAGTATCTCAATAAAGAAGAAGAAACCACCAAAAATTCAAAGAGGTCAAAGGAGACCATCCAGTAACTTTGTAACATGAAGAAGTTACTAGACTGCTCTGGACAAACATATGACAATTTTTTAGGTGAGATTTTTCTTTCACTCAAGTTATTTATTAATATCAATGTTTAACTATTGTTTTTTAATGCTTTCAAAGATTATTGGTACATATACTTTCACTAAGGAATGTTTGCTCTTACTAACAGTAATGACAGTACCACTCTCCCATTTTTTTTTTCATTCTCTATTCACCGCTGCAAATTTTCTCCTGCATTCAAATTTAATACTTGATTTATCTGATCATTTCCACTACCTTAAACAACAGATGGCTTTTAAAATCCCCAAAGAAAACCATGCAAACACACAAAGTAATATCCAGCAGAAACACAGAATTGATTCTCCTGTTTACTCAAAATTATTCTGCTTGCTCAAAATTATTCTCAAAGGGCATATCAGAATTTAGGTCAGATAAACCCACACAGAGTCGGACACGACTGAAGCAACTTAGCAAACCCACATCAGTAAGAATCTAAACAGAATTTTCATAAATTTAAAGAACAAAACATTTACATCCACTATATTATAGGAAAATTAGAGATGGCTATTAATTTAAAGGAAACGCTAAACAACCTGAAATCTTTTTCTTCTACGAAGTTCTTAAAAAAAATAAAACACATGCTTTAAAAAGCCTTTCTTCACTACAGATAAGCTTAGAAAACTAAATTAATTTATTTATTTACTATTCACATGATGGGCCAGACTGAAAAGGTAAATTATAAGCAGTGTTACCTTATGCCAATGAACAAACCACAGAGATTAGTTAACACAGGCTAAGTTAAAAAGAAAAGTCAGTGACACTATCCAAAAATGAGCTGTGAAAATATTCACCTTTATATTCTGTCCTTTGACTAGGAGAAAATAGATAAAGTTGCTCAGTCAAGTCCGACTCTTTGCAACCCCATGGGCTTATATACAGTCCATGGAATTCTCCAGGCCAGAATACTGGAGTGGGTAGCCTTTCCCTTCTCCAGGGGATCTTTCCTACCCAGGGATCGAACCCAGGTCTCCCACATGGTAAGCAGATTCGTTACCAGCTGAGCCACAAGGGAAGCCCAGGAAACACCTAAGAGCAAGTAATCATTTGCTTCAAACCTCATTTGCCTCAAACCTTGATCCATCCAACTCCAGGTCCTCACACCTCTTTAGATTAAAGCAAAAACACTTTAACCTGGTTTACATAATGGGCTTCTGCAGAAGATTTCTTTTTAAGAATGAATCTGCAGCTAAAAAATAGTTTGAAAACTGCTCAAGATACTCTAGAAATTATGGAAAGATGTGGTGAGACATTAAGGAGCTGTGTATTCAAAATTTTGTTCCTCCTTTCCCATTATCCCTTTCTCCTGCCCCAGCTCTGGTTGTGGTGGTTTAGTCGCTAAGTCAGGTCCGACTCTTGAGACTCCATGGACTGTAGCCTGCCAGGCTCCTCTGTCCATGGAATCTTCCAGGCAAGAATACTGGAGTGGGTTGCCATTTCCTTCTCCAGGGGATCTTCCCAACCCAGGGATCAAACTCAGGTCTTATACACTGCAGGCAGGTCCTTTCTCATCTGAGCCACCAGGGGGAAGCCCCAACCCTAATTAGGCCTAAATTCATCTGGCAACTTGCAAATGTTCCCAGATTCAAAGCTCTATTCTGGATGATCTAATTTCCTACCATTAACCCCACTCCCATACATCACTGTACTAATTCTCTAGTCTGATTAATACATTCCAAAATCCTAACTTTCTAATTTTAAAATTGTAGGTCTATGTATAAAACCATTTCAAATCTTACACATGACAAAACAGAATATAAATTTTTAAAAAAGTTTAAACCACTGGCAATGCAAAAGAATATTCATATTTCATATATATGCAACATAAACATTTGCAGCATTTCATGCCTAAAATTGATGATTTTGCCCTAAGTGTAAAGGAAGTACAGGTTCCCTCACTATGGGCTCTTTTATTACAGGACAAGATAGAATAGAATACGATAGAAGAGACTCAATTTTGAATGAATTCTTCATTATCTGAACTCGTACGACTATTAGAAACTCTGAAATCAGATTTAGACAACTCAGAATTTCATCCTACCCAAAAATACTTTCTCAACTAAGGAAATGCAAAAATTAAGATAGCAAGAGATTCTTTCATAGTATAATTTATTTTCCCCACAGAATACATAATTCTTCTTTTAAGTAACTGCTTATAGAAAACAATGGCTGTAAAGTTTGCCTTTATTTATTTTAAAAGTATAGTTTTTGTACTGATGGATTGGTAAAAAATTCAACTGTTAAATACTAAAGAGCAGGATGCACAAAATCTGCAAGTGTTTCTCCTAAACCCAAAGTGTATGTATATTTAAAAGAAAACAAAAGCCTCATTACCTAACATGAGTTATTTTCTCAATCTATTTTATTCACAACTGTTTTAAACTTTTTTAATAACAATAATAATAAAAGCCATTCTAGGTATTTTAGAGTACTTTCTTAGCTTCACAATTTAAAAAATATAAATTAAAAATCTCCAATCTCCATTTGAGAGAGCAGATATGAAACTTTTTAAATCCTTGAAAATACATAAACAATGCAGAGAGGAGTTGGTAAATGGAAGGAAGAGGAGAAAGATGCTAACTTCCTTATAACTGAGAATTTGCTTTTGCTCTATTTTATTGCCGAGGCATGGTACAGACCATCATACAATTTTCCTCAAAAAAGTGGAATTCACCATAAATGTTGACTTTATAGACCTAAACCTAAATTTCTGGTTCTAAGTCTTTTGGGGGTCACAAGCCACCTCAAAAAGTATAATAAAAGCTTTGAGTTGTCCCTGTAAAAACACATGAGACACAAAACATTCTGCATAGAATTTCAAGGTCTTGTAGATTTCGTGATTCCAGCTTAAGAACCTCTGATACAATTTAGGAGTTTGGATGGATTGTTTTAGGTGCAATAATGGTACTGTAGCTGTGTTAGAGACATACAGAAATATTTAAGATGATACAATATTGAAATTTGCTTCAAAATAACAGTGAAATAAAAACAGTGACCTTGAGGTAGTAATTAACGAAGCTAGGAAACAGGGAGCTGGAAGTTCATTACATTATTCTCTACTTCTACAGGTTTGAAATTTTCTGAAATAACAAGTACAAGTGCATTAACATATTTGCACACATATGTGTGTGTTTGTGTATGCAGCCACAAAAAGACTACTAAAAAAAAAAAAAACACATCATTAAAATAGTTGGTTTCCATGCAGACAGATCATCAGAGCTTAGGTTTCTGAACTCTCTAGAAAACTTTTCCCAGTCTGCTGGGCCACACTTGGTTAAAAAAGAAGTGGGGAGAGGGCTGCACCCTCAACAGCACAGCTTGAGAGTCCATGTGGCCATCCCCTGTCCTCCATGAATATGAAAGGTATAAATTCCTTCCTAGAGAGGCACACAACCTGCTTACCCTGTACCAAGCCTACCAAAGTACTGAATAATACTCACGGATCAAACATTAAAACTACCATTCACTCTATCAAAAAAGAAGTGTCAAGAGATTTTATTAAGGACCTACAAGAAAAACAGGAACTTCATATTCACTACATTTACCTTGAATACCAACAATGGCCTGCTAATATACCATGATTAATAAACCAAGAACTTTTAAAAATAAAGTTATTTAAGATAAACATCTGATCTAGATGACAATACATCTCTCTCTCTCTAAAGATCTGAATTTCAAGTATCAGTTGAAACATCTGACTATCCAGTAGTATTTCTGTGTTCAAGGGCATAGAATGGGAACAAATGTAGAGATGTGTTTTTGGCTTGGGTCATTCTGTGAATCAGTCATATCAGTTCTTATTCATATAAAAATATTTCAATGTACTCAATACAAACATAAATTCACTTCCACCTCAATTAGTTATAATAATGCTATGTATAACAACTTTATCTGAGTAGGTTCCTACTTGATCTACAGTTATAGGTACTAACTAATTTTAATTCCTTTGTTATCCCTTCCAAATAATACTTTCAATATATATAAAAAATAATTGGAGAATAGTTAGGAACCCACCGTATGCAAGAAAACAACTTACTTCCATCTTGTACTAAATGCCTTGTAGGAGGTTCTTACTGGCAAAGCCAAAGGCTTCCCTTCTGCAAAAACTTGGCAAGTAACATAGAGGTCTGAACATGTTTCTTGATACAGTCCTGAAAACTTCAACATTGGGTCTTCTAGAACGGCTTTGTAACTCTTTTGTTCTCTCTTCCCTTCCAAACTTCCTCTGAAAGCATAAAATAACATTTAGACACATTTTTTAAAAACAAACCTAACAAATACTAAGAAGATTTTATAGTTATGTTGTAGTAAACTTAAGCTACCTCAACATTTTCCTATAGAGGAAACTAAAGTCTAGAGGTCTCTTAAAATCCTAGCATACCAAAGATCATTCCTATTTTCATTAGCATACTTCTCTATTTCAGGCTTCTTAATTTTAAACCTTGTCATCAACTGCTGGATCTATCTTTGAGATGTCACCAATTCTCCAAGCATTAATTTTTTTAATTTCAAGTTGACCACTTAGCCAAAGCCTTTGACTGTGTGGATCACAATAAACTGTGGAAAATTCTGAAAGAGATGGGAATACCAGACCACCTGACCTGCCTCTTGAGAAACCTATATGCAGGTCAGGAAGCAAGAGTTAGAACTGGACATGGAACAACAGACTGGTTCCAAATAGGAAAAGGAGTACATCAAGGCTGTATATTGTCACCCTGCTTATTGAACTTCTATGCAGAGTACACCATGAGAAATGCTGGGCTGGAAGAAGCACAAACTGGAATCAAGACTGCCGGGAGAAATATCAATAACCTCAGATACGCAGATGGCACCACCCTTAAGGCAGAAAGTGAAGAGGAACTAAAAAGCCTCTAGAAGAAAGTGAAAGTGGAGAGTGAAAAATTTGACTTAAAGCTCAACATTCAGAAAACGAAGATCACAGCATCCGGTCCCATCACTTCATGGGAAATAGATGGAGAAACAGTGGAAACAGTGTCAGACTTTATTTTTGGGGGCTCCAAAATCACTGCAGATGGTGACTGCAGCCATGAAATTTAAAGATGCTTACTCCTTGGAAGGAAAGTTATGACCAACTTAGGTAGCATATTGAAAAGCAGAGACATTACTTTGCCAACAAAGGTCCGTCTAGTCAAGGCTATGTTTTTTCCAGTGGTCATGTATGGATGTGAAAGTTGGACTGTGAAGAAAGCTGAGCACCAAATAATTGATGCTTTTGAACTGTGGAGTTGGAGAAGACTCTTGAGAGTCCCTTGGACTGCAAGGAGATCCAACCAGTCTATTATGAAGGAGATCAGCCCTGGGATTTCTTTGGAGGGAATGATGCTGAAGCTGAAACTCCAATACTCTGGCCACCTCATGCAAAGAATTGACTCACTGGAAAAGACTCTGATGCTGGGAGGGATTGGGGGCAGGAGGAGAAGGGGATGACAGAGGATGAGATGGCTGGATGGCATCACTGACTCGATGGATGTGAGTATGAGTGAACTCCGGGAGTTGGTGATGGACAGGGAGGCCTGGCGTGCTGCGATTCATGGGGTCACAAGGAGTTGGACACGACTGAGCGACTAAACTGACTGACTGACCACTTATTCCCATATTCTTTCAACAACATTTATTGTACTCAGCATAAAGGATCAGCAATGAAAGACAAGATAAATAATATAGTGTTACAAGAAAATATTAAGTCCTTGCTCTTGGGAGAAAACTTACTGTTAACTGCATACTTTTTTATACTTTCAATTTATTTTTTTACTATGTAGATGTATTATCTAGCCCATTTTTTAAATTAAGAAATACGGTGTTTTAAGTCATAAAAATATGCATAAGATTATAGAAGAGATAGGAATATTGCTTGGAAATTAAGATTACACCATATACTGTGCCAGGTATTTTATAGAGACTTTCCTACTTACTTCCCACCATCTTACCATTTTATAAATCATGAAGCAGAGACTCAGAGATAGAATTTATTATTGAGGATCACAAAATAAGTAACAGAGCAGACAATAAAAACCAGAACAGAGGATGCCAAAGCCAGTATTTTTCTAATTACAGAAAAATACATCAAAACGTCTCAGGAACACCTTGGAGGCAGGGGCTCTTAACCCAGTTAGATGCCTGAAATGAGCCTAAACAATACACAGGAGATGAAGAGCTACAGGCAGGATGTCATCCCAGAATTAAAGTAAACCATATAAAGGCAAAAAGGTCAGACTGTGTGTCTGGGGAACTAAAAGTTGGTACAGCTAAAGCATAAAGCTCATGTGGAGAAGAAGCTAGAGATGAGAATCAAGGGGAGGCGGACAATGAAGCTAAAAAGTAGCCACCACATTCAGTTCAGTGCCTGTAACAAAATGAACATTCAAAAATCTGTTAATCGAACAATTTGAAGTGAGAGTACTATGATCACATTTGTGTTTATGATACTTTGGCAGGAGTGTAAGAATGTAATGGAGAGATGGGATTGAAAGCAAGGTCAGTTGGAAGACTTTCTATCAAAATTAAAAGGAAAAGGATAGATTAAGACTAGGGCAGTGGGCTTTCCAGAGGACATGGATCAAAGATACTGAGAAGGTAGATTCAAGGCTACTTGTGAATAATGAAACAGAGGTGAGAGACGGGTGTCTGTATGCCTCCTTAAGATTCATTTTCTGTCTTAACCAATTCAGTGAATAATGCTAACAGTCACCAAAATAGAGTGAGAGAAGAGTAACATTAAAAGGGCAGGCTAATGATGTGCTCCGTTTTGGACAAGTTACTTCTAAAGTGCAAATTATTAACATGATAGAAAGAGATGAAAAGACCTGGGGAAAACAGAATTTTAAAATTTACTATTCTTTGATTTTATGATCCTAAATTGATACTTCCTCCCCTCCACAAAATCAGTTTCAGAAAATAAAAGGTGGTTAGGATGAAATTTTCCTCAAAATACTCAATGCATCTGTTAATAAGGGACCAGTTTTCCTTAAATTTTTTTCATTTTTCCTTTTAATGTCTAAAAGTTTCAAACAAATAAAAAATGCATTCATATACCCAAGAAACACTGAGAGGAATGGGACTGAAGGAAAGTCCTTTACCAGATGATGGCAACACAGGTCCTATACAAGCATCTATCTGTAAAAACTACTTTAAATAGGTGTGTCAAGCATTACAAAGGTGCAGTTTGGTTGTTGATATATTATTCTTACTGCCACCACAAAATCAAAAGTAAAGGACTTACCAGAGTCTTAAGGAAGTAACTTTCAGAAACAATCATTCAAGGGAGCATCTAACGACTGAGAAAATGTAAGTGTGCAGCCCTTTGCCTAAGGTACATTAGTTGAATACTGACTAAAATATGGTGAATGATGTTAGATTAATAACGTGATAATTTACGATCGTTTTCACACGTGAAAATGTATCTGCTGCTAAGTCACTTCAGTCCTGTCCGACTCTGTGCGACCCCATAGACGGCAGCCCACCAGGCTCCCCTGTCCCTGGGATTCTCCAGGCAAGAACACTGGAGTGAGTTGCCATTTCCTTCTCCAACGCATGAAAGTGAAAAGTGAAAGTGAAGTTGCTCAGTCGTGTCCAACTCCTAGGGACCCCATAGACTGCAGCCCACCAGGCTCCTCCGTCCATGGGATTTTCCAGGCAAGAGTACTGGAGTGGGTTACCATTGCCTTCTCCAGAAAATGTATCTAAGAGACTGCTAATGAACATAATTTCCAACTTGGTCCTAGCTGTTCCCCATCTCGGTTCCATTAGTGTCGTCTCAAGACGTCATGTCCTGGACTTCAACTGTGATGCCTCAAGACTTTTCTGCAAAGATCTCTTCTCATATATTCTAGTCCCTTTACAACCGGAACCTTCCTCACCTTTGACTGACTTCCAGCTTCAGTAGCTAAACAATAATAACTGACTGTTCCTCACATTCAATCTAAGCCTCTCTCACCTCTCATGTTTTTAGTACTATATCCAATTCTCAGCTACTTTATCTGCCTCTCCGTAATTTCTTCAGTTTCCATTCCACCTTCCAGTCCCGTTTTAAAGTAATATCTTCCAGTTATAACGGCAGGACGACGATTTAACCAAGACTTGATTTCTCTGTAATATGAGACAGTAATAATCCCACAAACGGTTGCTGTGAATAGCAAAACGCTTTCTAGAAAACAAACCCTGCGGAATTTACAGACTTACTCCTACCGCTGTCTTTCGCACGAGATCGCGCCCTCGGCCTGCCTGCACGGCCCGTCTCCGACCTCCAGTCCACCTCCGCTGCCCCGGCTGCAACCCTGCCGGCCGTGGCCAGGCCGACCCTCAAGCTAAGAACCATCTTCCCTCCCCAACCCGCAGGCCCCTGCCGCCCCGCCTCAGCCTCGGCAATCCCCGTCCCCGTCCCCGGACTCGCTCACATTTTAAGCTGCACGTTGATGTCCAGGTCACAGCTGTAGACATAGTGAAACTTCTCCGCTTCCCCCATGGGACCACCAAGTAACAAGTACACCTAAGGCCGAGAGCAGGGCGCTGGGAAGAGGCTGGGGCTGAACTCGCAGAACAGCACCACATAGGCGCTTCCGCTTCCGCCTCTAGGACCTGGCGCCGCCAATCCCTGACCGGAGCGCGACCAGAACTCCCCGCCCCGCCCAAGCGTTCTTCTGCGCATGTGCAATGACACTCGCCATCTTGCTTGAGTGCAGAGGATTCCGGAAGCGGAGTGTACTTGGTTACATTCCAGACTTCCTGTATTCGCGTGGTTTTGTTTTCGATATTTTGTTTTAAGAAAGTAAGAAACTGTCTTGTGATTCCGATCTATTCTGAAGTCAGACCAAAAGGAAATTCAGTTCAAAAAGAAGTGTAACAACTTTCACTGCCTGGAGGGCATCCAAGGAATAAGCACAAGAATTAGAGATTTACCAAGTGTAAATTTCAGTGGCCGTTCCAAAACCTGTAGTTTAATCACGTATTTGCTCTCTCAAGCAAAGATTTCCTCTTTCTGTTCTAAAGAGTGGAGAAAGGACTAAGCAAAGATCAAGGAAATCTGGCTTTCAGTTTTGGTCTGACAAATAATATACGCTAGTTTGATTAGAGCGCTTGTATGCTTTGTTTACCGCAGGTTGTACTCAGACCCAATGTAAGCTTGAAGACCTATGGAACCTAGAAACATCCAGTAACAAGTCTAGGACTCAGAATTCTGACCTCTAAACTCCTGCAAAGAGTCGGACACGACTGAGCGACTGAACTGAAACTCCTACAATGTTTATTTTTAGTATATAAAACTGTGATTTTTAGTATATAAAACTGTAATGGAACTGTAATCACTTCCAGGTAGAACCAAAGCTCTTGGCAAGAGCAATGTGTCCCTAGGTGCCTAACGGACTTCTCTGGTTGGTCGGATGGTAAAGAATCCGACTGCGATGCAGGAGACCCGGTTGGATCCCTGGGTTGAGAAGATCCCCTGGAGAAGGAAATGGCAACCCACTCCAGTATTCTTGCCTGGGAAATTCCATGGACAGAGGACCCTGGTAGGCTACAGTCCATGGGGTCTGCAAGAGTCAGAAATGACTGAGTAAGCACTTGATGCCTAATTGTTGAGTGTAATAATTGCTATTCATTATTGTTAGTGATGAGCTTCCCTGGTGGCTCAGATGGTAAAGCGTCTGCCTGCAATACGGGAGACCTGGGTTCCATCCCTGGGTTGGGAATATCTCCTGGAGAAGGAAATGGCAACCCACT
Organism: Oryx dammah; assembly: GCF_014754425.2. NCBI lineage: Eukaryota > Metazoa > Chordata > Mammalia > Artiodactyla > Bovidae > Oryx > Oryx dammah. The sequence continues at coordinate 47,654,699 of NW_024070206.1, read as the reverse complement.
CCAGTATTTCCTGCCTGGAGAATCCCAGGGACTGGGGAGCCTGGTAGGCTACAGTCCATGGGGTCGCAGAGTCGTACATGACTGAGCGACTTCACTTCACTTCTTCATTGTTAGTGACATTGAATAAAAATCTCTACATGTTTATTTTTAAGTGTTATATTGTAAAAGAGACAATGTTAGAGTATGTATAATTTATTATAATTTAGGGGAGAAGAAAAAGTTTTCAAGGAAAGATTGAAAGGCTTGTAGCCATTTAACTTGGAAAGCCAAAAAATGACTAATGTATACTGTTTGGTCAAAAGTAAGTTTTTAAAAACATTTGTGGAAGCAACAGTAGGGAAAAACATAAATTAGTCTCTTATAAGGTACAGTTACAACAAAAAGCAGACTTGACTTGTTCCTAAGTATTAACATAACTACTACCAATGGTTGGAACTGACAGGAAATGTAATTTTAGGAAGTAATGAAACTTGAACTTTCTAATCAACAGAGCTCCCAATGGTAAAACAAACAGTTACAAGTCCCCTGTCTATGGGATAATTCCAGCGGTGGCTGTTAGGTCTAAGGTGAAATAGATTGCTCAAACTTGAATAAAATATTGACAATTTGTAAAGAACTAAATTTTCTGCTGACTTAAGTTGCTTTTTTACAATGTTATTTAATGTATAAACCTGTATAAACTTCATATATACACAAATATATTTCTTATAAAATTTTAAAAACCAAGTTTACAAGTTAGATATAAAAACTTCAAATTAACAATGTTAATGCAGTACATAGCCTTTTTGCTGAAACCCTATTGCCTACAGAATGAATATGGAATTGCCTACTCTTACAGAACTGGTTCTTTGAAATTCAAGACCTCTATATTAAAAAGCAGAGACATTACTTTGCCAACAAAGGTCCGTCTAGTCAAGGCTATGGTTCTTCCAGTAGTCACATATGGATGTGAGAGTTGGACTATAAAGAAAGCTGAATGCCGAAGAATTGATGCTTTTGAACTGTGGTGTTGAAGAAGACTCTTGAGAGTCCCTTGGACTGCAAGGACATCCAACCAGTCCATCCTAAAGGAAATCAGTCCTGAATATTCACTGGAAGGACTGATGCTGAAGTTGAAACTCCAATCCTTTGGCCACCTGATGTGAAGACTGACTCATTTGAAAAGACCTTGATGCTGGGAAAGATTGAGGGCAGGAGGAGAAGGGGACAACAGAGGATGAGATGGTTGGAGGGCATCACGGATTCAATGGACATGAGTTTGAGTAAACTCTGGGAGTTGGTGATGAACAAGGAGGGCTGATATGCTGCATTCCAGAGGGTCACAAAGTGTTGGACACTACTGAGCGACCGAAATGAACTGAACAGAACTGATACTGCCCTTATATGGAAATTCCATTTTCTTGCCTCCATTTCTATTCAAATAACTATAAACTCTATTAGTTACCATGAGGGTATTTGGCTGTTATTTGATCCCAAAAGTACTTTTTTTTGGTCTTAAGTCTATCTGTTATTTTCTCATTAGTTCATAATAGTTAAAGTTCCAATATAGTTACATACATACCACAGATAAAGGCATAAAAATGAAATATCAATACTTAGTTCTAAGACATTCATTCATAGGGTCCTGGATAGACTTTGTTAATGTTTTAAAGGTAATAATCAAGAAAAAATGTTTTTAAATGTTTTAAAAAAACATTTAAAATGTATTATGTGGGAATCTTAGAAGACTGTACTGTAATTGTCAAAGACGATAATGCAACAAGGAAACTAATATGCAAGTGAAGAGGATAATGGTAGGTCACAGAAGCATTGGAAAAGTCACAGAAATCAAAACTGGCAATGTCTTTCCTGGACCAACCATAGATCAAGAAGATGTGGTTAGTACATGTGAGTGTCAGACTCCAGTTAGCAAGACCATGGGAAATGAAAGCCTTGGGTATCTTTTTCTAAAAGGAAAGAAAGTGATGTCTTCTTTGTGATCTTTTACAACTCATAAATATAAGACACTTGAAGTTATAGAACATATTTCTTTCATTGCAAAAATTCTCAGTTTTACAGACTACTGTGTGTCTGTAGGAAAATAACTTTTTGCATAAATGTTTTCTTTATGTGGCACGCTACTTCATTGAATATTTGGTCTCATATCCAATTTTAATTTAATTAACTCATCTTTGTAGTTGCAGTTTTTATTTTGTTTCCTTTGCCATATTTTTTCAATTTCATGTTTATTCAAAATACAAACTTTAATGTTGGTTGAGAAATTTGTTGGTAATAATCTGTTCCCTCAAATTGCCCAGGACTTATGTAGTGATTATCAGGTTTGTATTTGTCAGTTGCTGTCACCCAGTTTATTCTCTTTAGCTTGTAATAAAAATATTTACTCATAGCTTAAAATATTTACCATCATTAGCCTTCCATCAGGATAAAATAACTGTGATATTGTGAGATTAAAATAATCTCAAAACAGCTTTTTCTCCAATTAAAAATTGCTTTCACAAGTTTTCTAGTAACTCTAGGGATTTTAGGGCCTAATTGCATGATAGAACAGATAACATCGTCAGGAAACTTGAAAAATCCTACATCATAACCCGACTTATAGCCATTTGTAAAGTGACAGTGTTGAAAAGGGTGAACTTGTGACTGTCTCCTAGTGATCTTGGCATAGGAACCTACAAAGTTTGGGTGGTTCCATTGAAAAATGTAATTTCTATCAGCTACAAAATAGAACAGATCAAAAGAATGCATTTTCTGAAAATTAATAAAAGTATACTCTGTGTGTATGCTCCTCCTACTCTGTAATGAAAGAAGCTCCTTTAAGTGTCATGAGAAAAAAAATTCTGATAGTTGAATAATATTATTGTCAAAAATCGCAGTTGTAAAAGAAGAATGGGGTCATATTTCCCCCAGAAAGCATGATCAGGTCCCTCCCAAGGAACATGCTTCTGGGTTAAACTCTTTGTGCCTCCTTAACCCCTTCATTCAATAAGAAGAGTGATCTCTAGTACTCAGACCTTGGAAAGAAGAGCTTTAAAACTGTAAGTACTATCTGATGTTGTTTATAATCTCTTGATTTAAGATTTTTAGAGAATTTTAAAACTCTAAGCCCCATGGACTCTGGGCTTTTATAACATGTTCTAGACCCCCAAAGAGTCTCCATTATTCTCCCCTACCCGTGCCAGAAAAACAAACAAACAAACAAAAAAAGATTAGATTTATGTATTGCAAGCCTGAGATTGCTACCTCTGAGAAGCTTCCTCTGACCCCACCCTCCCTCCCAACACCAGAGTAAGTCATCTCATTCAAAATTCCATTCCTCCTGTATTTTTCTTCCATAGTATTTTCAGTAGTCTCTATAATAATTATTTAGTTGATGTCTGTCTTTTCCATTAGACTACAAGCTCTCCAAGGGAAAGATTTCTGTTAATTTTATTTACCCCTATACTCTACTATAGTTCCTGGCACAGAACAGATGTTGAATAAGAGAAGTAGGAAAGAATCTAGCACTTGAAAAGTATTATCTGTCAGATAGCACATTATGTCAGTATAATAGTGAAGTAGGTGCTGTTATTTCAGCAAAATAGTGAAGTAGGTTCTGTTATCCTATTTTACAGAAAAGTAACTGTAATGTAAGTTAGGTAATTTATATACAATTAATAGCTAATAAATGGGAGAACCAGGTGTGTTCAACTTCAAAACACATGATACTTTTACCAAACTGTGAAGGAATACTCCAGAATAATTCCTAAATTTAATTTTTGTAACAGGAAAAAAATTATTAATGACAGTCCTTTTAGCACCCTTGGTGTTATTTAGCACTGCCATTGATTCCCTCCACCTCTCTATGGATTATACTCTCAGGTAAACATCTTGACTCACTAAAAATCAATTCCATGGAGGGAGGAAATTTTGGCCCACTCAGCATATTTTCAGCTCATCCATTAATTTAACAAAATTTTACTTAGTGCTAAAAATGTATCAAGAACTGCAGAAAACATTCTATTAGACACTGGCCTCTCCAATCTGGCCAGAGAACAGTGTTCCTTGTCTGCATGTGGTGTCACCCCTGGCATCGTCCCTCAGTATGTGTTTCCTATGTCATTGTGCAACCTGTCTTCCAATATCATAGGACACAAACAGCTTTATTTCATTTGTTCTATAAGAAACTGTGGGATGATAATGAATTCAGGCATCTCCAAGAACCCGTTGGTTTTAGAAAACCCATTACTATGAGTGCAACCTCAGCCCACATTGTTTGATCTGTAATTCTGCTCTATGTTCATTCTTTCCTTGTGATTCTATATGCTTTGAAGGATAGAAAATGCTACAGTTATTTTTGACACTTCTTATTGCTTTGATTGTATGCATTTGTGTTTGTGCATGAATATTTAATCCCAGAAATGTTGTTGACCTGGGAATCAGACTTGCTTCTCTGAGACAAAAAGAAGGAAAGCAATCAGAGCCTGAGTCCATAGGCAGTCATTAGTGACACAAATAACTCCTCAAGATCCCTGGAGTCTTTGAAGTCACTTTGCCACCTACCCAGATTCTTTAAATGCACAGGGAAAGAATGGCAGAGACCTTAAAAAGACAAAAGGGGGGAAAGGAAGGAAAAGAATGAAAAAGAGGAAGGAAAAGAAGGAGAATTGTTCACTTGAGGGTCTCCTTGGGTTTGAGCTGTGCATTAGTGTGAGAGTTATGAAAGATAATCTTTTCAGGGAGGAATGCTTAGGCTACCAATGGGATTTGATGAGGGAATAGACAGAGAAAGACTAAATGAGAGAATGTGAGAACTAAAACACTTAGACTTTCATCTTCTCAGAGAAATCTACTCTAACTACAGGACAAAGGTGAAACATTATCCCTCTTTCTGTCTTAAAGGCTGTTGGAGGTGGTTAGGAGAGGACTTGCCCACTGGCCAATCCTCAAGCTGGATCTGGAGAATCAGAAGCTCTTCATCCCTCTACTGTCCTCAGAATGTATGCTCTGCCCATATTTCCCACCGTGGAAACTGTGTTTAAGGATGGAGTATTGAAAGAGCAACCTGTTGAGACCACATTGGATGTGTACATGAATGAACCCCATTAAGGCTTCTCTATAAACTCTTAAGATGCTGTTGAGTGGACCAGATCCACTCCTGGGTAAGTTTCCCTCATATTAACAGTACCACCTACCAAGAGTTGCCTCTTTCTTTGGTCTCTCCTTGTCCTCTGCATATGGAACCAGTTTCAGATTATACTCAGAAGCTCTCAAGTTTGCAAGTCAACAGGCAAAACAACACAGAAGTGATATTCTATACCAGGGTTCTTCACAGGCATTAAGAGGAAAGGGAGGCTTTCTAGAACCTCATGGTCTGTTTAAAATTGGAGCTAAGTTTTAGTTGTTTTATGAACTTATTTTCTGTTTGTCTCTCAATGTTTGTTTGAACATACTAATTCTAAATAATATCTTTTCTCTTATTCTCTATTCAGATTTTATCTTTATCTCCACCCAGTAGTGGTAGAATTGATTCTTGTTGCACATGGCATTTACAATCTATAAAATTACAGTGCACTGAATCAGTAAATATTGAAACACTGATAACACAGCACACAGTAGAGGGAAAAGAGTAGGGTAAAGAAATTCTTTATGATTAATTTTTTTCTTGTCTTGCCATAAAATATGAATTTTATTTCACAGAAGGAAGAGGTGACTTTTTAGGGAGAAGATATAGAATAAGCAACGAGTAGGTGGGGAAACACAGGTTGCAAGAAGACTGTAGTTGGCTGGAACCTAGACAGAGTGTCCATCTTGGGAAGCAGTAGAAAATAACATACCAAAAGGAGGCTGAAGGAAGAACCTGAAAGATAAAGCAGCCCTAGCTAGTCAAGAGACCTTATTTTTATTCCATCAGGTGTGATTAGGCATTAAGGGTTTTGAGCAGAGGAGTGACAAACTCATATTATATATTAAGTGTCAATCTCATAAGTCATTCTCTCAGTTAACAAATATTTACTGAGCATCAGCTATCCATCCAGGGCTAGCATTGGAGACACAGTAGCTATAGGTAGCTATTGCTTCTGCTCTCCCCAAGGTACAGTCTCATAGAGAAGGAAGAAAACTGAACAAGTACAGTTAATCCTCATTGTTCATAGTCTGTACTTATGGATTTACCTACTCACTAAAATTTATTTGTAACTCCCAAATTAATACTCTTGGCACTTTCATGGTTGTTCACAAACATATAAAGATTGGGGAAACTCTAAGTCACCTAGAGTACACATTCCCTGCTGAAGTCAAATGAAGCAATGCTCTGCCTTCAGCTCTCATACTGTAAAGTATACTTTCTGCAGTCTATTTAGTGTCACATTGTTTTGTGTGTTTGTATTTTTTATTTGTAACTTTGCTGTTAAATATAGGCCCTAGGGACTTCCCTGGCAGCCCAGTGGTTAAGACTCGGTGCTTCCATTGCAGGAGCTTGGTCCCTGTTCGGGGAACTAAGTTCCCGCACGCTGTGCAGCATGGCCAAAAAGAAATTAAAAATGGCCCCCAAATGTAGTGCTGAAGTGCTGTCATATTTTCCTAAGTGTAAATTGGTTGTGATCTACCTTATGGAGAAAATATTTGAAGTTCCACTCAGGCATGAGTTACAGGGCTGTTGGTCATGACTTCAACATTAGTGAATCAATAATATATATTGAATAAGGTGTTTTAAACAGAAACACACATAAAAAGAGATTTTGTGCTGATTAATGAAAATGTGACCAGTGCCCTTACAGGAACCTAAACCTGTATTTCCCCTAGGGGCAATGGTTCAGTATTCATTAATTCAGTGTTCATGACTTCTTTATAGAACATAACTACCACAAATAATCATTGTTTATGATAGGTCTGAAAGGTGATATAGTCTGTTTTTACATTTGGGGAGGGTGCAGATGGGACAAAGAAGACTTTGCAAAGGAAGAAAGGATGAAGCAGAGATCTGAAGAATGAGTAGAGATTGCCTAGGTGACTAGGAAGAAAAATAGATAGGAAGGAAATAATAAAAGTGTCCTGTGCAAAGAAAACATCCTGTATTTTCTCAAAAAAGAAAAAAACAAAGTGACTTTAAAGAAGCACAGAACACAGTAGGAAGGAAATATATTAGTTTGCAAGATCTGCTATAACACAGTATCATAAACTGGGTACACTAAAAAAATAGACATTTTTTGGTCTTATAGTTCTGGAAGCTAGAAGTCCAAGATCAACTTATTGGCAAGGTTGGTTCCTTCTGGGGTCTATAGGGGAGAATCTGTTTCACATCTCTCCCCTACTTCTGGTGCTTTGCTGGCAACCTTCTGTGTCCCTCAGCTCAGGAAGTATCACCCTGACACTCTGCTTCATCTTCACAAAGTGTTCTTCCTGCATGCATGTATGTGTCCAAATTTTCTCTTTTTTTAAGGACACCAGTTTTATTGAATTAGGATCATACTTCTGTATGATCTCATTTTAACTAATTATATCTACAAACCCTATTTCCAAATTTGAAGTTACTAGGGCTTAGCATTTAAATGTAAGAATTTTGAGAGAAAACAATTCAATTAGTAACAACATTAAAGATAATGAAAGAGGGTGAGAGACAGGAAGGCCCAGAACCTAGTAAAAATTACTAAACAATTAAGACTTCACTGTAAAGGAATATAGAAAAAAACTGTACTTCAACAAAGAATTATGCATTTTCTACTGACATTCATCCAAGCTATAGGATTCTCGTATTTCATAGTATTTGAACTAGTTTAACATTTTGTAGATTATAGGCAACTAATAATGATGCAAAATAATTCCTACAGATAAATCCAAATTAATTTCTCTCCACCACCTTTAGAAAAAGCAGTTTTGCCTTAATTTGCTATTAATATCAATATTCTTCATCTAAAAATATCAGGAGTGATCTCTGAATTCTCTTTTGAACTGGTTAGGATGTCTGCCTGGTTCCATCTTTAGTTAATGAGTAGAATAAAATTGTTAAAGTGTCTTCATTTTTATATCTATGAGTCATCATTTTATCTCTTTCTAAAAATTGCCTTTTACAGGAATGTGAATCCCTCTGTGGATAATACATCAATAAATGAACACTGCATGAATAAGTCAGTTAACCTACTAGGTAAACTCAAGAGACAAGACAGTTTATTTTTAGTTAATAACCAGATTGAGAATGACAATGTTGAACTTTATATTGAGCCCTGTGTTCTTGGAAAACAGGGATGGTTAAGAAAATCTCTCCTCTCTGTAACCTAGGGAAATGGATTACTATACAGACCCACACTTCTCCCTGTGACTTAGATGTGTGTTTGTGTGTGTGTTAGTTGCTCAGTCATGCCCAACTCTTTGTAACCTCATGTACTGTGGGTCCCCATGTGACCCACCAGGCTTCTCTGTTCATGGAATTCTCTAGGCAAGAATCCTGGAGTGGGTTGCTATTTCCTTCTCCAGGGGATCTTCCCTGGTCCAGGGATCAAACCCGGGTCTCCCACATTGCAGGCAGATTCTTTGCCAACTGAGCCAGCAGAGAAGCCTGTGACTTTAGATAAAACTTGCTAATAAACACCTTTTTCTTTATGTTAAGTCCAGACGGAGACAACTCTATACTTTTATTCTTTGTGTTATAATTTTTTAACTGAATGGTTTGTTCTCCCCAAGTTAGTTGGACACAGAGAAAAATATTTCCTGTTCAGGTGACTGACTGAAAATCTCTCTGATTATAAAAACAATCCCAGCTATAACATCACCTACTTATAATTTGTCTACTTCTCCCTACACAAGTTTAAGATGAAACCATCCTGATGAGAAATTCTGATCTTTGGACTTGGGATGTTCTCCCTATTGTAAGTTTGAATAAAAGTTTCCTTCTCAGATTCCAAGTGGCTTCAAATAGCCCTGAAATTGGAATGAAATCTAGAATTTAATAGACAACTTATAAATTCAGTGAAATTATTATTTCCTCTTCAAGCTTAGTGCCCATGTCAACTCTATTTGACCTCTGTCTTCCCATTCCATAGCTGGAGTTTCATCTATAGTTTTTGCATCCAATGCTGTTGGGACACTGTAAGAGGGCTGATGTCTCTCTGCACTACAATCTTCTGGTTAAAAATTTTAAACTTCTTGTTCAATTTAACTATTTATAATTAAATTTATTTTTATAGATGAAAAGTGAAAAGAGCGCTTTCTAGGTGGCGCTAGTGGTAATGACCCGCCTACCACCGCAGGAGACACAGGTTCCATCCATGGGTGGGGAAGATCCCCTGGAGGAGGAAATGGTGACCCACTCATGTATCCGTGCCTGGAGAATTCCATGGACAGAGGAGTCCATGGGGTTGTAGAGAGTCGGACACGACTGAAGTGACTTAGCATGGACACATGCATGGTGAAAAGAATTCAAAATTATGTGAAGAAAGAGAAAAATTCTGAAGGCAAAATTATACAACATGCTATTTTCTTTAAAGGTAGTTGATGCCAGAAGCTAAATAACTTCTATGAACACTTGATGATATATATATTAGTATGTGTGTTCCCAGCTGACTTTAGGATTATTAAAGTGTATTTCAGTGCAATGTACAGAAGCGATCGATTCCTCTTTCTACAGAAGGCATCCTTTTAAATTGCAAGTTTTTCTTACACTGATTTAAATAGTTCTGCATGACTTAGAATCTTTCTATGGTGTGTTGATTTTTCTTCATAGCGTCACAAATCTCAGAGCAAAAAGAAAAAGACCTCATCCTCTTTTATTTCATTTGAATCAGATGATTTTCACGTTAAATGGGTGAGGTAACCAGCATGCTATTTTCTTTGTTCTTGTTTCACATGTTTGCTTTTTAATCCCACATAGATCAGATGGACGATAACATTTTCTAATATTAATCAAAGGTCCCAGAATACTGTCTGACAGATTTGGCACTCTAAAAGGAAAAAAAAAAAAGTATTGACGCTAAATGGATTATCCTTTGAGTATTTGTTTCTAAGTGACAGGGAGTACTTGCAAATTTCCGTTTGTAATTAATACATTAATTTTAAATACTGAGACAAATAATAAACTAAATAATGTTGAAACATTCCACTAGAAGCAACTTAAATAAACGTTTCTTTAAAAGTGATCCAATAAATTCAGTTTTGCTAGTGTCCGTAGGGATTAGTGGTGATTAAAAGAAAAAAAGCAAGAATCTTCATTTTTATTTTTCCTTAGACCGGGTAGTAAGGTTACATTCTGAAAGTGCAGTAGGTTCTTAAATGAGTAAACAGAGGTTTATAGAAAAGGGGAAGCAAGCAAAACATCAAGACACACACACATACTGCTGTTCTCTGCCTTGCCCAATTTTATGCCTAAGGAGACTGGCAGGGCAACTGATGTGATGTGAATCTTAGAGTGAATTCATAAACTCTTTAGTCTTCTTCCTCCCCTCCCTCCCCCGCCCCCATCCCCACCAACTCCATCAATCAGAGATTATATCTGCACGGAGGTAGTCTCCATCATTATGAAGCTGGGCTGCTTCCTGATGTAAATCTGTATTTTAACAAAGAGAGAGGAAGAGAAGGAGAGAGGGATGCCTGGGGCAAGGTCATTCTTTGACCCCAGGCAATTGTCCTTCCCCACAGAGCAGTCCCAGGACCAAGCTGGAACTAAACAAACACAGCTGCCCCATCAGCTGCTACCTCACCACCTGCCTTTTGAAGAAGAGGCTTTCTCGGGAACCTGCCTAATGAGCGTGCCTGCCACGCTCAGACTGGCTGTTATAGCCTGAAGAGCCCTCTGCACACACTTTGAGCTTTTCTCTCTACTTTGCACTTCAAGAACTTAGGAAGCTTCAGGGGAAATAAGGATTCAGTTTTTTTCTCCCTCCATTGTGATGAGCATTTGCTTTCCCTACAGGAGGCTTTGAAGTACCTTAAAAATTCACATCGTAGCTTTAGGACACAGGCACTCAGAGGGATAGGCATGTTCTGCTGATCCTGGGCTGGAGCACAAGGAGGGAATTAGCAGCACTGACCATGAGTACACCCTCCTGGCATTCCTCGCTTGGCTCACCCAGCCCAGCCCAGCAAACTGGAGTAGCTGAGGCAACAGAGAAAAGAGAATATTGGTAAAGAACCCCAAAAGGCTGTACTATCTGAAGGAGGAAGCAGACAGAACAGGCTCCATCTTGAAAGCAGGACTCCATCTTGAGTCAGACTGTAGACTTTGAGCTATATGCACAGTATCTATGGAAATGACATACCAACTGGAAAACCAGACCCCCCAGATGGAAGAGCCCCAGGGCTCATACCTAGATTCTCCATCGCCTAAAAGAATACCCTAATTATCTATGTAACCAAATAGAATCATGAATTCTATTATGCTTATTGGGGTATGACCATAGGCCTATTGATAATTGTCCACTGTTAGCTACCTAGGGTTAAGGCATACGAATCATGGGTTAACTTTGATTATATTTTTCTTTTCCTTTTTTAAGACTAGTTTCAGAGAATTTGGGGAGGTGGGTTTGAGCACGTATACTTAGAGTATATAAGGTTTTCATAAAAACTGGTCAGGGTCCTTGGTGAAGAGGAGACTCTGCCTTGGGCCCGCCGGTGTAATAAACTGCACTCCACTATCTGCATCGTCCTTCTGAGTGGGTTTGTTTCCCGGAATGCGTGTCTACAACACTATCCTCAGCCTCTGTTGCCATCCCTCCCTCTGCCATTCCCAGAGCTTATCAGTCCTGCCAAGGCCCTCTACTAGCAGATTCAGTCCTTACCCAAAGTCTGAGATGAGTTGAACCAAATAGGAAAGACTTAGAGTTTTCCAGCCCTTAGCCCTGAATCTTTTCTTTCTTCACTCCTGCACCCACGCAAACACACCTTCCTTCTCCAATCTAGTGGGGAGGCTGATCAAGATGAATCTAGTGTGGCTTTTGCATTAATGCCTCAGCATTCAGTTGGACCAATCTTCGATACTGGAGTTTGGATGGAGAGGAGAGTAGAAGATGGGAGCTCAGTTCCTCAATAAATAAGAGTAGAACCCTGGCCCTTAAATGGACAAGTAGGGGAGAAGAGGTGATAGACCCCATGGCAGGAATTTGAAAAGAGCTAGGGTTTTATAGCAGAGCCAGGTCATTTGCTTTCCTGGGCCATATGCATATTTAGCCGCTTCATTCATGAAAAATATTTTAAAAAATACATTTTATAACTGTGTTAATAAAAGGTAAATATAATCCATGCTATAATATATTCACTTTTTCCTTCTGATTTAAAACAAAATAAAAATAATTCCCCAGTTCTCTAAAAGCAACACAGACTCTGGGCCCTGTGCTTACTGTGCAGTCTCTGAAGGGGGTTGATGGAGGAATGATCGGAGGCGGCAGTAGGGATCAAGAGTATATCTGATCCACCTCCTGGTCCTGAAGTAGACGGTATGTGAGACGAAAAAAGAAACAACAACTTCCATTTGAAAAGGAGAATAGTATTCTCAAGGACAAATACATTACCCATAGGTGTAAATGTGAGGGAATGTGTCAGAAATGAGACTCAATCATCTGATCATAGAAGACAGTTCCAGAAGCCCAGAGAAAAGATTCAGAGAAGAGGTGGAACTGAGTCAGATTAGGGATAGTGTGGCCAAATGGGAATGAGAATTCAGGTGAAGGATGAGTTGATTTCTGGTGGGAAGGGCAGCTTGAATGTAAGGCACTGTGGTCTTCCCTGAGAAGACTTTCTCTAGGCAAGAGTACCAGAGTGGGCTGCCATGCTCAGTTGGTAAAAAATCCACCTGCAATGCAGGAGACCCCAGTTTGATTCCTGGGTTGGGAAGATCCCTTGGAGAAGCGATGGCTACCCGCTCCAGTATTCTTGGGCTTCCCTTGTGGCTTAACTAATCAAGAATCCACCTGCAATGTAGGAAACCTGGGTTCAGTTCCTGGGTTGGGAAGATCCCCTGGTGAAGGGAAAAGCTACCCACTCCAATATTCTGGCCTGGAGAATTCCATGGACTATATAGTCCATGGGGTCGCAAAGAGTTGGAAAAGACTGAGTGACTTTTTCATTTCCATGTGCCTGGAATGGTCCTGAGCTGTTCAGAATTATGTTCAGGTGGTCCGAAGGAAACTTACTCTGGAAGTTCAGCTCACCTGACTGTTAACTTTAACAGCAGAGGGACTGTTCTCTCACTGTGATAATCTGTAAAATGACTGAGAAGGTACAGATTGTATTCAAAGAAATTTTAATGCTTTAATCTCATTTAATTCCCACAGCAATCCATTTTACAGTGGACAGATCAGAGAAATTGAGAGGTGGTTATTTATCTAGGGGCCACTCCTCAATAATGACTCTTGTCATGTATGTATATATGTATACACTACACACATGTATACATACAGGTATCCCCTGCTTTTCCAAACTTTGCTTAGGCAACTTTGTTTTTATGAAAAACCTACATTTAGTATCTGTTTTCAATAACCAAAAGAAATTTGAAGACAGTTTTTGCTTTTACAAAAAAGGGAGGAAAATGGAAATAGCTAGTGTTCAGCACTTGTTCTGCAACTAGCTCTTATAGAAGCGGCTCCCACCCAGAGCAGCAAGAGGGGTACCGCCAAGCTGCTTTGCCAGGCCCATACTCAGCATCTCGCCATCAAGATGCTATATCTTTGATCTGTGTTTGTGAGCATCTGCACTTTATCCTGATTTATTTTGTGCATCTGTTAGCAAGATGTGTCCTAAGGTAATGGCTTCTTTGCTCTACGCCATTTCCGTTTACAAAAGGTTTTATAGACATGCTCTACTTTTGGATAGCAAAGGAAACCTGTGTATATATACATGCATATATGGTGCCACCGCTAGTCATTTCAGTCCTGTCTGACTCTCTGCGACCCTATGGACTGCAGCCATCTAGGCTTCTCCATCCATGCGATTCTCTAACAAGAGTACCAGAGTGGGCTGCCATGCCCTCCTCCAGGGGATCTTCCTGACCCAGGGATGGAAATCGGGTCTCCTGCATTGTAGGCACATTCTTAACCGCTGAACCACCAGAGAAGCCCATATATACATAAGTGTATATAACTGCAGAAGTCTGTGTGTGTGTATATATATATATACACACAGAAGTATGTATATTTTGATATTTTATATAATATATACATACATATATTAATCTAAATATATATCAGATGTTCCAGCTGTAATTGCAAGTATAACTTGAAAAGTAAACACCTTGAGTAGTATATTATGGTTCATTAATGTATAGGATAGTGCTTTTATTCTTATGCTGTATCCCCTTTATGTGTCCATGCTTCCCATGATGCAATTGCCCTGGATTCTAACTTTCTAAGAGGCAGGAAACATTTCTAAGGTATATATAAGTGCTGCATAGTGTTTTGATGGTAATGAAAAGGTAGATTTTTCTAATTTCTAAATTAAAAATATCAGCTATCTATACTCATGGAAAAAGCAAGAGAGTTCCAGAAAAACATCTATTTCTGCTTTATTGACTATGCCAAAGCCTTTGACTGTGTGGATCACAATAAACTGTGGAAAATTCTAAAACAGATGGGAATAACAGACCACCTGACCTGCCTCTTGAGAAATCTGTATGCAGGTCAGGAAGCAACAGTTCTGGACATGGAACAACAGACTGGTTCCAAATAGGAAAAGGAGTACGTCAAGGCTGTATGTTGTCACCCTGCTTATTGAACTTCTATGCAGAGTACATCATGAGAAACGCTGGACTGGAAGAAACACAAGCTGGAATCAAGATTGCCGGGAGAGATATCAATAACCTCAGATATGCAGATGACACCACCCTTATGGCAGAAAGTGAAGAGGAGCTAAAAAGCCTCTTGATGAAAGTGAAAGAGGAGAGTGAGAAAGTTGTCTTAAAGCTCAACATTCAGAAAATGAAGATCATGGCATCCGGTCCCATTACTTCATGGGAAATAGATGGAGAAACAGTGGAATCAGTGTCAGACTTTATTTTGGGGGGCTCCAAAATCACTGCAGATGGTGATTGCAGCCATGAAATTAAAAGATGCTTACTCCTTGGAAGAAAAGTTATGATCAACCTAGATAGCACATTCAAAAGCGGAGACATTACTTTGCCGACTAAGGTCCATCTAGTCAAGGCTATGGTTTTTCCTGTGGTCATGTATGGATGTGAGAGTTGGACTGTGAAGAAGGCTGAGCGCCAAAGAATTGATGCTTTTGAACTGTGGTGTTGGAGAAGACTCTTGAGAGTCCCTTGGACTGCAAGGAGATCCAACCAGTCCATTCTGAAGGAGATCAACCCTGGGATTTCTTTGGAAGGAATGATGCTAAAGCTGCAACTCCAGTACTTTAGCCACCTCATGCGAAGAGTTGACTCATTGGAAAAGACTCTGATGCTGGGAGGGATTGGGGGAAGGAGAAGAGGGGACAACAGAGGATGAGATGGCTGGATGGCAGCACTGACTCAATGGATGTGAGTCTGAGTGAACTTCGGGAGTTGGTGATGGACAGGGGGGCCTGGCGTACTGCAATTCATGGTGTCACAAAGAGTCGGACACGACTCAGCGACTGAACTGAACCGATACAGTTATTTATCACAATGGGGAGAGAGGTAGAGAGCTTCCTATGTTTATTCAACAAATGAGTTAGGCTTTATTGCTTGTCAGGAGCTTAGCTCCTGGGGCTAGACTAGTTCCTGGCCCTGGATGAATTATTTCATTTCTCTAAACCTCTGTTTATTATCTATGTAAAATTACATAGTGAAATTCCTGGGAGTGCATGGTTGCTCAATGTTGTTTAGTCATTGAGTCATGTCTGACTGTTTTGCACTGTATAAAGAGCCTCTTGATGAAAGTGAAAGAGGAGAGTGAAAAAGTCGGCTTCAAACTCAACATTCAGAAAACTAAGATCATGGCATCTGGTCCCATCACTTCATGGGAAATAGATGGGGAAACAATGGAAACAGTGAGAGACTTTATTTTGGGGGGCTCTTAATTACTGCAGATGGTGACTGCAGCCATGAACTTAAAAGACATTTGCTCCATGGAAGAAAAGTTATGACCAACCTAGACAGCATATTAAAAAACAGAGGCATTACTTTGCCAATAAAGGTCCGATTGGTCAAAGCTATAGTTTCTTCAGTAGTCATGTTTGGATGTGAGAGTTGGACTCTAAAGAAAGCTGAGCACTGAGAATTGATGCTTTTAAACTGTGGTGTTGGAGAAGACTCTTGAGAGTCACTTGGATAACAAGGAGATCCAACCAATACATCCTAAAGGAAATCAGTCCTGAATATTAATTGGAAGGACGGATGTTGAAGCTGAAACTCCAATACTTTGGCTACCTGATGTGAAGAACTGACTCATTTGAAAAGACCCTGATGCTGGGAAAGATTAAAGGCAGGAGGAGAAGGGGATGACAGAGGATGAGATGGTTGGATGGCATCACCGACTCAATGGACATGAATTTGAGTGAACTCTGAGAGTTGGTGATGGACAGGGAGGCCTGGTGTGCTGCTGTCCATGGAGTCACAAAGAGTCAGACACGACTGAGCAACTGAACTGAACTGAACTGAACTGAGACTGTAGCCCACCAGGCTCCTCTGTCCATGGGGTTTCCTAGGAAAGATTACTGGGGTGGATTGCCATTTCCTTCTCCAGGGTATCTCCAATCTAGAGATGGAACCTAAGTCTCCTCTACTGGCAGGTGAACTCTTTACTGCTGTGCCACCAGGGAAGCCCCAGTTGCTCAAAAGTCAATAATTATTATTATTGTTGAATGCTTACTATATGCCAAGTACTTTGCAAGGTTTTAGGGATTCAAAAACACTCTTAAGAAGGTCCTAGTCAAGTGATGAGACATTGAAACAAAGAATTACCCCTACACTCTATCCCCTACCACATACACAGCCATGCATGCTGTGATAAGAGATATGCACAGTGGACTTTGAAATTATAGTGGACTTTGAAACTATAGTGGGAGTAACTAAATACCAAAAAGGAACTAGAGAACTCATGGTGAGATGGAAGCATTTGTTTAATGTGTGTGTGTATGTGTGTGTGGTAGTGGGGAGTTATAATTGTGCTAAGAACATCTATATATATATATTTTTTTTAACTGGAGCTGCTTAAGATACCCTGCCCAGTACCCCACCAACTGGGAAGGCATAGTGGAGTAAAACTGGTATCTGCCATCCATAGTCTTTCCTGGATGAGCAAAGCAGCATGGAGGAGGAAGCAGCACTCAGAAATGTGATGATTCTATTCTGTCCCTCTCTCTGTTCATGCTCTTCTCCCCACCGTCTTATATCTGCTCTCATCTTGTGAGAGTTTGGTCGTGAAGTACCAAGGTGGAGGGTAACACGAGGAAGTGTTTCTTATGTGGTCCCTTTTGGTTTTTCTCTCTCTTCTTCCCCCTCCTCCTCTTTCTTCTTTTTAAAGTTTACTTTTGCTAAATGAGCAACAAGAACCCCAAACTTAGTGTTTCTCAGAATCAACAGTAAAGAGCCTTGCCCTGCTGATGTGTTTGGAGTTTTTCTTTCTTTCTGGGATTACTGGCCTTTTCACAATGCTGATGCACAGTTTTTAGCTATGTTAGTTCTGTAATGTTAGTACTGAATGTTTTCATAATATTCCCCTGGCATTTAGAAGCAAGGAAAGATTTATTTTAAAGGGAAAAAAGAGATCATTATTTCAGCCCCAGAATCACAAGTTAAGAAAGGAAACTCAGAAAGTGTAAAGGCAATACTCTCAGCTCAAACTCCTAACCACCTCAGGTTTTGCCCAGCTCCATTTATTTATCATTTCAATTACAGAAAAGATGTGTTGCTACAAAAAGCCATATTCTGTCTATTTTCTAAAGGAAGGAAAAGGAATTTAATCTTTAAACTCTTTTATGTGAATATTTCCTCTACCATTGAGGATTTTAGGAAATGAAGAATTTTATCTATAACGAGTGTTTTTATCCTCAAGGCATCTGAACTCAAATAATGTGTTTTTCATCTTCTGTGATATACTTTGTACTCCTTTCTACTGAAGCTTAATTATTATGCTTTACAATGATAAACAGATTCACTTCATTTTTAAAAACCATTTGATTCTTATAGGCAAAAGACTTTAAAAAATTCCACTAATTTACATGCTACCTATGACTATTCTCAAATTGTGTTTAACACAATTTTTCCTATACACTATTCAAAACAATTAATACATTTTTCTTATGATATCAAGACCTAAAACTGAAAAAAAATGTGTTCAAGTATATCTTAAAGATGTTGCTTACTATTTCAAATGCAATCTTCACACTGCAGTGGGAAAATCAGATATGCCAGGTAAGAACCACTCATCACTAATCCTACATAATTACAGAGACTAATGAAAGCATCATGAGCTCTATTATAGCATCTAATCACAAAGATGTAAATATGTACTAGAAACACGAAGCTCTCACTTTCCACATAACTGTGTACATTTTTATATGCTTTTACAGTATATTGGAAAATTCAAAACTAGAGTGTTGGCTATTTGTACATTTTTATATGCTTTTACAGTATATTGGAAAATTCAAAACTAGAGTGTTGGCTACCTTTACTGAACAGACCAAAACATTGGCATTAACTTTATGGGATTAAATTCCCCTTCAAAATAAAAATTGAAGGTAAGAAATCTATCTTAAAAAATAATCACAATTAGATAAAAATAAATATTTATTTAAAAATTATACTTTGCAGCACAATTTATATTAACAAAAAGTAAACAATCTAAATGTTCAACAAAAGGGGATTCTCTACATAAATTCAGATTTATTCCTGAAATGGAAAACTCTATTGTCTTTACAATAAATTTTCCCAATAATTTTGGTCTCATAAGAAATGGTCAGGATACAGTGTTAGATGAAAAAAAAAAGGAGGATTTAAATCTATATGTACTGAGTTAATCCAATTATATATATAAGTAGACCCATACACAAAAAGACTAGAAAAGAATGTTCCAAAATATTAAAAGCAGTTAAAGATATATTTAATTTCTTTAAACTTTTCTATACTTTTATGATTTCCATAATAAGCATGTATTATCTTTCTAATAAAAATTAATGAAGTTTTTAAAAGTTAAAGGTTTTAAAATCAAATTTTGAGACAAGTTCAGCATTTGATTAGTAACTAAGTATCTTTAAAATATTGAAATATGTACTTCACAACTAACTTGAAATTGTTTTGTTTCTGTGTTAATTTGTGTTTTAGTATACTGTCTTTTTTGTGTTAGACTGAAAATAAAGAATGGATATATTAAAATACATGAAAGCGGATGATAGTGGGATGAAACTTCTCTTCCCAATTATGTGATAATAACTAAAATTTTAGAGTGTATGATATTCATGCATGCATGCATTCATTCATTCCTCTAAAATGTTTTTGCCTAAGATGCTGGTTGGGCTGGCTCATGCCTGTGAGTCTGGAGTGTCTGAGTTGTCTGAGTTAAAGTATCATACTCCAAACTTTTGGTTCTCACTTAAATAGGGGTTAACTAAAAGACCCTCAACCTAAGAAGATAAACAAAGCCTAAGGAGTCTCTGAAAGGTGGAAATAAATAGATGGACTGCCTAGGGACCTTAGGACTTGAGCAACCACAGGACAACTAGTTCCCTGGGTTTCTTTATTGCATCCTGTACATGCCTGGATTAGATCTGGCTGGCAGAAACTTCCAACCTTGAAACCTCCAACAGGTAAAGACAAAAATAGCTGCAAGGAAAGCTTGTTTCTCCTCGCCAAAGAATCAGGAAAAGGGTAGCTTCTATCATGGTTTCAGCAGGCCTGAATGGGGAACTGATCTTCCTTGCCTCCCTCCCAGAGAAACAGGCGTTCCAAAAGGGCATCGGCAGCAGAATCCTTATGCACCTGAGCTTCCACCGCCAGGAGGCAGCAACAAGACTTAAAAGACATGGTGTGTAGCAGGTGGGTGTGGGGAATTGGGAAAACTGATGTGGTTCATTGTCACTATGCTTTACTCCTCTCCAGCCCAACCCAAGTTAGTGGGGTTGAGTTGGGAGCTGAACCGCTATACCCACCTGGCTGCAATGATACTGAATGCAGCAGTGGAAAACGGGGCTAGCTTGTATTAGCCTCCCTTCTCCTCTCCCACTTCCACATCCCTCACCCTTCCATTTTCTGATCTACAAAGCCTGGTGAGTAGCCAGCCTCTACCACCACTTGGGATCTGACAAGGCAGAGGGAGTTGATAATTTACAGGGGTGGTTGGAAATTTGCTTTCTCTCCTCGCCTCTCCTGGTGTCAGCAGGAGGTCTAGATTGAAGCTGGGTTTATACTACTGGAGGCAATGCTGTGGTGCTAATTATCTCATTTTCCAGGATAGGTATCAGCCTGGCAAAATTGGGAGATGAGATTCCACTCCATATAACTGCAAAGAGGCAATAGGAATCAGGGTTCATTTTTGCAGGAGTGGTATAGGGGATGGGGAGATGGGAGATGATGCCTAGGAAAAAGAATGTACACACCCACCTGGCCCCCTCATTACACTTCAACAGGCAGATGACCTGCTTAAAAAAAATTAAGATCCAGAGTCTATAATATTTCAAATTACCAAGATGCATTTGAAAATCACTTGTCACACTAAGAACCAGGAAATCATAACATGAATGAGGAAAGGCAACACTCATCAACTCTGAGATGAATGATATATTGAAATTATCTAACAAATATTTTAAGGAAGCCATCATCAAATGATTCAACAAATGATGATGAAGTCTCTTGAAACAACAAAAAAAAGCAGCCATCATCAAATGATTCAACAAACGGTGATGAATTCTCTTGAAACAAATGAAAAAAAAAAATCTCAGTGAAGAAATAGAAGTTATTAACCTAATGGAGATTAATACAACTGGAAAATGCAGTAACTTGAAGTGAAAAACTTATATGTGGAAATGACAGAGAAGAAAGTCAGTGAACATTAAGATAGATCAACAGAATTTACCTTATCTGAACAACAAAGAGAAAATGGACCAAAAAAAAAAAAAAGAATAGAATCTCAGGAATGTAAGCTAATGTTTATATCTTTATAGTCCCTGAAAGAGAAGAGAGAATGTAACTAAAAACTTAATTAAAGAAATAGCTGAGATTTTCCCAAATATGGTGAAAGACATAAACCTACAGATTAAAGACCTGAGTGATTAGCAAATACAGAAAATCTAAAGACTCACACACCTTCCTATTAGTCATTAAATGAAAAGGGTGAAAGAAACTGGATTAGAAAGAAAGGGCATGCAATATTGCTGAGAGATCCCTTTGTCCTTTTTACCAAAAAAAAAAAAAAAAAAAGTACTTCCTAGGGCAGGTGGAAATCCACTTGGAACTTTATTAAGGTCTCACTATTCGTTTGCATGCTTTTAAAATCTTTGTTTCCATGCATTTCTTTTTTTAAACTTATTTATTTTTAATTGAAGGATAATTCTCTTACAATATTGGTTTGATTTATGCCATACATTAACATGAATCAGCCATAGGTATACATATGTCCCCTCCCTCTTGACCCTCCTTCCCACCTCCCACCATTTCCCGTACTTCTAGGTTGCTACAGAGTCCCAGATTGTGTTCCCTTTTAAATTTCCATTGGTTATCTATTTTATACGTGTTAGTGTATGTGATTCCATGCTACTCTATCCATTCATCTCACCCTCTCCTTCCTCTCCCTGATCCTTGTCCATAAGTCTGTTCTCTATTTCTGCATCTCCACTGAGGCCCTGCAGATTAGTACCATATTTCTAGATTACATATATATATGTTAATATATTTGTTTTTCTCTGAGTTATTTCACTCTGTATAATAGGCTCTAGGTTTATCCACTTCATTAGAACCAATTCATTCCTTTTTATGGCTGAATAGTATTTCATTGCATATATGTACCATGGCTTCTTTATCCATTCATCTGTTGATGGACATCCAGGTTGCTTCCATGTCCTAGCTATTGTAAATAGTGTTGAAATGAATATTGAGGTAAATGTGCATTTTTCAGTTTTAGTTTCCTCAGGGTATATGCCTAGAAGTAGTATTGCTAGGTCATATGGTGGTTTTATTCCTAGTTTTTTAAGGAATCTCCATATTGTCTTCCATAGCAGCTGTATCGATTTACATTCCCACCAACAGTGCAAGAGGTGTCCCTTTTCTCCACACTCTCTTCAGCACTTGTTTGTGGATTTTTTGATGATGGCCATTGTGACCTGTGTGAGGTTATACCACATTGTAGTTTTGATTTGTGTTTCTCTAATAATGAGTGATGTTGAATGACTTTTTGTGTGTTTATTAGCCATCTGCATGTCTTCTCTGGAGAGATGTCTGTTTAGGTCTTTTCCCCACTTTTTGACTAGGTTGTTTGTTTTTCTGGTATTGAGTTGTATGAGCTGCTTGTATATTTTGAAAATTAATCCTTCATCAGTTGTTTCATTTGCTATTATTTTATCCTGTTGTGTAGGTAGTCTTTTCACTTTTTTTTATAGTTTCCTTAGCTGTGCAAAAGTTTTAAGTTTAATTAGGTCCCAGTTGTTTGTTTTTATTTCCATTATTCTAGGATGTGGGTCATAGAAGATCTTGCTATGATTTATGTCATATAGTGTTCAGCCTATATATTCTTCTAAGAGTTTTTATATTTCCTGGTCTTATATTTAGGTTTTTAACACATTTTGAATTTATTGGGTATGTTGTTAAGCAGTGTTCTAATTTCATTCTTTTGTCCAGTTCTCCCAGTACCACTTTTTGAAGAGATTATCTTTTCCCCATCATATATTCTTGCCTCCTTTGTTAAACATGCGTGTGTATAGGTGCATGGGCTTTCCATCTTGTTCCACTGGTCTAGATTTCTGTTTTTGTGCAAACGCCATAGTGTCTTGATGACTATAGCTTTGTAGTATACTCTGAAATCAGGTAAGTTGATTCCTCCAGCTCCATTCTTCTTTCTCAAGATTGCTTTGGCTATTCAGGGTCTTCCATATTTCTATATTAATTTTGAGTTTTTTTGTTCTATTTCTGTGAAAAATACCATTGGTAATTTGATAGGAATTGCATTGCATCTGTCAACTGTATTTGGTAAATATTTATTTTCACAATATTGATTTTTCAAACCCAGGAGCATGGAATATCTCTACATCAGTTTAGTTTTATTAAACTTTACTCTTGTTTCCTTCATTTTTTTCATTTATTTCTGCTCTGATCTTTATGATTTCTTTCCTTCTAGTAACGTCAGTGTTTATTTGTTCTTCTTTTCCAAGCTGTGTTAGGTGTACAGTTAGGTTGTCTATTCAATGTTTTTCTGGCTTTTTGAGGTAGGATTGTGTTGCTATAAACTTCCTTCTTAGAACTGCTTTTTCTGAATCCCAAAGGCTTTGAGTCATTGTGTTTTTGTTGCCATTTGTTTCTAGGAATTTTTTGATTTCCCTTATTTCTTTAGTAACCTATTTATTACTTAGAAATGTATTGTTTAATCTCCATGTGTTTGTGTTTTTTACAGGTTTTCCCCCTGTAATTGATATCTAGTTTCATAGCCTTGTTGTCAGAAAAGATGCTTGATACAATTGCAATTTTCTTAAATTTACTGAGGCTTGATTTATGATCTAAGATCTGGTCTATCCTGGGGAATGTTCCATGGGCACTTGAGAAGAAAGTATATCCTTCTGCATTTGGGTGGAAAGTCCTGAAGATATCAGTTAGATCGATTCAGTCTAATGTTTCATTTAAGGTTTGTGTTTCTTTATTAATTATGTCTGGATAATTAATTGGTGTAAGTGGGGTGTTAAAGTTCCTTACTATTATTGTGTTACCATCAATTTCCTCTTTTTTGTCTGTTAATGTTTGCCTTATGTATTGTGGTGCTCCTATGTTGGGTGCATTAATATTTACAATTGTTATGTCTTCCTGGATTGATTCCTTGATCATTATATAGTGTCTTTCTTCATCTCTTGTAATAATCTTTATTTTAAAGTCTATTTTATCTGAAATGAGAATCGCCACTCCAACTTTGTTTTGATTTCCATTTGCAGGGAATATCTTTTTCCATCTTCTTACTTTCAGTGGGTAAGTGTCTCTAGGTCTAAAGTGGACCTCTTGTAAACAGCATATATATGAGTCTTGTATCCATTCAGACAGTCTGTTTCTTTTGGTTGGAGTATTTAATCCATTTACATTTAAAGGAATTATATATATATATGTATATATTCTATAGGATTTTTCTTAATTGCTTTGGGTTTGTTTTTATAGGTCTTTTCCTTCTCTCTATAGGTGTTTCCTGCCTGTATAAGTCCATTTAACGTTTATTGTAATGCTGGTTTGGTGGTGCTGAATTCTCTTAGCTTTCGCTCTTCTGTAAAGCTTTTGATTTCTCCATCAATTTTGCATGTGGTCCTTGTGTTATAGAGTAATCTTGATTGTAGATTTTTTTCTTTCAGTACTATAATTATATTCTGCCATTCCCTTCAGTTTCTGCTGAGTGAATAATCAGCTGTTGTTGTTGTTCAGTTGCTCAGTCATGTCCCACTTTTGTGACCCCATAAACTGCAGCATTCCAGGCTTCCCTGTCCTTCACTATCTCCCTGAGATTTGCTCAAATTCAAGTCCACTGAATCCATTATGCCATTCATCCTTCTCATCCTCAGTCACCTCCTTGTCCTTCTGCATCCAATGTTTCCAGCATCAGGGTCTTTCCCAAGGAGTCTGCTCTTTGCATCAGGTGGTCAAAGTATTGGAGCTTCAGATTCAGCATTAATCTTTTCAGTGAATATTCAGTGTTGATTTCCTTTAGGATGGACTGGTTTGATCTCCTTGCTGTCCAAGGGGCTCTCAAAAGTCATCTCCAACACCATGGTTCAAAAGCGTCAACTTTTCTTCACTCTGCCTTCTTAATAGTCCAACTCTCACAACCATACATGACTACTAGAAAAACCATAGCTTTGACTACACAAATCAGCTCTCTCCATCCTGAGAGATTTCTGAGGTTATCCTCAATTCATTTCATTCTTTTTCCATTATTATGCTGATAAAGAATCAGCCTGCAATGTGGGAGACCTGATTTCGATCCCTGGCTTGGGAAGATCCCCTGGAGAAGGGAAAGGCTACCCACTCCAGTATTCTGGCCTGGAGAATTCCATGGACTTTATGGTCCATGGGGTGCCAAAAGGTGGCTTCCCTTGTAGCTCAGTTGGTAAAGAATCTGCCTGCAGTACAGGAGACCTGGGTTCAATTCCTGGGTTGGAAAGATCCCCTGAAGAAGGAAATGGCAATCCACTCAGTATTCTTGCCTGGAGAATCCTACGGACAGAGGAACCTGGCAGGCTATAGTCCAAAGAGTTGTAAGAGTCTGACACAACATAGTGACTAAAGCAAGCAAGCAAAGTCTTTCCAGTAGTCATGTACAAGTTGTGAGAGCTGGACCATAAAGAAGACTGAATGCTGAAGAATTGATGCTTTTGAACTGTATTGCTAGAGAAGACTCTTGAGAGCTCCTTGGACAGCAAGAAGATCAAGTCAGTCAACCCTAAAGGACATCAACCCTGAAAATTCATTGGAAGGATTTGTGCTGAGGTTGAAGCTCCAATATTTTGGTCATCTGATGTGAAGAGCCAATTCATTGGAAAAAACCTTGGTGCTGGGAAGATTGAAGGGCAGAAGGAGAAGAGGACAACAGAGGATTAGATGGCTGGATGGCATAGTCAATGCAATGGACATGAATTTGGGCAAACTCTGGGAGATGGTAAGTGACAGGGAAGCCTAATGTGCTGCAGTCAATGGGGTAATGAAGATTTGAACATGACTTTGTGACTAAACAACAACCACATGGGTTCATTATGGCTTTGGGTAGCCTGTCTGCTAGTGTGCAGTGCTGTGTTTCTGTTTTTTTTTTGTTTTTTTTTTTTTAAGGATTGATGTGGGATATCTGGGTACTGGTGCTTGCTGGCTTTTGGATGGGCTTGGTTTTGGTGTTAAGATGAAGGCCTTTTGAGGCTCTCATCTATTAATGATTCCTGTGGTCGAGAGTTCTCTGGTAGTTCAAAGTCTTGGGCTTGAGTCTCTCACCTCAGAGGTTCAGGCTGAAAGTTGATTGAGGCTCCAAATCTTCACAAGACACCCAGCATGAAAGACAAGGTCCCAGTACTCTTGGTGAAGGCAACACTCAGCAGCCCAGAAAACCCAGTGAGGTTTACACAAAAGTCTTCTAATCTTTCTAGGAAGGTCTCTGGACCTGTTTTGGTCAGCATGTGGTCAGCTCAGTCTCAGATCTGGCTTTATTGCAGCTTGTAGTTGCCTGTAATGTTCACAGTTGCACTTAGAGTACACAGTCTATTACTCACACGGACATGGTGGATGGGCTAAGTCTGAGGCTCATTAGGGCTCAACCTGCTCTCTTGGGCTGGGGAGAGGGGAGGATATGGCAACCACGTATGGGTTGTACTTGGAGTGCCTGTGGTAATAGTGACTTGTTGGATGTTGTTACAATCTGAGAAGGGTTGTGGGTTCTCCCAAAAGAAAAAGCCCCATTTCATGGATCCCCAGAAAGAGTTCAGTTGTTTAAGCTCCTAGCAAGTTGTGAGCAGTAACCTGTGCCTGCTCACAGCTTAGTGATAGCTGCAACCTCTGGGACTAAGACTGCATTGATGGTGTTTTATCCACTGCCTTCAGTACCTCTCCTGGCTTTGGCTGTGATAGGCATGTCCATTTCTGCCGCCATGTCAAAGAGCCCTCTGAGCACATCCTCATGGCCACCAGCCCGCTACCTCTCCCTGGAATCTTTACCAGATCTTCCACCTCTGGTCCCAACCTCTATAGCAGGCAGGCCAGATCTTGCTAGCCACTTCTCTTGGCTCCTTACCACCACCCTCTTCTCAAGTGGATGTTTGTGTACCTCTTCTTGGTTCCTAATCCCTCTTTCTGGGCCAGGCTAGGGCTTGCTAGCTGCTTCTCTTGGCTCCCTTCCCCAACTGTTTTGTCCAGGTTGTGGCTTGTAAGCTGTCTATGGGCTGAGAAGTGCTGTTTGAGAACTTTCTCTGTATTTTGCCTTCTAAGCCCCCGGCTGTTGCATGGCAGTCTGAGGTTTTGCAACTCCCTGTTGGTCTGGCCTCAGAGGGGGTTTCTGAATCCATGGAAATTTTTCTTCCTTCATGACTCCCTCCTTCCCTTGGAGCACCCATCCTGAAGTCCTCTTTTTTTTTTTTTTTTTTAATATCTTTATCTTTGTCCTACCTCATTCCAGGGAGATTAGCTTGCCTTTTTGGAGGCCTAGGGTCTTCTGCTGTCATATAGAAGTTGCTCTGTAGGAGTTGTTCTGTATCTTGATGAGTTCTTTTATGTATTTGTGGGGAGGCAGGCAATCTCCCTGTCTTACCGCCCCCCCCCACCATCTTCTTCTGCTTCCCCTTTATTTCTTTCTTTTGGATGTTTATTTTATAAGAAAACATTATGTGTTTTCTTAGTCTAATTAATATTTATTGATCATCTAATATATTCTGTTCTAAGCAGTATAAAATGTTCAGGTAATACAAAGGCAAAAGGGGCAAATTATCTTCCCTTGAGGTTTCAGAGTTCAATGGGGGACACTAACATTGTATAAGAGATGTCAGTAGAAGTTGTGACAGATCAAATCATGGCTTATACTACTGTAGGTTTGGGAGAACATATGTTTATTTGAAAACATAAGTTTTAACCCTATCATCAAGTGATGGTAGAAAAGAACTTAGATCATGCATGCCTTTCTATCTTTCTATTTGCTGATAAGTAGCATCAGATACTGGGGCTTCCCAGGTAGCTCAGCTGGTAAAGAATCTGCCTGCAATGTAGGAGACCCTGGTTTGATTCCTGGGTAAGAAAGTTCCCTTGGAGAAGGGATAGGCTACCCACTCCAGTATTCTTGAGCTTCTGTAGTGTCTCAGATGGTAAAGAATCCATCTGCAATGCAGGAGACCTGGGTTAAAACCCTGGGTTGGGAAGATCCCCTGGAGAGGTATGGAAACCCACTCCAGTAATCTTGTCTGGAGAATTCCCATGGACAGAAGAGCCGGGCAGGCTATAGTCTATGGGGTCACAAAGAGTTGGACACAACTGAGTGACTAAGCACAAGCACAGTGTCAGACTACCTTGGAACAGGAAAATTATACACCTCAGTAAATAATTGAGGCTTGGGTTTTTGAAAAGATCAACTTCCTGTAAGTAGCTTTGTGTAGGGCTGCTGGCATTCAGAAACCCTAGAACAGTTACACCCAAGTTCAGACTCTGATAGCCTCTCTTAGGCTATATCCTTATCCTCCACAATGCAGAGCACCACAGGAATGGGATACAGCAAGATTCTAAGATTCATCTCTGAGAGTCCAGTGTTGTGGTGGGGTTATTGCTACTCAGCCAATCACAGTGGTCCACAGGATGGCATAGGAAATGGGGAGACCATACATGTACCAACTCTCGGCCTTTGGTTTCAGCCTGAACCAAATGATGCTTTCTGGTGTTGCCCCAAACCCTCTTTGTTAAATATTTTTTTTTAAAAATCAATATGTTTTTGAGGAAATAGTGATTCTTTCTGCCTAGTTCTGTTGTTCAAGGACTAAGAGAGGTGGAATTATGATTTCAGAGCAGGTCTTATAACTATCAGGCTAAGGCCCTCTCCACCTTATCAAACTATCATTTCTTTTCAGGATTGAATCAAAAGAAGATAAAAATTTCCAATGAAAAAAATATATGAGAAAACATATTATTCATAGCTTGAAAAGATAAACATAAAATGTTAAATGTTTAAGATAAAGAAAATTTCCATCATCAACCAGGTAAAAAGCATTAATGTTTCATTTACTAATGTTATGAGGTCTGTGTGTGTTTATCTTTAAAATTTGAAGAACTGACTTGATTTGCTCCATTAAAAAATATGCCTTTAACCAAATAAGAAATTGTCCACTCAGTATTATCCACTCAGTATTCAAGTCCTGGAATATCAAATGAGAAATAATCATGATTATTGACACAATTTAACTGAATTTTACTTCATATTTAGTTTTGTTGTGAGATAAACAGCTAATTTTGCTGGGACACATGTTTACATGTATGTTTCTTGATCTATTCTGTTGATCTTGATCTACTTTGTTCATTAATGCCAATGTAAAATTTTCTAAAATAGTTTTTATCATATTATTTGCTTTTTAATTGTTGTATAAGCTATCATATATTAATTTATCATTCTGTAATGAGCAACTACTGGGGGCTAGTCTGGCCCACAAAGCTGTCTCCTTTGTGGGAAACTCTTGATTTACAGAGTGAGTTTCAAGCACCCTGGTAAGTATGATATAATCATCCCTTTTGGCCTACAATTGGTTGAGTTGGTGGGGGATCTGACTTTAACAGTACCCAAATGTCACCTTTCTTGGGATATGATATTGGAATCTAGAAATTGCCAGTCTGTGTCAAGAACTATAACACATAAATAGAAGCTAAGAAAACTCATTTGCAGAGTGTGAGAGAGAGAAGGATGAAAAACACATACCAAAAAATGTAGCAGTGGAATTTTCAGAAAAGGTACTTCTGTCAGCTTTCCCAGATTTGGTTCTCAACCTTCTCTGAGCCTTGGTGGCATTCTTCAATTTTGGTTCCTTTAAACTCTTCCATATTATTTAAATAATTTCCTCTATTTGGATTAAACTAGCTCAAATCAGTGTGTTACTTGCAGTTAAAGTATCTTACGTAATACACTGGATTTCAGACTCTGGCCCTATACCAGATGGCCAATTAAATTTTCCAATATTTTCTTTGCATTCGTCATTCTCCTTCTTTATTCACGTGGACCTGACATCTCTCCTTTTGCCCACATTGATATTCTAGCTTCAAATGCTTTCTTTCTTTCCAAACAACAACCAGTCTTGATAAAGCTGAATGCCTTTTTTTCATACAGATTTTCTCCATTTTTTGACTTCTAGTCAGGACTGGTAGTTTATGTTGTGGTGGTAAATTACCTTGAAATATCAGTCACTTAACAAATCTTCATTGTTTGTTCATGCTACATTTTTAATAAAGGTAGTCATGTTTTTCTCTTGCACACAATCAAGAACCAATACCTGAAAAAAAAAAAAAAGCTGTACCATTTGGAACTCAGAGTAACCTCAATTATTGAAATTGGATTTGTTCCCTTCAAATAATTCCTGGAATAGTGTATTGAGATTATTTAGAAGCAAGACTTCAGATATATTCCACCTTTCTGTGGGCTGAGATAAAAGGAAGTGGAAGTACTAAGATTCCAAAATAACAGGTGCTTTGGAATAACTTAATCTGATTATTTCCTTCCCATAAAGATAGCAAGAGCTATTAGTTTTATTAGTAATAATTTAACACTGAAGTATTAGGAAGACAAAAGAAGGAAAATAAGTATCAGTCAGTTTGAGACAAAATTTTCTCTGCAGATATTTTTTTCTTTCTTTTAAAAAATAAGAAGCCAAGACCATGCCATTACTCAGGATTCAAAGACTGAAAATAGTCCAGTTTGGTCAACATGATGTAGCCAGAGGAATTTACTGACTTAATTATTTAATTCAAGTTGTATCTATAAGTGAGATCAAGAACTTAATACTATGGTAATTAATCTCTAGAGCCAGACATCCTGAAATGTGAAGTCAAGTGGGCCTTAGAAAGCCTCACTACAAACAAAGCTAGCGGAGGTGATGGAATTCCAGTTCAGCTATTTCAAATCCTGGAAGATGATGCTGTGAAAGTGCTACAGTCAATATGCAAGCAAATTTGGAAAACTCAGCAGTGGCCACAGGACTGGAAAAGGTCAGTTTTCATTCCAATCCCAAAGAAAGGCAAAGCTAAAGAATGCTCAAATTACCACACAATTGCACTCATCTCACACGCTAGTAAAGTAATGCTCAAAATTCTCCAAGCCAGGCTTCAGCAATACATGAAGCATGAACTTCCAGATGTTCAAGCTGGATTTAGAAAAGGCAGAGGAACGAGAGATCAAATTGCCAACATTCACTGGATCATCAAAAAAGCAAGAGAGTTCCAGAAAAACATCTATTTCTGCTTTATTGACTGTGCCAAAGCCTTTGACTGTGTGGATCACAATCAACTGTGGAAAATTGTGAAAGAGATGGGAATACCAGACCACCTGACCTGCCTCTTGAGAAATCTGTATGCAGGTTAGGAAGCAACAGTTAGAACAGGACATGGAACAACAGACTGGTTCCAAATAGGAAAAGGAGTACGTCAAGGCTGTATATTGTCACCCTGCTTATTTAACTTCTATGCAGAGTACATCATGAGAAACGCTGGGCTGGAAGAAACACAAGCTGAAATCAAGATTACTGGGAGAAATATCAATAACCTCAGATACGCAGATGACACCACCCTTATGGCAGAAAGTGAAGAGGAACTAAAAAGCCTCTTGATGAAAGTGAAAGAGGAGAGTAAAAAGTTGGCTTAAAGCTCAACATTCAGAAAACAAAGATCATGGCATCCGGTCACATCACTTCATGGGAAATAGATGGGGAAACAGTGGAAACAGTGTCAGACTTCATTTTTTGGGTTCCAAAATGACTGCAGATGGTGATTGCAGTCGTGAAATTAAAAGATGCTTACTCCGTGGAAGGAAAGTTATGACCAACCTAGATAGCATATTGAAAAGCGGAGATATTACTTTGCCAACAAAGGTCCATCTAGCCAAGGCTATGGTTTTTCCAGTGGTCGTGTATGGATGTGAGAGTTGGACTGTGAAGAAAGCTGAGCGCCAAAGAATTGATGCTTTTGAACTGTGGTGTTGGAGAAGACTCTTGAGAGTCCCTTGGACTGCAGGGAGATCCAATCAGTCCATTCTAAAGGAGATCAGTCCTGGGTGTTCATTGGAAGGACTGATGTTGAAGACATCAAAAGTCTCAATGAAGTTTTAGACTGAAAAAAAAAAAAAAAAAAAAAAGAGAGGGTGATTGCAGAGAAGATAGCATTTAAGTGGGAAGGTGAAGGTGAAGTTGCTCAGTCATGTCCAACTCTTTGTGACCCCGTGGACTGTAACCTACTTGGCTTCTCCATCCATGGGATTCTCCAGGCAAGAGTACTGGAAGTTAGTATCAAAATGAGAAGTTAATATTAAAGATAATTTAAACAAAATCCCATAATTTGAAAATTAAATGTCCACTTTTAAATAATGGGTGCCTCTAAGAAGCCATAACAAGGAAAATTAGAAAATATTTGTAATAGAATAAAAATGAAAAGAGAATTTATCAGAATGTGTTCCATGCAGCTGAAGCTACTCAATGCAATTAAATACAACATGGAGTTTTGAATAAGGTATGAAAACAAATAATGGATACTAGCACACCACTTTGTGAAATTTGAATAAAATCTGTACTTTAGTAATAATACTGTATCACTTGGCAGTTTCTATCTTTCTTTCTTTTTTTAAACATAGTATTTCTTTATATTCTCAGAATTAGATTAAAAGTTTCAAGTCTCATTCAAATTTTTTTTAAATTAATAAGATAATAAATTTTCTAGATTTTTAACAGTAATACTAGATGACAAAAATATATGGAAATATATCAAAGTTTTGAGTAACTATAAATTAGAAATTTAGCATTCTATTTATACTAAGTAAAACAAGTGGAATCAAAATGTCATCATATTTTTAGCTAGGCGAAAATTCATAAAATTTCTAAAGTGAAGTGAAAGTCACTCAGTCATGTCTGACTCTTTGAGTCATGCAGCAAATTCCCACTGCCTATCTATTTTACATATGGTAATGTATGTTTCCATATTACTTTCTCCATACATCCCACCCTCTCCTTTCTCCCTCTACCCTCATATCCATAAATCTGTTCTCTATAACTGTGCCTCCATAAAGCTGGCTTATCTGAATTTTTAAAAGTGATTACATGTTTTTCTATCAAATGGTAGTTTTATTGATATGGAATTCTATTATTTTCAATTGACCAGTCATGATATAATGGTATTAAGTGAATAAAGCTAACATAATCAGATTGATCTATTCTTTGCAGCCAAAGATGGAGAAGCTCTATACAGTCAACAAAAACAAGACCAGGAGCTGACTGTGGCTCAGATCATGAACTCCTTATTACCAAATTCAGACTTAAATTGAAGAAAGTAGGGAAAACCGCTAGACCATTCAGGTATGACATAAATCAAATCCCTTATGATTATACAGTGGAAGTGAGAAATAGATTTAAGGGCCTAGATCTGACAGATAGAGTGCCTGATGAACTATGGAATGAGGTTCGTGACATTGTACAGGAGACAGGGATCAAGAAAATCCTCATGGAAAAGAAATGCAAAAAAGCAAAATGGCTGTCTGGGGAGGCCTTACAAATAGCTGTGAAAAGAATAGAAGTGAAAAGCAAAGGAGACAAGGAAAGATATAAGGATCTGAATGCATAGTTCCGGAGAATAGCAAGAAGAGATAAGAAAGCCTTCTTCAGCGATCAATGCAAAGAAATAGAGGAAAACAACAGAGTAGGAAAGACTAGAGATCTCTTCAAGAAAATTCGAGATATCAAGGGAACATTTCATGCAAAGATGGGCTCAATAAAGGACAGAAATGGTCTGGACCTAACAGAAGCAGAAGATATTAATAACAGGTGGCAAGAATACACGGAAGAACTGTACAAAAAAGATCTTCATGACCCAGATAATCACGATGGTGTGATCACTCACCTAGAGCCAGACATCCTGGAATGTGAAGTCAAGTGGGCCTTAGAAAGCATCACTACGAACAAAGCTAGTGGAGGTGATGGCATTCCAGTTCAGCTATTTCAAATCCTGAAAGATGATGCTGTCAAAGTGCTGCACTCAATATGCCAGCAAATTTGGAAAACTCAGCAGTGGCCACAGGACTGGGAAAGATCCGTTTTCATTCCAATCCCAAAGAAAGGCAATGCCAAAGAATGCTCAAACTACCACACAATTGCATTCATCTCACATGCTAGTAAAGTAATGCTCAAAATTCTCCAAGCCAGGCTTCAGCAATATGTGAACCGTGATCTTCCTGATGTTCAAGCTGGATTTAGAAAAGGCAGAGGAACCAGAGATCAAATTGCCAACATCCGCTGGATCATCAAAAAAGCAAGAGAGTTCCAGAAAAACATCTACTTCTGCTTTATTGACAATACCAAAGCCTTTGACTGTGTAGATCACAATCAACTGTGGAAAATTGTGAAAGAGATGGGAATACCAGACCACCTGACCTGCCTCTTGAGAAATCTGTATGCAGGTCAGGAAGCAACAGTTAGAATAGGACATGGAACAATAGACTGGTTCCAAATAGGAAAAGGAGTATGTCAAGGTTGTATATTGTCACCCTGCTTATTGAACTTCTATGCAGAGTACATCATGAGAAACTCTGGACCGGAAGAAACACAAGCTGAAATCAAGATTGCTGGGAGAAATATCAATAACCTCAGATATGCAGATGATACCACCCTTATGGCAGAAAGTGAAGAGGAGCTAAAAAGCCTCTTGATGAAAGTGAAAGAGGAGAGTGAAAAAGTTGGCTTAAAGCTCAGCATTCAGAAAACAAAGATCATGGCATCTGGTCCCATTACTTCATGGGAAATAGATGGAGAAACAGTGGAAACAGTGTCAGACTTCATTTTTTGGGTTCCAAAATGACTGCAGATGGTGATTGCAGCCATGAAATTAAAAGATGCTTACTCCTTGGAAGAAAAGTTATGATCAACCTAGATAGCATATTCAAAAGCAGAGACGTTACTTTGCCGACTAAGGTCCGTCTAGTCAAGGCTTTGGTTTTTCCAGTAGTCATGTATGGATGTGAGATGGACTGTGAAGAAGGCTGAGCACCAAAGAATTGATGCTTTTGAACTGTGGTGTTGGAGAAGACTCTTGAGAGTCCCTTGGACTGCAAGGAGATCCAACCAGTCCATTCTGAAGGAAATCAGCCCTGGGATTTCTTTGGAAGCAACGATGCTAAAGCTGAAGCTCCAGTACTTTGGCCACCTCATGCGAAGAGTTGATTCATTGGAAAAGACTGATGCTGGGAGGGATTGGGGCAGGAGGAGAAGGGGAGAAGAGAGGATGAAATGGCTGGATGGCATCACTGACTCGATGGACATGTGTCTGAGTGAACTCCGGGAGTTGGTGATGGACAGGGAGGCCTGGCGTGCTGCGATTCATGGGGTCGCAAAGAGTCGGACACAAGTGAGCAACTGAACTGAACTGAATCACAATAGTAAAAGATGTTTATCAGTTCTCACAATCAATAGCCAGACCAAAAAATAAAAGATAATAACAATCACAGGCCATAATGGAAACGTGATTAACCTAACAACATAAAACAATTACATACAATTTGGGGAGTTAAGTAGAGTGATGCATGCATTATGCATGTGGTTTCATCATGCAGCCAGTCTATGTCTTTTGGTTGGTGCAATTAATTCATTTACACTTAAGGTGATTATTGATAAGTATGAGCCTATATGGGCTTCCCTGGTAGCTTAGATGGTAGGATCCTATGTGTATGATCTTATACTGGCAGCTCAGATGGTAAAGAATTTGCCTGCAATACAGAAGACCTGAGTTTGATTCCTGAGTTAGGAAGATCCCCTGAAGAAGGCAACCTACTCCAGTATTCTTGCCTGGAAAATTCCGTGGACAGAGGAGCTTGGTGGACTACAGTCCTATGGAGTTGCAAAGAGGCAGACAAGACCAAGCCACTGACACACATGATCCTACTACCATTTTCTTAATTGCTTTGGGTTTATTTTGTGTAGGTCTTTTCCTTCTCTTGTATTTGCTGCCTAGAGAAGTTCCTTTATATTTGTTGTAAAGCCGGTTTGATGGTGCTGAATTCTCTTAACTTTTGCTTATCTGAAAACTTTTGATTTCTCTGTCAAATCTGAACATATTTCTGGGTAGAGTATTCTTGGTTGTAGGTTCTCCCCTTTCATCATTTTAAATATACCATACCATTCCTTTCTGGCTTGTAGAATTTCAGTTGAGAAATAAGTTGATAACTTTATGGGAGTTCTACTGTATGTTATTTGTTGCTTTTCCCTTGTTGTTGTTAATATTTCATCTTTGTCTTTCATTTTTGTCAGCTTAATTACTATGTGTTTTGGTGTGTTCCTCCTTGGGTTCATCCTTCCTGGAACTCTCTGTGCTTTGTGGATACTTGACTGTTTCCTATCCCATGTTGCAGAAGTTTTCAGCTATTACCTCTTCGAATATGTTTTTGGATCCTTTCTCTCTATATTCTCCTTCTGCCAACTCCTATAATGTGAATGTTGGTGCATTTAATGTGGTCCCAGATGTCTCTTAGGCTATCTTAATTTTTTTCCCCCATTATTTTCTCTATATTCTGTTCTGTGGCAGTAATCTTCACCATTTTATCTTCCAGGTCACTTATCCATTCTTCTACTTCAGTTTTTCTGTTATTGATTTTTTTCTAGTGTATTTTTCATCTCTGCTGGCTTGTTTTTAGTTCCTCTAGGTCCTTGGTAAACACTTCTTGTATCTTCTCCATTCTTTTGCTGAGATCCTGGATCATCTTCACTATCACTATTCTGACTTCCTTATCTGGGAGGTTGCTTATCTCTGCTTCATTTAGTTGTTTTTCTGGGACTTTACCTTGTCCCTTCATCTGGGACATAACCTTCTGCTTTTTCATTCTGATTAACTTTATGTAATGTGGTTTTCATTCTGGCCACTGCAGGATTATGGTTCTTCTTGCTTCTCTGTCTGCTCTCTGGTGCATGAGGCTAAAATGCTTATATAAGCTTCTGAGGGGAGGGACTGGTGGAGGCACTGGGTCTTGCTCTGGTGGGCAGGGCCATGCCCAGTAAAATTTTAATCCAATCATCCACTGAGGGGTGGTGTTGAGCTCCTGGCCTGTTTGTCTTCTGGCCTGAGGCAACTCAGCTCTGGGGTCTTTGGACTCTATGGCATAGTTAATGATGACTTCCAAGAGGACTTATGCCAAGTGACCCCTTCTAGGACTGTTGCTACTACTGCCCCCATCCCCACAGTGAGCTGCTGCCAACCCACACCTCCACAGGAGACCCTCCAACACTAGCAGGTAAGTCTGGTTCAGTTTCTGGGGGCGGGGGGGGGGCAGGGGG
Source organism: Oryx dammah (assembly GCF_014754425.2). NCBI lineage: Eukaryota > Metazoa > Chordata > Mammalia > Artiodactyla > Bovidae > Oryx > Oryx dammah. The sequence continues at coordinate 47,617,634 of NW_024070206.1, read as the reverse complement.
GGCGGTCACTGCTGCTTTCCCCTGGGTATTGGTGCACACAAGATTTTGTTTGTTTGTGCCTCCCAAGAATTCAGTCTCTGTTACCCCCAGTCATGTGCAAGTCCTATAATCAAATCCCACTGGGCTTCAAAGTCAGATTCCCTGGGAATTCCCAGTCCCTTTGCCAAATCTTCAAGCTGAGAAGCCTGACTGACATGAGGTGCAGAACCTTCAAAACAGCAAGAGAACTTCTTTGGTATCATTGTTCTCCAGATTATGGTTTGCACCCCCCTCACTCCTCACAGTAGGCATGGCATTTGATTTTATTGTGATTGCATCCCTTCTACCAACTCATTCCATCTTCTTCATCTCTGGGTATGGGGATCTCTTTTGGTGGGTTCCAGCATCCTCCTGCTGATGACTGTTCAACAACTAGTTACATTTTTGGTGCTCTCACAGAAAGGGAGGAGCACACGTCCTTTTACTTTGCCATCTTGAACCAGAAGCCCAGTTCAGTTCAGTTCAGTAGCTCAGTCGTGTCTGACTCTTTGCCACCCCATGAATCGCAGCACGCCAGGCCTCCCTGTCCATCACCAACTCCTGGAGTTCACTCAGACTCACATCCATCGAGTCAGTGATGCCAACCAGCCATTTCATCCTCTGTCGTCTCCTTCTCCTCCTGCCCCTGATCCCTCCCAGCATCAGAGTCTTTTCCAATGAGTCAACTCTTGGCATGAGGTGGCCAAAGTACTGGAGTTTCAACTTTAGCATCATTCCTTCCAAAGAAATCCCAGGGCTGATTTCCTTCAGAATGGACCGGTTGGATCTCCTTGCAGTCCAAGGGACTCTCAAGAGTCTTCTCCAACTCCACAGTTCAAAAGTATCAATTCTTCGGCTCTCAGCTTTCTTCACAGTCCAACTCTCACATCCATACATGACCACTGGAAAAACCATAGTCTTGACTAAACAGACCTGTGTTGGCAAAGTAATGTCTCTGCTTTTGAATATGCTATCTAGGTTGGTCATAACTTTTCTTCCAAGGAGTAAGCGTCTTTTAATTTCATGGCTGCAATCACCATCTGCAGTGATTTTGGAGCCCCCAAAAATAAAGTCTGACACTTTCCACTGTTTCTCCATCTATTTCCCATGGAGTGATGGGACTGGATGCCATGATCTTCATTTTCTGAATGTTGAGCTTTAAGCCAACTTTTTCACTCTCCTCTTTCACTTTCATCAAGAGGCTTTTTAGCTCCTCTTCACTTTCTGCCATAAGGGTGGTGTCATCTGCATATCTGAGGTTATTGATATTTCTCCCAGCAATCTTGATTTCAGCTTGTGTTTCTTCCAGTCCAGCATTTCTCATGATGTACTCTGCATAGAAGTTCAATAAGCAGGGTGACAATATACAGCCTTGATGTACTCCTTTTCCTATTTGGAACCAGTCTGTTGTTCCATGTCCAGTTCTAACTGTTGCTTCCTGACCTGCATAGAAATTTCTCAAGAGGTAGGTCGGGTGGTCTGGTATTCCCATCTCTCTCAGAATTTTCCACAGTTTATTGTGATCCACACAGTCAAAGTCTTTGGCATAGTCAATAAAGCAGAAATAGATGTTTTTTTTTTCTGGAACTCTCTTGCTTTTTTGATGATCCAGCGGATGTTGGCAATTTGATCTCTGGTTCCTCTGCCTTTTCTAAATCCAGCTTGAACATCTGGAAGTTCACGGTACTTCATTATATTTAAAGGCCAACTAATATTCTATTGCATAGCTATACCTAATTTGCTTATTCATTCATCAGTGTATAAATAATTGTATTGTTTCTACTGTTTGACTATTATTAATAGTACTGTTATGAACATTTATGTACAAGTTGTGTGTGGTTATATCCTTTCAATTCTTTAGGAGTGGAATTGCTGGGTAATATTGTAACTCTTAAGTTTAACTTTTTGAAGAACTATCAAAATATTTTCCAAAGTGGCTGCACTAATTTATATTGCCACTAACAATGCATGAGGTTCAATATTTCTCCACATCCTTGCCACTTGTTATTGGTAATGACTAATGATGTTGAGGAGAAGGCAATGGCATCCCACTCCTTGCCTGGAAAATCCCATGGATGGAGGAGCCTGGTGGGCTGCAGTCCATGGGGTTGCTATGAGTCAGACACAACTGAACGACTTCACGTTCACTTTTCACTTTCACACACTGGAGAAGAAAATGGCAACCCACTCCCGTGTTCTTGCCTGGAGAATCCCAGGGACAGGGGAGCCTGGTGGGCTGCCGTCTATGGGATCGCACAGAGTTGGACACGACTGAAGCGACTTAGCAGCAGCAATGATGTTGAACATCTTTTTTGTGTGTTTATTGCTCCTTTGTGTACTGTGTGTATGTTTGTTTGTGGATAAATGTCTATTCAAATCCCATTCTCATTTAAAAATTTGGGTCATTTGTCTTTTTATTGTTGATTAATAAAAATTCTTTATTCTTGATACAAGGATTTTATTAAACATATGATTTGCCAATATTTGATTCCATTCTGTAGGTTGTCATTTCATTTTTTTGATGGTGTCTTTTGAAATATGAAATATTTTAACTTAATGAAATCTATCTATTTTTCTTTTGCCTTTGTGCTTGTTTCTGAACTCTCAAATCTGTTCCATTGATCTGTATGTTTATCTTTATGCCAGTACTTACTATAGCTTTCTAGTATTTCTCCTCAAATGTAAACTGATTTCCCCTTTTTAAAAAGATTTTTATTATTTATTTGTTGCTATGTGTAGGCTTTCTTTAGTTGTTGCAAGTGGAGGCTCTTCTCTAGTTGCAGTATACAGGCTTCTTATTTTGTTGGCTTCTCTTGTAGCAGAGCACAGGCTCTAAGGTGCACGCTCCATAGTTGTGGTGCATGAGCTGTATGTGGGATCTTCCTGGAAGGGATCAAACCTGTGTCCTTCAGATTCTTCACCTCTGAACCACTGGAGAAGTCCTCATTTTCCCTTTCTGTGCCAGAGAACAACTTGGCTAGTCTGCCCAGCCATTATAAGTCCATCTTATCACTTTTTGAGTTATGTAATATCTCAGCTGGAAGGGAACTTGGTGATTAACTGGTCCAGTTATTTCATTTTACAGATGGTGACTCTAAGGTTCAGAGTTTAGAGTCTGTATATGCAATTATGTGGGCCTTTCTGCACACATGGTACAAAGTTCAAGAAATCTTATCCATTTGTCATTTCTATTCCAGGTTTTTTGAAAAAAATCAAATATCATGGACTCTATACTTCTGTTCTTCTCATTTCCTTCCCAGGAACAAGTAGCATTCTGAATTTCCTGTGTGCCATTTCATGCTTTTGTACTTTTCCAAAACCAATATAAAGCCAGTTTATTATGTTCATTATTTATTAACATCCTTTTTTCATTTTAGCATTGTTTTTAAGGTTTGTTTATGTTGATACATATAGCTTTGATTCTTTCATTTTAAATATTCTAACATAGTCCATTTAATGATTATATCATTTTCATATATCCATTCTCCTGTTGAGAGACATTTAGGTTTTCTCTATTTATTTGTTCTGTTATAAGTTATGTTTGCACATTTGTCCTCCTGTTCAGATGTGAGCATGACTCCAGTGGAGCAATGCCACAGGAGAGCAGCAGAGGACCTACAGCTTTTAAACTAGATATTGCAAATTGCTCTCTAAAGTGCTTCTCATAGCTCCAGTTTTTCATATCCTCAATTGTATTTGATATTGTCACACTTTTTAATTTTTGCCAATCTGATGTTTGCATAATGGTACCTCATTATTTAATTTGCATTTCCCTGATGACTAGTAAAATTGAACTCTTTTTTCATGTTTATTAGCCATTTGCTTTTCCCTCTTCCATTACATGCCTAAAAAACACATTTCAGAGTACTGTCTTTTCCCTACAGCATGAAATTGCTATTTTGTATTTAGCCTGTAGTTAAATATGTCTCTCTAAAGACTAGTCTACTCTTACTGCTGCTGCTGCCGCCACCACCAATTCTTCCACTATTGCTCTTTACTGAGGGGCTACTCTGTGCCTGGAGTATTTATTATTCTAATCTTCACTAGAAACTTGCAGAGACAAAATTTCCATTCTAAAGATAAGAAAACTGAGGTTGAAATAGTTATACACACACACACACACACACACACACACACATATATATATATATATATATACACACACACAAAGCTGTAGAACTAAGAAGTGGTGGAGTTTTATTCAAATTCATTTTCTTAAAAGTCCCTCCTTCCCCTCTAACACAGTTCTTTTTCTTTATTTTCTGTAAATGTATCTCCTTATCTCTGTTGATTTTTGCACTGTTTTAAATAAAAATTTCCCAGTTTATCAGGGACCCCTTAAAGTTTCTATCTTTTAATAATTACTTTGTAATATGTTGAAATTTCTTAATTATGATTTTGATTTTTAAAAAAGCCATTGTTGTCAACAATAGACTGAATAGAAGGAATGTGAAACAGATCTATTTGGACTATCATTTGAAATAGTTAAAGAGTAAATCATTATTAACTAACTACAATTCAAATGGTCCTACTTAGTTGACACACATTAAGCAGTTGCCACTCTGGTCAAACCTGTGTGTGAATACCTATGACAGTGTCTTGAGAGAAATAAATAGGAAAAATAAGTACTGCAGGGAGAAAACAGGAAAATAGTTAGGTCAAACAGGGTGCATCTGACTGTGGGCTCCTGAGAAGTTATCAGGTATTAAGAGAATGCTGGTTTCTGGTAATCAGGGAAATGGAAGGTAAGCATTACAAGCTTATTTAAAATTTTGTATGTCCTCAGTCACAAAAAGAATGAAATAATGCCATTTTCAGCAACACAGATGAATGTAGACACTGTCATACTAAGTGAGTAAGTCAGAAAGAGAAAAAAATATCATGATATCATTTATATGTAGGATCTAAAATATGACACAAATGAATTTATTTATGAAACATAAATAAACTCAGACTTTTGGTTACTGAAGGGGCAAGGGGGTGGAAGAGGGATAAATTAGGGGTTTGGGGATCATCAGATATAAACTATTACATATAAAATGGATAAACAACAAGGCCCTATCATATAGCACAGGAAACTATATTCAATATTCTGTAATAAACCACCATATGTGTATATATATGCATAAATGAATCACTTTACTTACATCAGAAACTAATAGAATATTATAAATCAATTATATATCAATTTAGAAAAAAAATTACATGTGATCATATTTGCTGTTACCTTTAGTTGTTGGAGATGGGTGAAGTAGAGATCAAAGTTCTATTTCCTGAAATTAAAGTGAATAGCTCATGTATCTGTCTTTAATTATTCATTTTTTTTACCATTAATTCACCAGAGACCTTTTTTATAATAACCAGGCTTCACCAACAGCAGCGTAGTAAAGTTGCTCATAGGCTCACTTGTGGGAAGCCATCTTCTGACCTCCATTGCTTTCCAATGGATTCCAAATGTGATACAAATGGATTAAATAATTATTAGTACTAGTATTTCTATTAAAGGTGAAATAGGATAATGAGGATTCATGCTTGTCAATAAGGCTGCTTAGTACTTCATGGTTTTCCTTTTCCAATGTGCTCTTGCAAATATTAAACAGATAAATGATTCTGCTGTGATGTGAATAGAAGACACACAGCTGTAACTCCATGGACTCTGTGAATATGTTCCCTGTATTGTCAATTAATTTTGCTTCCTGAAGCATATTCTTTCATGTATAGTTTCATCCGTGCTGTGTGTTCTGCCTGGAATGATCAGAGGCCTGCTAAAGTGGATAAAAATAACAAATTAAAAACAGAAAAAAACAACAAAACATAATAGCTTTCCAAGAGTGAGGCCAGAACTTGGAGTCTGTTTTCTTTCCGTTTTTTTTATATTTTAATTTACAGGGTAAATTCATCACCTTTCTCCCACCCCTCGATAAGAATGGTCTTTTGCACTCTATTAACCTCAGGTTCTAGAGAGAGGCAATTTCCTAACAGGTGAATTAACACTAAATAACATTACCTCAAATGCCAAGTCATTTAATGTGTAATTGAAAAAAAAAATTAAGATGGAGTAAGGCAGTGTCTTAACTACTTAAAACAAAACAAAACAAAACAAAACATTATAAAGAGTCTTTACAAACTAACTATACACTCCCTACCTCTGGAGAGTGATTTGCCTATTAACAAGCACAAGAACAACTCCCACTACCAGTACAGAAGAAATAGCACCCAATTTCCAATTACTTTTGCGGCTGACAGTTCACTGGACTGTTAAGAGGCGTTCGGCGCCATTCTGTGGATGTGGTGGAGCCAGGCAGCCATGTGCGCCTCTCTTTTTGATTAGGTAGTAATTAGACTGTTCCACTAATGGAAGGAGGCAAAAAAGTTTTTAGAGAAAATGACATCCAGTGAAGCTAGCTTTGAAAAAATCACTGACACAAAAGAATAAAGAGTAACCTTTTTGTCATGAACACTGTGAAAGGTTTTATGCGTTAACTAAGCTGCATAAAAAATGAAAACTTGGAATCAAAAATTAGCTCAGGCATAATTGTATGTTTGCTTGCAAATACTAAAGCAAATAGGTGATTCAGACAAGCTCATTAGTCAATAATAAGCCTTTCAGGGATGTACACAAGAGATTCTGGACGCAGTTGAACATCTCTAGGAATTTCGGATTCTGTGTCTCTGCTCCGTGAATTCATTGAAGATCCCTTGGCAGTATCGGAAGAGTGGGAGCTCGCCCTTTTGTCTTTGAACTGGCTTCACCTGAGAGCTCAGCTCTTCCTGTAGGTTATTAATGTATTAGTCATCCTATAAAAGTTCCCTTGATTTATTTTTCTGGTGGGGAATTTAATTCCTTCTCTTAAAATTAAAAACTCAATTTCGTTTCTCTGCTCTTTTGGCCTTGCCCCAACACCCACAGTCTTCTTTTTCTTCTTTTCTTCCCACATATTTTTTCCACTCAACTTTACATCTTTAGCATTTTGTGTGAATGTGACATTTTCCTTTTTACCTACAGAATTTTCCGATCCTCACTCCCCAGTGTGAACTGAAAATGGCAGTTCTTTATTCAGTACACTGTAAATGACTGGCACTCTATTGCAGATATGAATATAACTAAATATCTCCCTTTTTGGTCTTATAAATTCCTAGAGGCTTGGATGCCCTTTTCAATTTCTCTCTCTCTCTTTTTTTTTTTTTTTTTTTTTCGGTTAACAGACATAGTAAAAAGAGGCTGGAGCTGGAGATTCTTAAAATTATCAGTTAATTAAGCACCGCTCTGATGAAAGAGAATTTTTTTAACCTGGGTTTTCATACATTACTAGTTTATGCCTGATTTATACCTGATTTAAAGTCTGCATAGTGGTTCTCTGGTGCTGTTTCTCTTGTATATGGCAATTAACAAAAATTGTATTTTTAGCAGATTTTCATGGTGACCATATTTAAAAAAAAAATCACAATCTAGAATTTGACAAAAGATTTTTGTGCCAATTCTGCCATTGAGAAGCACATTGTTAGATTTAGATTGTGAGATAGTGACAGTCCTGAATGCTGAAATCTTTCCTCCTTTGGGGGATGATAGGACATTTAAAATGAGGATCCATGAAGATTTTCAGCATGGGGTCCTGGTACAGACAAAAAAAAAAAAAAAAGGGCTTTATGTATAATTTTTAACATGTTACTTATATCTTCATTTTTATGGTCTCTCAAAAGAGCATATTTGAAAGAAAATGAATGAATTTGAAAGAAAATGAATGAAAATGACATTGTTCATGATAGATCCTCAAAGATACCGTTTTATTAGAAACAGTATTTTTTACGGTATTTTCCCTATTAATGTCTTTTTATCTACATCACACGCTATGATTGATCTTAAAGAACTTTACAGTCAATATGAACAAATGAGTATATCATTACGCCTTGATTGAGAACAGGATTAAATATATGTGTCAAGGAACATAATATAGTTTGAAATTATTTGTGATTCTCTATTATTGCCAATGGAGAAAAAGACAAATAAAAAGAAAGAAGGAATGAAGTGACAATTTAAAAGGGCCCATTTCAAATATAAAATTTTTCATTTTGCCAGTCTTGACTGCTTCTGCCATTGATATTATTACTGTCATTAACATCATTAGTGTGATCACCACCATCATCAATCCCTGCAAATCTAGAATCACAAAAAAAGACCGTATGTGTCTTTGCTTTTGAGGGTCTTTGTTGTCTAGCATTTAAAAAATAAATAAATAAAAGCTAAAAAACAAACAAACAAAAAACAGAAAACTATTCAACAAATACTTGGAAAAGAATTTTTAAAACTTAAATATTCTCATACTTCTCTGGTATACATTTTATACAGCATATTCCATTCATTATTAAGACATGAAACATGTACAGTAAGGTTGGAAAAGCAGAGTTTTGACAACAAAAATGAACTGCTTCTTTTCATGAAATATTGGTGTGAGTTAAATTTTTTTAACTCAAAGAACAATTTAATTGAAACATGGTTTTACATGAACTGGACTGCTCAATTTTAAATTAACATTGCAGCAAGTTATCTATTAAATAGGACACATTTTTTGGCAAAAGAAATAGCTGCTTCCCAATCTCTTTAATATATGTTTTAGAATTTTTGAATCCGTATTTTCTTACATTGGGTTTTCTTAAAGTTTGACAGCCATTTAATGTGCAATATTCTTGCTCCATTGTACAGACAGGGTACGTGTAACAAAACATATATTTGAGGAAGATTCTGACTTTAATTCTCCATAGGGAATTAAAGGATCCATGAGGGATCCTGTAATACTTGTGACCCAGAATATATGTATACAGTTATGAATTTATTTAGCATCTCAGTGTGGAGGTTTTATTTTAATACTCCTCAGTTTATAGCCTACATCACAATTAATGCATGTAAAAAGTCTTTCATCACTGTACCCTACTCCTATAAGTATGCTCTTTTCTACATCTATTTTACTTTGTTTGATATGTACTTTTTTGTTTGTATCTATTTTTATATTAGTAAGATGCATGTTTTACTTGTCTGTGAGTATATTTAATGTCTATAAATGTTGTTGGCATAGCATTCTTGATTTTTAAAATTTTTTAAACTAAGCACTGTCTATTAAAGGAATCAAGATTGCTGAGAGAAATATCAATAACCTCAGATATGCAGATGACATCACCCTTATGGCAGAAAGTGAAGAGGAACTAAAAAGCCTCTTAATGAAAGTGAAAGAGGAGAGTGAAAAAGTTGGCTTAAAGCTCAACATTCAGAAAATGAAGATCATGGCATCTGGTCCCATCACTTCATGGGAAATAGATGGGGAAACAGTGGAAACAGTGTCAGACTTTATTTTTGGGGGCTCCAAAATCACTGCAGATGGTGATTGCAGCCATGAAATTAAAAGACGCTTACTCCTTGGAAGAAAAGTTATGACCAACCTAGATAGCATATTCAAAAGCAGAGACATTACTTTGCCAACAAAGGTCTATTTAGTCAAGACTATGGTTTTTCCAGTGGTCATGTATGGATGTGAGAGTTGGACTGTGAAGAAAGCTGAGAGCCGAAGAATTGATGCTTTTGAACTGTGGTGTTGGAGAAGACTCTTGAGAGTCCCTTGGACTGCAAGGAGATCCAACCGGTCCATTCTGAAGGAGATCAGTCCTGGGATTTCTTTGGAAGGAATGATGCTGAAGCTGGAACTCCAGTACTTTGGCCACCTCATGCGAAGAGTTGAGTCACTGGAAAAGACTCTGATGCTGGGAGGGATTGGGGGCAGGAGGAAAAGGGGACGACAGAGGATGAGATGGCTGGTTGGCATCACTGACTCGATGGACGTGAGTCTGAGTGAACTCCAGGAGTTGGTGATGGACAGGGAGGCCTGGCGTGCTGCGATTCATGGGGTTGCTAAGAGTCGGACACGACTGAGTGACTGAACTGAACTGAATTTTGCCATGAACAGGAATTGGATATTTGAAAATTAGGAAACAGCTTGCAAGCAAAGACTTTGACATCTATTACAGAGGAACAGGATTCTTAGTACTGGAATACAGAAACAAGTGTGCATCAGAAATCCAGACTGATACATGAAACATCCAAAAGTATCATTATGGTATACATATTATTGTGTATAAGCCAAAGTATATGGTAATATTTGGTAAAATTTCAGAAGAAAAGGAAATCAGTAAGTGGTGGAGAATTAAAAGAGATCTAGAAATTAAAGGGCTCAAGATTTGAAAATGCATCAGGAAAAGGGATTTAAGTGGCATGTGGGGAGAGGAGTGGCAATAGAGCAATGCGAATAAAGGCAGAAAACTGTAGGCTGCATCATATAAAGTAGTGAGAAATAATGTAAATAATGCCTTGAAGCTCTAGAACGATGTTGTTTTTGCTATGGACTTGTTCTGTTCCCTTTTGCTCATACCTACTTCTTTTTCATGGTTGCCCTCTTTCTCTACTATTATTGATAGTGCCCCTTGTGTGAGGGTCCCCAGATGGCTCAGTGGTAAGCAATCTGCCTGCCAATGCAGGGGATGCAGGAGATGCGGGTTCAATTCCTGGGTCTGAAAGATCCCTTGGAGGAAGAATTGGCAACCCAATCCAATATTCTTGCCTGAAAAGTCCCATGGACAGAGGAGTCTGGCACACTACAGTGCATAAGTTTGCAAAGAGCTGGACAAGACTGAGAGACTGAGCCTGCATGCATACCCCTTATGTGGCTGGGGAAGTGATAGCAAAAACTCTAGCCTACATGCTCTATATGGTGATCCATCCCCTGTAATGATCCAAGAAGAGGATGTTTTCTCACCAAGGGTCTTTTTGTATATAAATTTATAGATAAACTATTATCAGATATCCTTGGTTGTCTATTCCTTGGGCCAAGTGCTGAGGACATGGGAATGGAGTGCCATGATTGATCAAGCCTCTGCCACATGCCCAGGTCTGAGATGAGAAGCAAGCAGGCCATATGGTGAACAATCTTCCAAGAGACACACAGATGGAGAAAGAGGACAGTTCCTCCCAGGAAGGAAGAGCCAGGCAGACAAGAGCAGCAAATATCTGTTGGAACTGCCCATATGTCCTCATAGCAGTTCCCAGATGTAGGTAGGATCGAGATTCCCATTCACATCAGTTGACAAGGACACAGTGGCTGACCCAAAGTCAAATAAATTGTAAGTGAGCAAGGAAGAACTTGATCAAAGTCCACTGAAGGGTTTAGAGCTAGGAAGTGAAGTGATCGAAGTGACATTTAAGAAAGATTAATAACATAGAGATAAGCTCTAAGAGTTGCGTTTTATTTTTGAACAAAAGTTTTTCCATTATTTAAGTTTGTTTTTTTTCTTTCTGTATTTTTAAAACCTGTGAATCATACGACAGTTCTTTGAGGGTAAAATTTAGAAAATCAATGCGAAAAGCTTCTGATTATTCAGAAAAAATAATATAGATCTTAAACACACACACACAAAACTCCGTCTCTCGCTATTCACACTCACAGACACAATCCTATTATGTTTATTGAAACTTTATTGTGTTCTAGGCACCTCCTGTATGCCTTACACATATTATCTCATTTAGCTCTCATAAAGTAACCTTATGATGCAGGCTCTACTGTTGATTTGCATTTTACAAAGTCACAGAAAGTTTGTTAAGTAGTTTGTCCAAGTTTATGTAGACAATAGATGTTAAAACCAAAATTCATCTCCAGCCTGATTGCTAAACAGATGTTCTTACCCACCAAACATACAGCTAAAAAATGTATTCATATGCAGGAAAAATATGTGCATATTTTACTATATAGGTGTATTTCACATGATTTATTTGTGATTGCTAATGCCATACAATCTGTAATCAATTTAAAATGTGTTTATCCCAGTGGAACACGGAAAATTCCTTTATTTAGTATTTCACAGTTTATGAGAATAAATGGACACATACTGGTCTGGATCTGTATTATTAATTTAATTAAATTAAATGAATTTAGTTGCCTGTAGATGACCAATTACAGTTCTTCCTAAATACATAAAGCCCAAATTTGTCATGAAGGAAAATTTCAGGTGTCAAGTAGTCTGATATTGACAAATACATTGCCCTATATACCATTCTATGACTATCTGTTACCTAAACACCTCTGTGAGAACCAATATATCCATTAAATATATTTTCTTTTCTATTTTAAATGTATTTTTCATGTTTCATTCTGAATATAATTGTTCTTGACTTATAAAAGATCAGCACTTCACTGCTGGAAAATAACATTTTGATGGCAGCCAAGACTCAGGGAAGAAACTACGCAATGGATCTTGTCAATATTCAGCTGACAGAGGCTACTCCTGCTTGTTTCAGGGGAAGATTTTCAATCTGTTTGCAAGTAGCTGCCAAACTTTTGAGTGAATAGGGACGAATGCAGTCAATCACCCAGATGTTGCACCTGCAGGAAGCCATGCACCCAGCTATTTAGAAACAAGCAGGTGCCCAGAATATGAAGACAACACACCTGGAAGATATGTGGGGGGTGTGTGTGTGTGTATGTGTTTGTGTGAACTTTTTAAGGACACATATTGATGTCATGTTGAAACAATAATTAACCCCTCTCATATGCAACTCTGAGATAAAGGGTATATAATATAGTTTAGAAGAATGTTTATATATAGTCCATATTATATGTTGGTTTTGTTGACAAAAGGTAAATAATCCTATCTCACCATATATATGAATGCTGATTATCTAATGCCCAAATCTATTTGGATATCTCAGTTCAGTTCAGTTCACTCACTCAGTCATGTCCAACTCTTTGTGACCCCATAGACTGCAGCATGCCAGGCTTCCCTCTCCATCACCAATTTCCAGAGCCTGCTCAAACTCATGTCCATCAAGCTGGTGATGTCATCCAACCTTCTCGTCTTCTGTCACCCCCTTCTCCTCCTGCCTTCAATCTTTCCCAGCATCAGGGTCTTTCCCACTGAGTCCATTCTTTCCATCAGGTGGCCAAAGTATTGGAGCTTCAGCATCAGTCATTCCAATGAATATTCAGGACTAATCAGCATGCTTTACACATTTGATCTCATTTAATTCTCATAACGTGATCTTATGATGCAGGCTCTACTGTTAATTTGCATTTTACAAAGTCACAGAGAGTTTGTTACATAGTTTCCTTTAGGATGGACTGGTTGGATCTCCTTATAGTCCAAGGGACACTCAAAAGTCTTCTCCAGGCGGTCCTAAGATGGCGGAGGAATAGGACGGGGAGACCACTTTCTCCCTCACAAATTCCTCAAAAGAACATTTCAACGCTGAGCAAACTCCACAAAACAACTTCTGAATGCTGGCAGAGGACATCAGGCACCCAGAAAAGCAGATCATTGTCTTCAAAAACAGTGAGCCTCTCTGGGTGTCCCTCAATGTGGAGAAACTTTTCATCTTTAACCTAGATGTTTTATCATCGGTGCTGTATAGATGGAGAAGTCTAGAGGCTACTGTAAAAATAAAACTGAAAACCAGAAGGAGGAGGCTTAAGTCCAAAGCCTGAAAACATCAGAGAACTCCTGAATTCGGGGAATATTAATCAATAGGATCTCATCAAATGCCTCCATACCTACACTGAAACCAAGCTCCACCCAAGGGCCAACAAGTTCCAGAGCAAGACATACCATGCAAATTTTCCAGCAACACAGGAACACACCCCTGAGCTTCAATATACAGGCAGCTCAAAGTTACTCTAAAACCATTGACGTCTCATAACCCATTACTGGTCGCTCCATTGTGCTCCAGAAAGAAGAAACCCAGCTCCACCCACCAGAACTCCAACACAAGCCTCCCTAACCAGGAAACCTTGACAAGCCACTGATACAACCCCACCCACAGTGAGGAAGCTCCATAATAAAGAGAACTCCACAAATTCCCAGAATATAGAAAAGCCACCCCAAACGCAGCAATATAACCAAGATGAAGAGACAGAGGAATACTCAGCAGGTAAAGGAACAGGAGAAATGCCCACCAAACCAAACAAAAGAGGAAGAGATAGGGAATCTACCTGAGAAAGAATTCCGAATATTGATAGTGAAATGATCCAAAATCTTGACATCAAAATGGAATCACAGATAAATAGCCTGGAGACAAGGATTGAAAAGATGCAAGAAAGGTTTAACAAGGACCTAGAAGAAATAAAAAAGAGTCAATATATAATGAATAACGCAACAAATGAGATCAGAAACACTCTGGAGGCAACAAATAGTAGAATAACGGAGGCAGAAGATAGGCTTAGTGAAATAGAATGGTAGAAATAAATGAATCAGAGAAGAAAAAAGAAAAACAAATTAAAAGAAATGAGGACAATCTCAGAGACCTCCAGGACAACATGAAACGCTCCAACATTCAAATTATAGGAGACCCAGAAGAAGAAGACAAAAAGAAAGACCATGAGAAAATCCTTGAGGAGATAATAGTTGAAAACTTCCCTAAAATGGGGAAGGAAATAATCACCCAAGTCCAAGAAACCCAGAGAGTTCCAAATAAGACAAACCCAAGGTGAAACACCCCAAGACACATATTAATCAAATTAACAAAGATCAAACACAAAGAACAACTATTAAAAGCAGCAAGGGAAAAACAACAAATAATACACAAGGGGAATCCCATAAGGATAACAGCTGATCTTTCAATAGAAACTCTTCAGGCCACGAGGGAATGGCAAGACATACTTAAAGTGATGAAAGAAAATAACCTAGAACCCAGATTACTGTACCCAGCAAGGATCTCATTCAAATATGAAGGAGAAATCAAAAGCTTTACAGACAAGCAAAAGCTGAGAGAATTCAGCACCACCAACCAGCTCTCCAACAAATGCTAAAGGATATTCTCTAGACAGGAAACATAAAAAGGGTGTATAAACCCAAACCCAAAACAATAAAGTAAATGGCAATAGGATCATACTTATCAATAATTACCTTAAACGTAAATGGGTTGAATGCCCCAACCAAAAGGCAAAGACTGGCTGAATGGACACAAAAACAAGACCCCTCTATATGCTGCTTACAAGAGACCCACCTCAAAACAAGGGACACATACAGACTGAAAGTGAAGGGCTGGGAAAAGATATTCCACGCAAATAGAGACCAAAAGAAAGCAGGAGTGGCAATACTCATATCCAGTAAAATAGACTTTAAAACAAAGGCTGTGAAAAGAGACAAAGAAGGACACTACATAATGATCAAAGGATCAATCCAAGAAGAAGATATAACAATTATAAATATATATGCACCCAACATAGGAGCACTGCAATATGTAAGACAAATGCTAACAAGTATGAAAGGGGAAATTAACAATAACACAACAATAGTGGGAGACTTTAATACCCCACTCACACCTATGGACAGATCAACTAAACAGAAAATTAACAAAGAAATGCAAACTTTAAATGATACAATAGACCAGTTAGACCTAATTGATATCTATAGGACATCTCACCCCAAAACAATGAATTTCACCTTTTTCTCAAGTGCTCACGGAACCTTCTCCAGGATAGATCACATCCTGGGCCATAAATCTAACCTTGATAAATTAAAAAAAAATCGAAATCTTTCCAAGCATCTTTTCTGACCATAATGCATTAAGATTAGATCTCAATTACAGGAGAAAAACTATTAAAAATTCCAACATATGGAGGCTGAACAACATGCTGCTGAATAACCAACAAATCATAGAAGAAATCAAAAGAGAAATCAAAATATGCATAGAAACGAATGAAAAAAAAAAATAACCCAAAACCTGTGGGACACTATAAAAGCAGTGCTAAGAGGAAAGTTCATAGCAATACAGGCATACCTCAAGAAACAAGAAAAAAGTCAAATAAATAACCTAACTCTACACCTAAAGCAACTAGAAAAGGAAGAAATGGAGAACCCCAGAGTTAGTAGAAGGAAAGAAATCTTAAAAATTAGGGCAGAAATAAATGCAAAAGAAACAAAAGAGACCATAGCAAAAATCAACAAACCCAAAAGCTGGTTCTTTGAAAGGATAAATAAAATTGACAAACCATTAGCCAGACTCATCAAGAAACAAAGAGAGAAAAATCAAATCAATAAAATTAGAAATGAAAATGGAGAGATCACAACAGACAACACAGAAATACAAAGGATCATAAGAGACTACTATCAGCAATTATATGCCAATAAAATGGACAACGTGGAAGAAATGGACAAATTCTTAGAAAAGTACAACTTTCCAAAACTGAACCAGGAAGAAATAGAAAATCTTAACAGACCCACACAAGCATGGAAATTGAAACTGTAATCAGAAATCTTCCAGCAAACAAAAGCCCAGGTCCAGACGACTTCACAGCTGAATTCTACCAAAAATTTAGAGAAGAGCTAACACCTATCCTACTCAAACCCTTCCAGAAAATTGCAGAGGAAGGTAAATTTCTAACTCATTCTATGAGGCCACCATCACCCTAATACCAAAACCTGACAAAATGCCACAAAAAAAGAAAACTACAGGCCAATATCACTGATGAACATAGATGCAAAAATCCTTAACAAAATTCTAGCCATCAGAATCCAACAACACATTAAAAAGATCATACCCCATGACCAAGTGGGCTTTATCCCAGGGATACAAGGATTCTTCAATATCCGCAAATGAATCAATGTAATTCACCACATTAACAAATTGAAAAATAAAAGCCATATGATTATCTCAATAGATGCAGAGAAGGCCTTTGACAAAATTCAACACCCATTTATGATAAAAACTCTCCAGAAAGCAGGAATAGAAGGAACATACCTCAACATAATAAAAGCTATATATGAAAAACCCACAGCAAACATTATCCTCAATGGTGAAAAATTGAAAGCATTTCCCCTAAAGTCAGGAACAAGACAAGGGTGCCCACTTTCACCACTACTATTCAACATAGTTCTGGAAGTTTTGGCCACAGCAATCAGAGCAGAAATAAAAGGAATCCAAATTGGAAAAGAAGAAGTAAAACTCTCACTGTTTGCAGATGACATGATCCTCTACAGAGAAAACCCTAAAGACTATACCAGCAAATTACTAGAGCTAATCAATGAATATAGTAAAGTTGCAGGATATAAAATCAACACACAGAAATCCCTTGCATTCCTATACACTAATAATGAGAAAGTAGAAAAAGAAATTAAGGAAACAATTCCATTCACCATTGCAACGAAAAGAATAAAATACTTAGGAATATATCTACCTAAAGAAACTAAAGACCTATATATAGAAAACTATAAAACATTGATGAAAGAAATCAAAGAGGACACTAATAGATGGAGAAATATATCATGTTCATGGATTGGAAGAATCAATATAGTGAACACGAGTATACTACCCAAAGCAATCTAAAAATTCAATGCAATCCCTATCAAGCTACCAGCGATATTTTTCACAGAACTAGAACCAATAATTTCAATATTTGTATGGAAATACAAAAAACCTTGAATAGCCAAAGCAATCCTGAGAAAGAAGAATGGAACTGGAGGAATCAACTTGCTTGACTTCAGGCTCTACTACAAAGCCACAGTCATCAAGACAGTATGGTACTGGCACAAAGACAGAAATATAGATCAATGGAACAAAATTGAAAGCCCAGAGATAAATCCACACACACACATATGGACACCTTATCTTTGACAAAGGAGGCAAGAATATGCAATGGAGTAAAGACAATCTCTTTAACAAGTGGTGCTGGGAAAACTGGTCAACCACTTGTAAAAGAATGAAACTAGATCACTTTCTAACACCACACACAAAAATAAACTCAAAATGGATTAAAGATCTAAATGTAAGACCAGAAACTATAAAACTCCTAGAAGAGAACATAGGCAAAACACTCTCTGACATTATAACAGCAGGATCCTCTATGATCCACCCGCAGAATTCTGGAAATAAAAGCAAAAATAAACAAATGGGATCTAATTAAAATTAAAAGCTTCTGCACAACAAAGGAAACTATAAGCAAGGTGAAAAGACAGCCTTCTGAGTGGGAGAAAATAATAGCAAATGAGGCAAATGATAAACAACTAATCTCAAAAATATACCAGCAACCTATGCAGCTCAATTCCAGAAAAATAAATGACCCAATCAAAAAATGGACCAAAGAACTAAATAGACATTTCTCCAAAGAAGACATATGGATGGCTAACAAACACATGAAAAGATGCTCAACATCACTCATTATTAGAGAAATGCAAATCAAAACCACAATGAGGTACCACTTCACACCAGTCAGAATGGCTGCTATCCAGAAGTCTGCAAGCAATAAATGCTGGAGAGGGTGTGGAGAAAAGGGAACCCTCCTACACTGTTGGTGGGAATGCAAACTAGTATAGCCACTATGGAGAACAGTGTGGAGATTCCTTAAAAAACTGCAAATAGAACTGCCTTATGACCCAGCAATACCACTGCTGGGCATACACACCGAGGAAACCAGAATTGAAAGAGACACATGTACCCCAATGTTCATCGCAGCACTGTTTATAATAGCCAGGACATGGAAACAACCTAGATGTCCATCAGCAGATGAATGGATAAGAAAGCTGTGGTACATATACACAATGGAGTATTACTCAGCCATTAAAAAGAATACATTTGAATCAGTTCTAATGAGATGGATGAAATTGGAGCCGATTATACAGAGTGAAGTAAGCCAGAAAGAAAAACACCAATACAGTATACTAACACATATATATGGAATTTAGAAAGATGGCAATAATGACCCTGTATGCAAGACAGCAAATGAGACACAGATGTGTAGAGTGGACTTTTGGACTCAGAGGGAGATGGAGAGGGTGGGATGATATCATGTAAGAAACGAATCACCAGTCTATGTCCGATGCAGGATACAGGATGCTTGGGGCTGGTGCACGGGGATGACCCAGATAGATGTTATCAGGAGGGAGGTGGGAGGGGGGTTCATGTTTGGGAACGCATGTACACCCGTGGTGGATTCATGTCAATGTATGGCAAAACCAATACAGTATTATAAAGTAAAATAAAGTTAAAAAAAAAAGTCTTCTCCAGCACCACAGTTCAAAAGCATCAATTCTTTGGCACTCAGCTCTGTTTCTGATCCAACTCTCACATCCATACATGACTACTGGAAAAATCATAGCTTTGATTAGATGGACCTTTATCAGCAAAGTAATATCTCTGTCTCTGCTTTTTAATATATTGTCTAGAATGATCATAGCTTTTCTTCCAAGGAGCAAGGTTCTTTTAATTTCATGGCTGCAGTCATCATCTGCAGTGATTTTGAAGCCCAAGAAAATAAAGTCTGTCACTGTTTCCATTGTTTCCCCATCTATTTGCAGTGAAATGATTGGACTAGATACCATGATCTTCATTTTTTGAATGTTGAGTTTGAAGCCAGCTTTTTCACTCTTCTCTTTCCCTTTCATCAAGAGGATCCTCAGTTCCTCTTTGCTTTATGCCAAAAGGGTGGTGTCATCTACATATCAGGTTATTGATATTTCTCTGGCAGTCTTGATTCCATTTTGTGCTTCATCCAGTCTGGCATTTTGCATGATGTACTCTGCATATAAGTTAAATAAGCAGAGTAATATACAGCCTTGACATACTCATTTCCCAATTTGGAACCAGTCCATTGTTTCATGTCTGGTTTTAACTGTTGCTTCTTGACCGCATACAGATTCCTCAGGAGACAGGTAAGGTGGTCTAGTGTTCCCATCCCTTGAAGAATGTTTCACAGTTTGTTGTGATCTACACAGTCAAAGGCTTTGGGGTAGTCAGTAAAGCATAAGTAGATGTTTTTCTGGAACTCTTTTGCTTTTTCCATGATCCAACAAACATTGGCATTTGATCTCTATGCCTTTTCTAAATCCAGCTTGAACATCTGGAAGTTCTCAGTTCATGTACTGTTGAAGCCTTACTTGGAGAATTTTGAGCATTATTTGTAGGACCACCCAAGATAGATGGGTCATGGTGGAGAGTTCTGACAAAGTGTGGTCCACTGGAGAAGAGAATGGCAAACCACTTCAGTATTCTTGCCTTGAGAACCCCATGGACAGTATGAAAAGGCAAAGATATGACAATGAAAGATGAACTCCCCAAGTCGGTAGGTGCCCAAAATGCTATTGGAGAAAAGTGTAGAAATAACTTCAGAAAGAATGAAGAGATGGAGCCAAAATGAAAACAACACCCAGGTGTAGATGTGACTGGTAATGGAAGTAAAGTCCGATGCTGTAAAGAACAGTATTGCATAGGAACCTGGAATGTTAGGTCCATGAATCAAGGTAAATTGGAAGTGGTCAAACAGGAGATGACTAGAGTGAACATCGACATTTTAGGAATCAGTGAACTAAAAAGGACTGGAATGGGTGAATTTAATTCAGATGACCATTGCGTCTACTACTGTGGACAAGAATCCCTTAGATGAAATGCAGTAGTCCTCATAGTCAACAAAAGAGTCTGAAATGCAGCACCTGAGTGCAATTTTTAAAATGACAAAATGATCTTTGTTCATTTCCAAGGCAAACCATTCAATATCACAGTAATCCAAGTGTATGCCTCAACCACTAATGCCAAAGAAGCTGAAGTTGAACAGTTCTATGATGATCGACAAGACCTCTAGAACTAACACACACACACACACACACACACACACACACAAATCCTTTTCATCATAGCGGGCTGGAATGTGAAAGTAGGGAGTCAAGAGATACCTGGAGTAACAGGCAAATTTGGCCTTGGAGTACGAAATGAAGGAGGGCAAAGGCTAACAGAGTTTTGCCAAGAGAACACACTCATCATAGCAAGTACCCTCTTCCAACAACACTCTACATGTGGACATCACCAGATGGTTAATACTGAAATCAGATTGATTATATTCTTTGCAGCCAAAGATGGAGAAGTTCTATACAGTCAGCAAAAACAAGACTGGAAGCTGACTGTGGTTCAGATCATGAACTGCTTATTGCCAAATTCAGACTTAAATTGAATAAAGTAGGGAAAACCACTAGACCAGGTATGACGTAAATCAAATCCCTCACGATTATACAGTGGAAGTGACAAATAGATTCAAGAGATTAGATCTGATAGACAGAGTACCTGAAGAACTATGGATGGAAGTTCATGACATTGTATAGGAGGCACGGATCAAGACCATCCCCAAGAAAAAGAAATGCAAAAAGGCAAATGGTTGTCTTAAGAAGGCTTACAAATAGCTGAGTAAAGAAGAGAAGCTGAAGGCAAAGGAGTAAAATGAAGCTATACCCATTTGAATGCAGACTTCCAAAGACTAGCAAGGAGAGAAAAGAAAGACTTCCTCAGTAATCAATGCAAAGAAACAGAGGAAAACAGTAGAATGGGAAAGACTAAAGATCTCTGCAAGAAACTTAGAGATATCAAGGGAACATTTCATGCAAAGATGGGCACAATAAAGGAAAAAAATGGTATGAACCCAACAGAAACAGAAGATATTAAGAAAAGGTGGCAAGAATACACAGAGCAACCATACAAAAAAGATCTTCATGACCCAGATAGCCACAATGATGAGATCACTTACCTAGAGCCAGACATCTTGGAATGCAAAGTCAAGTGGGCCTTAGGAAGCATCACTACAAACAAAGCAAGTAGAGGTGATGCAATTCCAGGTGAGCTATTTCAAGTCCTTAAAGATGATGCTGTTAAAATGCTGCACTCAATATGCCAGCAAATTTGGAAAACTCAGCAGTGGCCACAGGACTGGAAAAGATCAGTTTTCATTCCAATCCCAAAGAAAGGCAGTGTCAAAAAATGTTCAAACTAATGCACAATTTGGATATCTAGTAGTGAATATTTCATCATGGTAATGGTTAAGTAAACAATATATCCACCTGTAGTTTCTCTTGGCTTCCCCCATTAACTTCTATAATTTTATTATCTAGTCATCAATGAATTAGCCCTATATGAATTCAAATGACCAATATGCAGGGGCTTCCCTGGTAGCTCAGTGGTAAAGAACCTGTCTGCAATGCAGGAGACATGGGTTCGATCCCTGATGTGGGAAGATTCCCCATCCTGCAGAGCAACTAAGTATGAGTGCCACAACTGTTGAGGCGGTGCTCTACAGCCCAGGAGCCACAACTACTGAACCCACGTGCCACAACTACTGAAGCCTGCATGCCCTAGAGCATGTGCTTCAAAACAAGAGAAGCCATCAGAATGAGTAGCCCGTGCACTGCAACTAAAGTAGCCCCTTCTCTTTGCAACTAGAGGAAAGCCAACACAGCAATGAAGACTCAGCAGAGCCAATAAATAAATAAAATTATTTTTTTAAATGACCAATAAATAAAGATGAGAAAACATGTCTGACCTGCTAAGTTATTCAGTATATGTGATAAAATGTAAAATAAACAAAGATAACAAAATAAAATAACAAGATACAGTGTAGGAACTTTAAAGAGGGGGACAATTTGGTCAGAATGCTTTGTAAGTTTATCTCATGATATAAATCATACAGATATGACTTTGAAAACATGTACAAATTGTAGTAATTTAGTACATGGAAATATCAATTCTGGAAATAGTGAAACACTGAAAGCTGGTATTGTGGTTCTAATCTTGGATAGAGGTAGTGAGCAAGTTGTGAAGACAGGAACATGGGGTCAGAGAATGAGAAAAGTGTACTGCTACTTAAATTGGGGCATAAAAGGAGGAGGATAGAGGCATGTTGATTGGATTAGGGTGTTGGCCACTCACTTCACACTGTAGAGGCTAGATATATAATCTATGGTGTGAAACCAGTTGGAAATCAGGGGGCCCAGAGGCAGGGCTGTCTTAGGCATCCGCTATACTGTAGACTATTGGACAAGTTTCTGTACAAAATGACTGAGGCTCAGATATCAACAATCTCTCTGCACCAGCCAGCGTATGTTTGTAATAGGCTTTGTTTTATCATTTGGAATTCACTTAGAAAAATAATACTATTATCTGGGAAATTACCTTGGTAAGACTAAGAGAAAGGCGAGATTCTAACTGAATTTGCAGTAACCCAAACAAAAAATGAAACAACTACATTTCTCTGAGTTAGAAAGATAGAAATATTGAGATTGGAGAGAGAAGAGGTATAAGAAGTTGGAAGGAGTGAGAAAACAGTGAAAACCAGTGAGGAGACACAGGGCTAAGGCACTGGAGGTGAAGTGGTCATTTGCAAGAAGATCCCTGGGATGAATTAAAAAAATGGAGAGAGCAAGTCTACTTGAAAGGCTAGCATTCATTTTGAAGTTGTCTGCAATTCTGTTAGAGCGGCCAAAAAGTTTGTTTGGGGTTTTCACTATTTAATTATTTCACTATTTCCAGATATTATGATATTTCCACATACTAAATTACTACGACTTGTTCATGTTCTCAAAATCAGATCTGTATGATTTATATCTTGTGCTAAACTTAAAACCCCCAAATAAACCTTTGACCAACTCAGTATATTGTTGACTTTCCTTTCCCTTCCCCCAAACCGTGTATAACACTCGGGGTTTTAGTGGGAGCTAAGAAAGGAGCTTAATTCCATACATGGGTTGATGTAGTGTAGAAGGCAGAGTGTACCTGAAATGCCGGGAATCAAAACCTCCAAGCAAGAAATCACCATTAGGACATATTCGGCACGCTTGCCTACCCTCTGCCCCTCCCCCAACTCTGCTCATATTTCCAAGAATTTGGAGAAAAAAATCAGGTAAAAGCTTTGGATTACTGCAGGAAGTTGAATGAAGCTTGTGCCAATCACATAATAGGGAGCCAAGAACTGGCATCTAGGAGACTTTGTAGGTCTGATGCCCTATTCAATTCTTGTTAAAATAATAAATGATTTTTTTACTTTAAGAAATAGATTTAATGAAGTAGAGAAGCACTGTGATAAATTGTCTGAAACTAGTGTGAAGCATTGGACTGTCATGGATAGTCTTAAATAAATCAAACCAAAAGTTAAAAAACAGAAATCTAAGGAGACAGTAGTTTCCATCTTAAGAAAATGTACAAAGTTTGAAAAGCAAAAACATGCTGTGGTTTTCAGAGGCTTAGTTATTGCAACATGGAACATTAACTAATCTTAGTTAGTCATGGTTATGACACCATGACTAGCTCTAGGGTCCAAGCAAAAGTAGGACTATAGAATTCATGGAACCCAGGATACCAGAGAGACTCCCCACAGAACTAAATGTTCTGTTCCTGTCCATTTGTACTCAAGGATTCAGTTTTTCTTTGACATTAATGGAAACATATTGATGTTAGAACCAATAGCTCCTGTTTGGTTTCTTCTTGTAGGTCCAAATGTGAAATTACCTGGTTGTTTACTTATTCATTCTCAAGCATTTATTGAGTTTTTGTTGTATGTCAGACATTGTGACATGGCACTGATACTGCACAGATAAAGAAAACATGGTCCCATCCTTGGGAGCACAAAGCCTGATGAAAAGAGAGCAGGCAAACAATTTTAATGGAATTGCAAATGGTGAAGCTTGCGCAAGGTTTCAGTGGGAGCACTGGTAGAGACAGGTGCTGGCTCTGTCTAGAGAAGATGGAAAAGACTCCAAAGAGGAGGTTATTTATAATAAAAGCACTAAGACCAGAATTCGGGTCTTAGGGTATCTTCTAGGAAATAAAACAGGTTTCTTGAGCTGAAATGAAGCATAGACACATAGAAGGCCTAATTTTATTAGTGAGCATTATATTTCTCCCCATCATTCCTACTACAGAAAAACATAATCAATTTAGATGAAGACAAATATCCTGATAATCATAACTACCACTAATAAGCTACATATTATATTAGTTAATGTAAGACTAAGGTCCGTCTAGTCAAGGCTATGGTTTTTCCAGTAGTCATGTATGGATGTGAGAGTTGGACTGTGAAGAAGGCTAAGCACCAAAGAATTGATGCTTTTGAACTGTGGTGTTGGAGAAGACTCTTGAGAGTCCCTTGGACTGCAAGGAGATCCAACCAGTCCATTCTGAAGGAGATCAGCCCTGGGATTTCTTTGGAAGGAATGAGGCTAAAGCTGAAACTCCAGTACTTTGGCCACCTCATGCGAAGAGTTGAGTCATTGGAAGACTCTGATGCTGGGAGGGATTGGGGGCAGGAGAAGAGGATGACAGAGGATGAGATGGCAGGATGGCATTACTGACTCGATGGACGTGACTCTGAGTGAACTCCGGAAGTTGGTGAGGGACAGGGAGGCCTGGCGTGCTGCGATTCATGGGGTCGCAAAGAGTTGGATACGACTGAGCAACTGAACTGAACTGAACTGAATGCAAGCTAAGCTGTTATAATAAACAAAGCCCAGATGTAGTGACTTAAGGAACAGTTTATTTCTCACCTGTAATTCCAGAGCAGGCATCCCAGGTCAGAAGGCAGCTCTTCTCTGCACAGAGATTGAGGGAATCGGGCTGCTTCTGCCTGTGGCTCAGTCATACCCACCCCCAACTTTTTGTTAGAAGAATAGTTAGGGTCTGGGTTCAAGAGTAAAAGGAGGGAGAGAGGATGAAGTAGGTGCACTGCTGTCCCCAACTGCCCCCCTCACAGTCTAGAAAACAGTCTGAGCATAGCATCTGATTACAAAGGAGACTGAGAAATGTAATCCAATCATGTGTGCAGGAAGGCAAGAGTAGGTTTTGGTGGCCAGCAAGTATTCTCTGCCATAGATATAAAATTAAAAATGAGAAAATTTTAGACAGTCTAAATTGTTCTAAATGGGTCTAAACCTATAATATAAAAAATTATAATACTATATAAATATCTTCACTTAGGCTAAAAACAATGAATGGTACAAGTACAGAATAGGACCGCCAAATTAGCAATGTTCATGCAAGAAAAAGTTGGGGATTTTGCTTGAAGTCTAATTCAGTATAAACTCAGTTTGATGTGGTTCCTAAAAAGCAAACAAATACAAAATCAAACAACAACAACAAAAACAAATACAGTTGTAGACTGCTCCAGTACAAGTGTAAAAGAAGGAAAGGAATTGATCCAGAAATACTTAAGTCAGAATCTTTTAATAGTGTTCTCGCATTATTTTGAAGAGGCTCATGAGTGAATAGAAAGAGTCTAGGATGATAAAGTGGCAGGGATCTAGAAACTTGTTTGAGGATGAATAGTAAAGAAATCAGTGTTTATCCTAGAGAAGAAATGCCATGATGAGGGAAGGTTCTGTGTGTGTATGTGTGTGTGGGGGGGGGGGGCGGGGGGCAGGAGGATATGAAGTGGGGAAGAGTATGTATTAAAGTGGTCTTTAAAATTCACAGAAATTTAGTTTAAGTTCTTGAAATTCAGCCATATGGAAGGAAAGAGTACATTCATTCTCTTTTGCATCATGAAACAACAACAACAAAAAGAATGTTCTAATTTGCTGTGACAAAGATCTGAAAAATAATTAAAGCTATCCAAGAATTCTGAAATATGCTGCTTAGAATACCATTGAGATTCACATCACTGGAAGTGCTTGATAAGAAGCTGAATGAACTTCAAACCTGCTGAAGAGAATATTTTCTTTCAGAAAGGACTCAGTTCAGTTCAGTTCAGTCGCTCAGTCATGTCCGACTCTTTGTGACCCCATGAATTGTAGCATGCCAGGCCTCCCGTCCATCACCAACTCCCGGAGTTCACCCAAACTCACGTCCATTGAGTCGGTGATGTCATCCAGCCATCTCATCCTCTGTCGTCCCCTTCTCCTCCTGCCCCCAATCCCTCCCAGCATCAGAGTCTTTTCCAATGAGTCAACTCTTCGCATGAGGTGGCCAAAGTACTGGAGTTTCAGCTTTAGCATCATTCCTTCCAAAGAAATCCCAGGGTTGATCTCCTTCAGAATGGACTGGTTGGATCTCCTTGCAGTCCAAGGGACTCTCAAAAATCTTCTCCAACACCACAGTTCAAAAGCATCAATTCTTCGGCGCTCAGCCTTCTTCACAGTCCAACTCTCACATCCATACATGATCACTGGAAAAACCATAGCCAGAAAGGACTAGATGATGTTTAAAATATTTTCTAATTCTATAATATACTAAATTTGGTATTAATACTGTGGCTGTTCTAGATGATTCAAGCCAAAATAAAATTTCTGTTGAAATATATGACTGAAGACCACTATTGTTAACTTGGCCGAGAGGTACAGCAGTGTGGCCAACTCCCTTTTGCACTGGAAAAGCACTCCTAAAATCATCTAACTAGCAGCACTTTTCATGAGATACCATTTTGTTTAAAATTGAACATGACAGACAAATTATGGTTATTTAGACTAGAGAATTTGGCAGACATTTTCTGAAAATGAAAACTGTGAATTTGTCACTTCAAGAAAATATGAATAATATTTATTGCCGATGAAAACATTTGAGCTTTTAAATAAAGATTGGCAGTGTGGACCCTTTATATCCGCCACATGACCATGATAGTTTCCTAATATTTGAAGATTTTTCTGATGAGGTCAGTGGTAATATTATCAGCAAATGTGATTTAAAAAGCATTGTATAATGAAATGTGTCAAATTTTGGATCATCTGTATAACTCAATGAGCCACTATTTTCCAAATGACCAATACATTATGTTATAAAATCCTCATGGATTAAAAAAAATTTGCTCAAAGTACAAAATAAACCAGTGAATTTTTATTTAAAGTAAAAAAAAAAATCTTTGATAGGGTTTGGATTCCATATTGTAATTAACTTTCAAGAAATAATCACATCACTTGAGTTTTGGTGTAGTATCAAAGAAGAATATCTAGAATTATCTGAAGTTGCTATTAATATACTTTTCTCTCTTTCACCTACCTGTTTGAGATCTAAGTTTTTCATGTACTGTAACTAAAATCACGTTTTGGTGTATTGAATGCAGAAGCAAATTTAAGAATCTAGCTGTCTCCTACTAGGGCATATATTAAAAAGATTTGTAAAAATGAAAACAATGTCACTCATTTCCTTAAATTATTTTGCTTTGGAAAATATAGTTACTTTCTTACTTTTCTTATATATTTTTGAATAAATATATTACTTAAACTGTATAAATATGTAATGGGTTTATTATTGTCTTGAAAATAAAGCAATATTTGAGCCTCTTGATGAAGGTGAAAGGGAGAGTGAAAAAGCTGACTTAAAACTCAACTTTCAAAAAACTAAGATCATAATATCCTGTCCCATCACTTCATGGTAAATAGATGGGGAAACAATGGAAACAGTGAGAGACTTTATTTTCTTGGGCTCCAGAGTCACTGCAGATGGTGACTGCAGCCGTGAAATTAAAAGACACTTTCTCCTTGGAAGAAAAGCTATGATAAACCTAGAAGCGAAGTGAAGTGAAAGTCACTCAGTTTTATCCAACTCTTTGTGACCCCATGACTCCATGGGGTCATACAGTCCATGGAATTCTCAAGAGCACTATACTGGAGTGGGTAGCCTTTCCCTTCTTCAGAGGATCTTCCCAACCTAGAGACCAAATCCAGTTCTCCTGTATTGGAGGTGAATTCTTTACCAGCTAAGCCACAAGGGAAGCCCAAGGATACCGGATTGGGTAGCCTATCCATTCTCCAGCGGTTCTTCCCAACCCAGGAATCGAACCAGGCTGTCCTGCATTGCAGGTGGATTCTTCACCAACTGAGCTGTCAGCAAAGTCCCATATAGACAGCATATTAAAAAGCAGAGACATTTGCTGACAAAGGTCCTTCTAGTCAAAGTTATGGTTTTTCCAATAGTGACATATGGATGTTAGAGTTGGCCCATAAAGAAAGCTGAGCGCTGAAGAATTGATGCTTTTGAACTATGGTGTTGGAGAAGACTCTTGAGAATCCCTTGGCCTGCAAGGAGATCCAACCAATCCATGCTAAAGGAAATCTGTCCTGAATATTCATTGGAATGACTGATGCTGAAGCTGAAGCTCCAATACTTTGGCCACCTGATGTGAAGAACTGACTCATTGGAAAAGACCCTGATGCTGAGAAAGATTGAAGGCCAGAGGAGAAGTGGACAACAGAGGATGAGATGGTTAGATGGGAATCATCGACTCATCGGACATGAGTTTGAGCAAGCTCCAGGAGTGGGTGATGGATAGGGAAGCCTGGCGTGCTGCTGTCCATGGGGTCACAAATAGTCGATTACAACTGAGTGACTGAACTGAACTGCAACACTCAAGAGGTGTAACTAGAAAATAATTTGATATATTCCTCCAGTGACTGTTCAAATACATACTGCAGGACTAATATTTTCCTTTACCTTTAAGTGGAAACTATGGCATCGTCCCTGACTCTGAAGCTATAAAAGTGATTCTAGCTCAGTAATAGTATGTCTAGTACAGTAATTAAAAAGTAAAATTTCTCTTGAAATTACAGCTTTTTTGTCTCCCTGCCTCAAGACTAGGTGTTGCAAAGAGTGAAGTTGCTGTTGTTCTTCACTTGGTGCTATTCCTCTCCATTTATCTTCCTTAATATGAGTTATAATGCTGGGTTGGGAGTTAGGGAGGAGAAGAAGGAGAGTCAGTGGCAGAGGAAAGTTCTAACTTGACTGGAAGTATCATTGATCTTAGTTTCCTTTACCAAAGGCTGACTCTTTCCCTAGTGGGAATGCTTCTGTGGTTCTTGAGACCCTCACATTTCACTTCCCCTCTCCTGAGCATCTTCTCCTCCTCCCAATCTGAGCATCTCTGATCATCAGGTCCACCAAAATGGGTAACTGTGTTTTTTTTTTTTTTTTCCTAGCTGGTCAACTTAACTTCAGGCATTCCATGGTACACATTCTGCTTTCTTTTGCTTCAGTCCTTCACAGAACTTAGGTTTTCATGGCCCTCTAGATGGGGACCAAGACAGTGTCGTATCATCTCTCTAAAAAATCTCTTGCTTCACATCTTTTCTACAGGAAGACTTCCATGTGTGACCCCTCCTTGATGGGAGTGCAATAAATTCACAAGCCACAGTGCTTTATCTAACTGCCCTAATCTTATGCTTTACCATGTTGAGGCAGATTCCAGTTCTCGGCCCCCTCCAGATTTTAGGAGACACATTTCAAGGTCTTCAAAAGGTGGTCTTTTAAAGACTTAAAAGGCAGGACTTCCCTGGTAGTCCAGTGGTTGAGAATCCTCCTACCAGCTCAGGGGACACAGGTTCCATCCTTGGTCTGGGAAGATGCCACCTGCCGCAAGCCATGTAAACCTGTGCGCCGCAACTATGGAGCGCATACACTGCGACTACTAGAGTCTGCAGGCCCTAGAGCCTGTGCTCCACAGCAAGAGATGCCACCTCAACGAGAAGCCTGCACACTACAACTAGAGAGTAGCCCCTACTCTTAGCAACTAGAGAGAGCCCATGTGCAGCAATGAAGACCCAGTGCAGCTAAAAATAAATAGATAAATAAATAACACTAAAAATAAGTAAAATATGGAAACACTTTAAAAAAGAATTATTTTAGCATGATACTGAAAAAAGAAAGATACCACTGAATTATCTATTTTGTAGACATCAGTTTAAGGGCAGGTGTTTCTCTCCTTTAAACTTGCCGTGTGTGTTGGAGGAAGTTTTAGCTATACTTAAAGCACAACACCTCATCTGAGCTCCAATTCTTGATGATAGTGAGCATTAAGAACTACAAGCTCGGGAATTTCCTGGTGGTTCATTGGTTAGGACTCCATGCTTTCATTGTTGAGGGCCTGGGTTCAACCCCTGATTGGGAAACCTAAGTCCCACAAGCTACATGAAATGTAGCATCTACAGGTGCCTTGAAGTAGATTGCTAAAACAGACATTTTTCTTCACTTTTCCTCGTATCTACACCCTGTGTGAAGTGTCTTTGTAGTTCATGCTTTCAGAAGGTGAAATCTATTTCTTTGTAATCTGAACTGATCTTGTCATTTGTTTTGGCCAGTTGATTGTGGAGGAAATGACAGTGTTGGTTCCAAGCCTGCCATCCAAGTTTTGAGTGGTTCTGTTCTCTCGGGGTATCTTATTCCACAAAGTGAGCAAAAACCAGACTAGCCCACTGGTGGGAGAGCACAGGAAGAACTCAGCTGTCCCAGCCATGTCTATCATAGATCAATCTACAATCAGCTAGTTAATTAAATGTGTGTGTGTGCGCATGGGTGCACATGTGCACACACGCTCAGTCATGCCCAACTCTTTGCAACCCCATGGACTGTAGCCCACCAGGCTCCTCTGTTCATGGAATTTTCCAGGCAGGAATACTGGAGTGGGTTGCATTTTTGTAGGGGATCTTTTCGACCCAGGGATTGAACCTGCCTCTCTTGTACCTCCTGTATGGGCAGGAGGATTC
This sequence comes from Oryx dammah, assembly GCF_014754425.2. Classification (NCBI taxonomy): domain Eukaryota; kingdom Metazoa; phylum Chordata; class Mammalia; order Artiodactyla; family Bovidae; genus Oryx; species Oryx dammah. The sequence continues at coordinate 47,586,374 of NW_024070206.1, read as the reverse complement.
TTTACCATTGAGCCACCTAAAAGCCCAATTAAATAGGAAACTCGTTTTCTAAACTATACTCACAACACCTCTGACACCAAATGTGTGAATTTTTTCTTGACAACAATTGTTAATAATTTTCCAACTCTCTGGATATCAACTAGGTGTCCTATAATTCAATTATGACATTAAATATCTAAAGTTAGTGCAGGTCCCACAGGTTAAGAACTCAGTCCCTCAAGGTGCCTCCCACTTCAGACACCATTGGCAAGTCCAAGGTTATCACCTGTACTTCTGTCCAACTGGCTATAGAATGGCAGTTTCCACAACCCTCTCCCCAGATTTGATAATTTGCTTTAAGGGCCTGAAGAATGCAAGGAAATACTAACTTACACTTACTGATTTATTTTAAAGAATACAAATAGACAGCTGAAGAGTTACATAAAGCAAGGTCTGGAAGGTCCTGAGTACCTTGTCTTCAGGCACCTCTTGTCCCTGTGATTTGGGTGGTGCCACCCTCCCAGCACATGGATATGATCATCAACCTGGTAGCTCTGTAAACCTCATAGTTCAGGGATTTTTATAGAGGCTTCATCATGTAGGCATGCTAGATTATTAATTAAATCTCCAACATCTCTCCCATCCCTGGGAGTTGGGGCTGGGGCTAAAAGGTCTAAGCTGCTATTCATAGCTTCCCAGTTCAGTCACTCAGTCATGTCCAACTCTTTTCGATCCCATGGACTGCAGCATGCCAGGCCTCCCTGTCTATCACCAACTCCCGGAGTTTACTCAAACTTGTGTCCATTGAGTTGGTGATGCCATCTAACTATCTCATCCTCTGTTGTCCCCTTCTCCTCCTGCCTTCAATCTTTCCCAGCATCAGGGTCTTTTCAAATGAGTCAGTTCTTTGTATCAAGTGGCCAAAGTATTGGAGTTTCAGCTTTAGCATCGGTCCTTCCAATGAATATTTAGGACTGATTTCCTTTAGGATTGACTTGTTTGATCTCCTTGCAGTCCAAGTGACTCTCAAGAGTCTTCTCCAACACCACAGTTCAAAAGCATAAATTTGAATCATGCCTTGGTCTTTCTGATAACCAGCTTCTACCCTGAAGCTAAGCAGGAGCCCACCAAAATTTGTCTTCTTAGAACAAAAGACTCTTCTATCACCCAGGATATCCCAAGGGTTTTAGGAGCCCTGTGTCAGGAACCAGGAACAGAAATAAAATATGTAGTTCTTAGTTTGTCATACCAAGGTATGTGATGAACAGAGTAGCCTGGTGGGTTACCATCCATAGGGTCGCAAAAGAGTCGGAAGACAACTTAGTGGCTACACAACAACAACAATGTAAGAGAGCTTGACAAAGAAGAGCAGAGCTGCCCTCGTGATCCACCACTGACCACAGAAACATGAGTAGGCTCAGCTGAGACGGGCACTGCCTACTTAATGCTTATAGTTTAGACCCACTAAGTTTTGGGCTAATGCATTATGTTGTTGTTCAGTCAGCAAGTCATGTTGTGTCCGACTCTGCCACCCCATAGACTGCAGCATGCCAGGCCTCCCTGTCCCTCACCATCTCCTGGAGTTTGCCCAAGTTCATGTCTATTGAATTGTTGATGCCATCCACCATCTTGTTCTCTGTCACTGTCTTCTCCTCCTGCCTTCAGTCTTTCCCAGCATCAGGGTCTTTTCCAATGAGTCAGCAATAACTAATTGATTTAGGTTTTAGTGAGAACCAGGGCTTCCCTGATAGCTCAGTTGGTAAAGAATCCGCCTGCAATGCATGACACACCGGTTTAATTCCTGGGTCAGGAAGATCTGCTGAAGAAGGGATAGGCTACCCACTTCAGTATTCTTGGGCATTCCTTGTGGCTTAGCTGGTAAAGAATCTGCCTGCAATGTGGGAGATCTGGGTTCGATCCCTGGGTTGGGAAAAGCCCCTAGAGAAGGGATAGGCTACCCGCTCCAGTATTCTGGCCTGATGAATTCCATGGGCTGTATACTCCATGGGGTTGCAAAGAGTCAGACATGACTCAGCGACTTGCACTTTCACTTAGTGAGAACCAAGACTAAAATGGGCTTTCCTTGTATAGTAAAGAATCTGCCTGCAATGCAGGAGACCCAGGTTCGATTCCTGAGTTGGGAAGATCCCCTGGAAGAGGAAATGGCTACCCATTCCAGTTTTCTTGCCTGGGGAATTCCATGCACAGAGGAGTGTAGCAGGCTACAGTCCTTGGCATGCAAAGAACTGGACATGACTGAATGACCAAGCACGCACACAAAGACAAAAATAATTTTATTTTGATGTCCTATTACAGTAATGTATAACTTGAAGGAAAGGAGAAAAGTATCACAGACTGGGAAGAAGGGACAATAGTAAGAAAATAAGCAGTTAAAATATATACAATTGAGTATTAAGTAATATGGTTTTGAACTGTGCAGGTCCACTTACACATGCAATTTTTTTCCAAACGTACATACTATATAACCATACAGTCAGTGGCTGGTTGAATTCTCCGGTGCAGAACCATAGATGTGGAGAAACTGCATATACGGAGGATCACCCATAAGTTATATGGAAATTTTCCACTGCTAGGAGGGTTGTTCAAGGGTCAACTGTATTTATTCAGGAGTCAGTGGATAGGCTAATGTGAAGATAAAACTTTACATTAGGGGGCAGGAGGATAAAGAAGCCGGAAAAGTGAATTCGAGTTAGGCTGCAGAGACTTTGGGTAGGAGCTTCTGTCGTCTGTCATTTGACGTTCAATGGAGAACCCCTGAAGGTGACGACTATGGTTTCCATCCCCATTTCTTATATTTCTCTCATTCTGGCCACTCATTCCTATAGTGCCTGCTAAAGTAAAACTCAGAGTCAATGGAAACACCTGTGTTTTAACCCACAGGGTACTGACTGGCAATGAAGAAAACATTCTTAATGTGTTTCCTTGTGAATAACTCCCAGCTTACATTTTATGGCTTGAAGCACAATTTGACAGAAGATGAGCCAAGATACTTCTATTCTGACCAAAGAGAAACAGATGGAAGAAATGATTTCCTCCACAAAAGAAGACAAGTAAAAAAGAAATTATCCTGTTTAAATGAAAAAGATAAAAACATGTTTGGTTATTCATGAGAGCCATTAAATCTTTCCTTCTTTCCTGAAGAGGCATGTGAATTTATCGACCACTAGATGGCACTTGTGTACAGCATTTGAAACATCTGTGAAAACAAGGAAGCCTGTGGTGTGGTCAGAGTGTAGAATCCGAGGTTTTGCTCTGATGCAGGCTACTTCCTCCCCCACCCAGAGTCAGAAGGGACGCAGAAGAGAGGGCCTAAATCTCTTCTGCGCTTTCTTGACTTGTAAAGAAAAATGAACATGGCAGAAGTGTTCCTGATTAGATCGGGAGAAAAAGAATGATACATTCTTGCTGGGTGAATCAGGAGAGATGATATTCTATCATTCTTTAGATATAGACTTGAAATACTAACTTTAAATTTATGGTTGTGGTGTGAGCCATGGTTCTCTGTTTATTTGGTCAGTGGATTTGGGTGAAGTATGAATAGTGTATCTTCCAACTGGTTATTTTAACACTGATACTTTCAGAAGATATAATAACTCTTATCCTTTTGGGTGAAAAACATGGATCTCAGAAGTCTTCTTATCAGATCACCATAGTTTGAATCATCTTTATGAGAGTTGGTTGCCTGGTTGTTCATTGCTGTCTCCAACTTACCTGGACATTCTCAGATGATGCAAAGGGTAATAGCATCTGTGAACATCATCAACAACTATACCTGAACCAGTGTAGGACACATTTTCAAAAGAAAGAAAGAAAGAAAGAAATATATATAGAGAAATACCACACAAGCAAAACAAACAAACCAGAAAATTTAGTAGTGCAAGACAGCCTAATCAGGGGCAACAAAACTGATAATCTTGTCTGACCTGCACCCCTTATTCCTCTTGCCCTGGAGCTATTACCAACATTTAGAACCACCAGCAATACACAACCCCCTTTCTGGAAGGGAAGATGCTGGCAATCTTCCAGTTACAGCTCTGCCAACCCATTAGCTTGTCACCACTGTGCTGATGCTGATCTCGTTTGGGTCTCATCTAATCTGTCCTTTCAGTAGCCTCAGCTTTCTCCTGTTTAGCCTAAGCTGCTGTAAGCACATGTTTTGAAGTATCGCCAGATCTGATATAAAAGGGACATCTGTCCTAAAGAAGATTAGGGTAGGTCAGAGAGCTCCAGTAGGGCAAAAAGGAAATAGCAGATTGGGTCATAGGAGTGAAGGGAAACCAGAAAGAGAACTGTATGTGCTGGGGCAGTGCAATGCCAGACAGGGAGCTCTCTTTAGTGCCTGTGGTCCTACGCCTTTGACTGTCAGAATGGCCTCTCTTGGTCCTCTTTTTGGTTACTCAGAGCTTTTATGCTTTTTCCAAGTGCTCATACCTTGGAAAGAGGATTGATAAACTAATTCCAACTGAATATTTCTATGTTAACAGGAGACAAAGCATGAATTTCATAAAGCAGTGTAATAAAATTCTGATGGTAGGAATGCAAGTTTTTGCAAACATTGTCAGTGATATTTTCCTCTTATTTGTGAAGCCATCATTTAGGCTACCTACTTTTGTGTTTTTTCGCAAAAACATCCCTATAAATTAATGTACCGCCAGGAGACTAGTTGGTTTCCATAGCACCGAATATGCTCAATTTGATTAGGAAATTGTTGTTATTGCTCAGTCACTCAGTTGTATCTGACTTTTTGCAACCCTATGGACTGCAGCACGCCAGGCTTCTCTGTCCTTCACTATCTCCTGGAGCTTGCTCAGACTCATAGTCCATTGACTCTGTGGTGCCATCCAACCTTCTCAACTTCTGTCACCCTCTTTTCCTCCTGCCCTCAATCTTTCCAGCATTAGGGTATTTCCCAGTGAATCAGCTCTTTGTATCAGGTGGCCAACATATTGGGATTAGGAAATAGAGGGGCTGAATTATTGTTGCTGCTGCTGCTAAGTCGCTTCAATCATGTCTGACTCTGTGCGACCCCATAGATGGCAGCCCACCGGGCTCCCCCGTCCCTGGGATTCTCCAGGCAAGAACACTGGAGTGGGTTGTCATTTCCTTCTCCAATGGATGAAAGTGAAAAGTGAAAGTGAAGTCGCTCAGTTGTGTCCGACCCTCAGCAACCCCATGGACTGCAGCCTTCCAGGCTCCTCCATCCATGGGATTTTCCAGGCAAGAGTACTGGAGTGGGGTGCCATTGCCTTCTCCGGAAATAAACTGCCATAATTTGAGTTTAGGGAGGAACACATATAAAAATGTAAAAAAAGCAAATACATTGAAAATTATGCATGAGAAGCTTGAAAACCATGTGTATTACAGTCTTTCAAACTTCTGGTTATGTATGAACTTCTGATCAGTTACGTTATTAGGCCTCATCAGTTATAGAGTTTGGCACACACCTAGCTTACAATCCAGATCAGCTAATTAGAATTCTTCTGTTTTTATATGGAAAAATGCTATTTCATTCTTTGGAATAGCAAAACTGGGATGATACAGACCTGGAGCTTTTGGTGGAATTGCTACCTCCTGTCCTCAATTAATACCTGGAACAAAATTGTCTGAAGCTATAATGAGTGAAGCCAATGTGCAGAGAAGCAGGAATGTGAGTTGAGCAAAGGTAGAGATGAAGTACATCCCTGATCTTCCCAGTTATATGATCCAGTGCAATCTCTTTTTAACTTAAACTATTTGAGTTGGGTTTCTGCCACTGGAAACCCTGAGAATCGACTAACATGTTCCCAACCAGTCCAACTGGGTCTTCTAATATGGCACATGTGTTGCTACTAGGAATTTCATTAAGTAAATTATTTTACATCTCTGGCTCAGCTTGCCATCTGATTCTAATAGAGACAACAGTCAGTGTCTTTGGAAGAAAATATAACTATAATTCAAATTTTGGTCATCTCGACTCATGATCATTTTATGACCACAAGTATTAGCTGTTGCTGCAAGAGGTATTATTTAGGATGGAACCAATAATTGCAACAATTTACCACATTTTCATAGGAGAATTTAGAGTGAATGTGTTTTTCATTAGCTCCTGGGATTTTTTCCTTCAATACTGTGATGACTGGCAGTGTGCTGAGCTAGACAACATTCTTGTGTTTTCTCTTAATAAGGACTATCAGTAGAATGGAAGGAGGATTTTTGGAGTCTGATGCAGCTTAAGCTTAATAGCAGTAAAATTAGAGGAAGGAAAAACATGCATCAGGAGGAACTAGAATGTAACTTATTGTTTTTTAGCCCCATAAATGACTCCCTAATCCCCCCAATACTGCGGCCAACCCAATCCCACCACAGTGGAAGTGCGGGGACCTTAGTCCAGCATCCTTATTTTGTAGAAAAGGAGACCTAAGAGATTAAGTGACCATGCCAATGTCATAAAGCAAGTTTGCAAAGAACTACTCCCTGTCTTCTTTTGATATAGTACATTGCACATAAAAACTTAAGAGAGATCATTTTGTTATCACTTAAGGGGGTTATTTTCCCAGTTAACAATCCCCGATAATAAATGAAGAAAGGAGGGAATATTTTTTCAACAGTTTTTTAAATAATATGTATTTATTTGTTTGGCTACATCAGGTCTTCCTTGTCACACGTAGGGTCTTCCATCTTCACGGTGGCATGCTGGATCTTTTAGTTGCGGCACACAAACTCTTAGTTGCAGTATGTGGGATCTAGTTCCCTGACTAGGGATTGAACCTGCTTTCCCTGAACTGGGAGTGTAGTCATAGTTACTGGACCTCCAGGAAGTCCCAGGAGGCAATATTTATATGAACATAAAAGCAAAACAGCATCGCCCCAAAATAAAATTGTCCTTATCCTTTTTCCAAGGCACCATCACAGCATATTTTTTTCCCTGTTCCCTGGAATGCCTTAGTTTTCTGATTCTGTGCCACTGCTTTTGTTGTTTGCATCTCTTGGAATAGCCTTCCTATGCCTCATTCTGGTTTAACACACATGTAGTGAATGCCAGACACTCTCAACACTGGTGCTGTCTGACAGAAACAGAAAGGAAGCTACAACATGAGATGTAAAATGTTCTAGTAGTCACATAAAAAATTTAAACAGTAGAAATTAATTTTAATAATATATTTTATTTAACCCAATATATCCATGCATGCTTAGTCGCTCAGTCGTGTCTGACTCTTTGTGATCCTGTGGACTATAGCCTGGCAGGCTTCTCTGTTCATGAGATTTCCTGGGCAAGAATACTGGAGTGGGTTGCCATTTCCTTCTTCATATATTAAAATATTAAATATTAAAATGATATACCCCAACTGTTATTATTTGAATATCTAATTCATATAGAAAACTGTTAATGGGATAGTTTATATTCTTCTCTTTGTACTAAGTTATCTAAGTCTGATATGCATTTTACACTTACAGCACATTTCAGTTTTGACAAGCTGTATCTCAAAGTGCTTAATTGCCACAAGTAGTCATTGAACCCACTCCAGTACCTTTGCCTGGAATATCCCATGGACAGGGGAGCCTGGTAGGCTGTAGTCCATGGGGTCACTAAGAGTTGGACACGACTGAGCGACTTCCCTTTCATTTTTCACTTTCATGCATTGGAGAAGGAAATGGCAACCCACTCCGGTATTCTTGCCTGGAGAATCCCAGGGACAGAGGAGCCTAGTGGGCTGCTGTCTATGGGATCGCACAGAGTCAGACACGACTGAAGCGACTTTGCAGCAGCAGCAGCAGCAGCAGTCATTGGACAGTGTCAATGAAGAACCTTACAGTATTGTCAAATCTTACCAGTTTCTCAAGATCAAAATCAAACTTCCTTTTCCAAACATATTTTTTCCTGTGCTTTGCATGCCAAAGGGCTTCCCTGGTGGCTCAGAGGTTAAAGCGTCCACCTCCAATGCGGGAGACCCGGGTTCGATCCCTAGGTCGGGAAGATCCCCTGGAGAAGGAAATGGCAATCCACTCCAGTATTCTTGCCTGGAGAATCCCATGGATGGAGAAGCCTAGTAGGTTACAATCCACGGGGTCGCAAAGAGTCAGACACGACTGAGAGACTTCACTTCACCTTGCATGCCAAAAATACTTCCTACTCTGAACTGATAGTTTTATTACTGTGAAAAGCCCTTTCTTCATGAGTACTCACAAAGGGTCAGGCACCACACTAGATCTTAGGAAGTCCTTTCATTCTTCAAGTCTTTGGAACACTGACTGTATCTCTTGGGGCCTGTATATTATTATACCTCATCATATGGTTTGGTTAGCTTATATACTTTACAGGAGGGTAAAAAAATCTCCCCACAGGAGCTATCTCTTACTTATAGCTGTACATTTCATCCCATATTACCTGTGTTACACCATTAATACAAGAGTGTTGAATTATATAGATAGGATAGCATTGTATTATGTATATCTTCCCATTTAGAATATGAACATCTTAAAGGAAGAATCCATATCTTACTTTTCTCTATGTGCTCTCAGAAACTCATAAGAAAGAAATTTGTACAAAGAATGTTTGTCAAGTACTTGCTGATTGTTGTTGATCTCCACCTAAGGTAAGGCAGGCATTTTCCTGTGCTGAATCAAGGTAGGGTTGAAAGGAGATGGAGGTCTGTTTCTCACTAGATGTCTGCCAAATGGGCTTTGCTGCCAACATACCCTATGTCTCTGGGTAACATGATTAATTTTCCAGAAAAATTCTGGAATTTTTTCTTAAAACTAGAATTTATTTCTAAGTTTTAAAAATGTTCAAGAGACTTTAAAAAGGCCTGAAAAGCCCAAAGATGTCATATATGGCCCAAAGATTTAATATATGATTATACTAAGTTTGTGTCTGTTGGTTCCTCCATTGCTAAGTTTTCTAATTTTCCATCCTGTAAAATTAGATTTGTATGGAGCACATATTTAGTAGAAAGAACATATGTTTTAAATTGAGAAAGGCATGAATTTTTGTACTGACCACTCCCTCCTACTTAGATAGTTAGGCTCACTTAACCTTTTTAAACCTCAGTTTCCACATCTGCAAAATGGTGATCATGATATTTATGTAAGTTGTTCTAATGATGGCATGAACTAAGAATGGCAAGAACTTGTGAGTTTAAAGCTCTTCACCAATATCTGACATATGGACCATAAATGTGCAATAGATATTGTGTTTTTTCCATATCTCTTGCCAGAAGGAACACAGCAAATGACAAGCTGGGGTAGACCTACAAAGTAGGTCTGTCTAAGTTCTAGTGGTATACCATTTCTCTTTTTTGTGACTTCCCATGTGGTCGCAGGCAATAAAGCAGCTGCAAAATAAATGTCCATGAATCTGGAGGAAAGTCTCTTGAAGAAAGTCTTGGAACTCTGTCTAGGACTCTGTCCAGCTACTTGTTGAAGACCTATGTGAGGACAGTGAGAAAATGCTGATCAAATTTGTAAGTGGCACAAAGCTAGTCTGAATATCTAACATGTCAGAGGACAGAATCCAGGCTCAAAAAGGTCTTTAGATGCTATTGTAATGGTCTAAATTCAATAAGATGAAATTTATAGGGAATAATGTGAGGTTGTGCACTTTTGTCTGAAAACTCAATTGAGGTAGATATAGTTTAATTGTAGGTATGTGAAAAAAAATTTCAGGGAGTGCATGGTCTTAGTTGACTATAAACTTGACATGAATCCATAGTAATAGGGTTGTTCAAAAAGTGAAATCAGTCTTAGGCTACATTCACAGGTGTTTTGGAGTAGGAAATGGTAACCTACTCCAGTATTCTTGCCTGGAAAATCCCATGGAGAGCAGAGCTTGGTGGGCTGCAGTCCCTGGGGTTACAAAAGGTTGGTCATGATTGAGCACGCACACACACAGATGTTTAGTCTCCAGGATGAGAGTAGATCAATCTGGTTCTCTGTGCTTGCTGGACAATGCCTAGACTTTTACAGTCTATTTTGGGAATTACACTAAGAGGAACAGAGGCAAATGACGTCATAGGGCAAAAGCATCTGGAGCCATTCCACCGTAAGCACTCATTCAGTACATCTTTACTAGTGTTGGCTGAGTTATAGGCACTTCCCTTGCTTCTTGGGATACAACAGTGAACACAGCAGTCAGGCAATTCCCGAGGGAACTGAGGAAATTCAGCCTGTGAGGGAGAAAACTTTGCAAATGTGTGCTATTTCCTAATATTTGAAGGGCATAGCATCCTTCTGTATGATCACAGAGCTAGTGTGTTAATACATGTATGTTAAAATAGAGTACGGTTGGAGCCAGGACTTTCCATCAGTTAAAAGCATCCCTGGATGGAACAGGTTGCTTTGCAACTGGGGTATACAGATTAAGTTGACTGATAAGGAGTCAAATATAGTAAAATTGGTAATGAACTCCATGAGAATAGGGATACAAATATACTATATTTAAAAATTGGCTCCTCTGTCCATTCTTCAAAAGGGACTGGCTAAATTTGTTATCTTCTTAGAGGTACTGGGAATGGAAAGCTCACTGGGCTGTGAACAGGGGAGGGAGCTTAAGTAGAGAAATAGCAGGTAACCCATCCAGGGAAGCAGGCCTACGTTCTCCTGGTTCAGTCTTTCCTGATCAGACCTAAGGAGCAGGTGACATTTCATTTAATGATTCCTGGAATTGCTACAGCAATCTTAGAAATCCCAGACAGCCCCAAGCACTGCTGCTGCTGCTGCTAAGTCACTTCGGTCGTGTCTGACTCTGTGCGACCCCCCCAAGCACTGAAGGGTCTTATTAATATTAATCTGGAATAGATAACCACCATCAGGTGGCGCTAAACCATAACTGGGATTTGGATAGATCCAGATTATGCCACCAAATGAAATGCCACACTTGTTATTTCATGAACATCACAATAATCAGCCTAGATGTCTTATGTGATTGGAAATTTTGAGTTCACTTTTCAAATTATGGAGGGATTTTATCATACTGGAGTGTTGCTGGACTTCATTACCACTGAACTTCTATCTGGACCTCTGTTTACCTAACCTAATTCTGTGATGATCCAATCATCCATCAGTAACATCTAGTCTGAATCAGAAATAATTGTTTCTTTATTTGCATTTCTATAATGTTTCTTCGTGTTTCCCCTCAAAGAGTTATTAAATTTCATTACAATTCCCCATGCCCAGTACATTCATCAGTAAATATTTGCCAGGTGCCTGCTCTTGTTGAAGCACAAAGAGAAGGAATTGTGTCTGATTTTAAGGGGCTATCAGGACAACTGGATTGACCAGATCAGACCAGCATGGCCCTGAGAATCACTGCTGGGTGGGACTCCATGGCATGGGTTTGAGAAGCTCAATGCTAGAGCTGGGAGAGTAGAAGAGAGGACTTCTTACTGCTCAGGTTGCACTGCTGGGGGCATGTAGGTCTTTCACAGCATTATTCTCTCAGGTGATCTGGCTAATAGTGAACTGAAGGGGTGGTAGATAAGAACATGCATACATATTTACATTTATATTTCAACATTTCAGGCTATGGTGTCAGGTTTTCAGGGCAATGCCATGAAGTCATCAATACTGTGTGTGTGTGTGTGTGTGTGTGGGTGTGTGCTCAGTCGCTCATTTGTGTTGACTCTTTGCAGCCCCATGGACTGAAGCCCGCCAGGCTCCTCTGTCCATGGCATTCTCCAGGCAAGAATACTGGAGTGGGTTACCATTTCCTTCCTCCCGGGGGTCTTCCCAACCCAGGGATCAAATCAGCATCTCTTTCGTCTCCCACATTTGAGGTGGATTCTTTACCACTAGCGCCACCTGGGAAGCTCTACACTCTTCCCTGGTAGCTCAGGTGGTAAAGAATCTGCCTGCAATGCAGGACACCCCAGTTTGATTCCTGGGTCGGGAAGATCCTCTGGAGAAGGGATAGACTACCCACTCCAGTATTCTTGGGTTTCCCTGGTGGCTCAGCTGGTAAAAAGAATCCACTTGCAATGTGGGAGACCATCGTTCAATCCCTGGGTTGGGATGATCCCTTGGAGGAGGGAAAGTCTACCCACTCTACTGGCCTGGAGAATTCATGGACTATAAAATCCATGGAGTTGTACACGGTTGGATGGGACTGAATGATTTTCATTTTCACAACTCCATTAAAAAACAAAACTCTTCAGTCTAAAACTATTATTACCTTGATAAAGTACCAAAAAGCTATTATCGGTATAGATGTTAGTATAGACAAAAAAGCTATATAGTTATCTTTTAAACACAGAAATTTGAAGCAGATCATTTCCCTAAACATTGTTTGCCTTTTTTCCACCAAATTCAAAGCTTTCACTTTATCTTTTTGTAGCAATTATTTTTAGCTGTGTACCTGTAAGCCAGCCATTTTCTCTCTCTGAATCTCGAAATCATATGTGTAAGTATTACCCTACGTTTTCAGGGCTATCAATAGAATATAAATATAATATTTTATGTAAAATTACAGAATAAGTGCTCTTCTATGGGTATTTTTCTATACCAGGCAATCATTGCCTCAGTTCCCTAATTTCTTAGTGTGTATTTTCTTGGTTTCTGCTTGCCATTGACTTTGCTTGGTGAAGTTTAATTGTTTTTCACAATCAATTGCTGTTGGCAGATCTCTCCAAACAGCTCATGTTTTTTCCATCAATAAATAAGGGATTGAAATTGTTTCTTTGAGTACAGAGCAGTGTATTGGTCTTTGGGAGGATTTTAGGTGATCTAAAGGAAACTGGGTTCTTGCCCTCCAGAAGTAAATAGTCTTAAGGGTGTATTAACCAACAAACATTTTCTATAAATACATATATTAAGCTCTGTGTTCTATCCACCTAAAATCCATTCTAGTAAGGCACAATAGGAGAGACTGGGGCAGGGGGCTGGCCCTTATCCTTGGAACTTTGAAATTAGGAAAATTTCCCCAATACTCTGATTTTTCTTAAGAACATCTCTAGATCTGATATCTATAAATTCATAACAACCACTTTGAGTATTTTAAATTTCTAGCTGGTGTTACAACTTGTGAGCTGTCAATGATAAATCTTAAAATGTATTTAAGCAGTTATATTTTTCTATACTATGCGATTCACTAACTATGTGCATTGTCTCATTTTATCCTTACAGCAGGTTTGAGAAGGATGATACTCTGATCACACCCATCTTACAGACAACCACACTGAGACTTTTGGGTAGGTTATTTGGATTGTTGTTCAGTCTCTCAATCGTGTCTGACCCTTTGCGATCCCATGGACTGCAGCAGGTCAGGATTCCCTGTCCTTCACTATCTCCTGGAGTTTGCTCAACCTCTTGTCCATTGAGTCAGTGATGCCATCCAACCATATCATCCTCTGTCATCCCCGTCTCCTTTTACCTTCAGTCTTTCCCAGCAGCAGGGTCTTTTCCGATGAGTCAGTTCTTCGCATCAGCTGGCCAAAGTATTGGAGCTTCAGCTTCAGCATCAGTCTTTCCAATGAATATTCAGGTTTGATTTCCTTTAGGATTGACTGGTTTGATCTCCTTGCTGTCCAAGGGACTCTCAAGATTCTTCTCCAACACTACAATTTGAAAGCATCAGTTCTTCAGTGCTTAGTCTTCTTTATGGTACAACCCTTACGTCCATACATGACTACTGAAAAAACCCTAGCTTTGACTACAAGAACCTTTGTTGGCAAAGTGACACCTTTGCATTTTAATATGCTATCTAGGTTTGTCATCTTTCCTTCCAAGGAGCAAGCCTTATTTGCCTTAGAACACACTTACAGTAAATGATAGAGCTGGAATCCTAATTCATGGATTCTGATGGCAGAATTTATCTGCATGATAGGTTTGCTAAACTGCCTTAATAGCAATTTTATTCATCTTAAAATCACTTCTTTCAGTTTTTAAATGTCTCTCCATTCTGCCTTTCCAAATTCTGATATTCTGCAATATACTAAACTCCCTCCCCACCTCCATTCCAAACCTTTTGTGAAAAAAGATTCGTTGTGAAATGGAAACACATTTGTTTAAGAACTAGAAGGTCCTCTAATTTTCATTCCACTAACATTTATTTGGATAAATATTAAGAGTTCACTTCTCTGACTTTGTTTCCTCCCTCTGAGATGCAAGGATAAATACTGTCTTCTGTGTAAGCTGTTGAAAGAAATGGCTTAGCATATGTGAAACTATACAGTAAACTGTAATGGAGTAAAATTAATATGACATATGATAAAAAACAATTGATTTTTGCACTTCCCTTGGATCTTTGTAGCTTAACTTTGTAGAGGAACTCTCCATTTTCTTAAAAATCTTAGATGTCTTTTTCGATCTTTTGAAACAACATGAAGACTTTCAGAAGCAAATATACCAAAGGAAAAATACTCTCTTCATTTTTTTCCCACTTTTTCCTCGCAAAATACCCTGTTTTTTGACTTCTTCAGAGGGTTCTGGGCTGAATAAGTTCTAAGATGGGTCATATTTACATAGTGGTGAAAAATGGGGATCATATGGTTTTCCTCATATGTTGTTGAGTGCTTCATAGGCAGTGCTGGAAGCAAGTGGCTCTTTGAAAGCTGCAGATCAGTAATGACACACCAGACTATTCTCTCCTTTCATGTATATAATTATTGTGTTATCTAGGGAGAATCCCAGAGGGTGTTATGGTTGGACAGTATGGACACTTACTGCTGGCTGGACCATCAGGAGACTTTTGTATAAGGAATTACTAGATATTCCAGAAAGGGTGATGTCATCACAGTCTGGGCTTCCTTGGTGGAGCAAATGGTAAAGAATTTGCCTGCAACGTAGGAGACCTGGGTTTGATCCCTGGGTTGGGATGATCCCCTGGAGAAATAAATGGATACCCACTCCAGTAATCTTGCCTGGGAAATCCTCTGGACAGAGGAGCCTAGAAGGTTACAGTCCATGGGGTTGCAAAGAGTTGGACACTACTAAGTGACTGACACTTTCACTTTTCATCATAGTCTATCCACTGCTGAAATTCTCAAACAAGCAATCTGTAAAATGCTAGCTAAGTCACCTCAGTCGTGTCCAACTCTTTGCAACCCCATGGACTGTAGTCCACCAGGTTTCTCTGCCCTGGTGGATTCACCAGGCAGGAATACTGGGGTGTGTTACCATGCCCTCTTCCAGGGGATCTTCCTGACCCAGGGATCGAACCTGGTGTCCTGCAGTTTCTGCACTGCCGGCAGATTCTTTACTGCTGAGCCACTGGGGAAGCCCAGTGTATAAAAGGGCCATTCTTATAAAGAGGGGTGGGGGCTCACTGACTTTTCTGGGCCAGAATAATGATTCAGTTTGGTGCCAAATAATGGTTTTCAACATTGCATCATTTTTAAGGTGCACATATTGCTGCCTCCCTGAGAATCTTAGTCCTGCAGCCATTCTCTCCTGGTTACATGTAGGACCTGTGAGATAACCAGTGAGGGGAGAGGAAAGGATATAGACAGGAGAGGTAGGCAGGGCCTTACAATCTTTTTGTTGACAGGGGTTCTAAATCAGGTATTTTATGATTGCATTTTCATGGGTTTATGAGGCCTGGAAAACTTGGACTTAACATACATGAGTTCTTTGCTTTGTAGGAAAGGGAGACCCAGATCATGTGATGGTGTGGTGTTCACTGGAAGGACTGATGTTGAAGCTGAAACTCCAATATTCTGGCCACCTGATGCGAAGAACAGACTCATTTGAAAAGACCCTGATGCTGGGAGGGATTGGGGGCAGGAGGAGAAGGGGACGACAGAGGATGAGATTGTTGGATGGCATCACCGATTCAATGGACATGAGTTTGGGTAAACTCCGGGAGTCGGTGATGGACAGGGGGGCCTGGCGTGCTGTGATTCATGGGGTCGCAGAGTCGGACACGACTGAGCGACTGAACTGAACTGTGCTACTGTTTTACTTCATGCACCACCAACACCGTGTGTGTATTCATTTTGCTATCTACTGCGTCATCTTTATGAGAATGAATTGCTATGAGTGGAAATTATAAAGTAAGAAGTTATTTATATTAGTCGAGCATAATAACAATGTATCATAAAGCCTAAGTTTCCTTGTAAACTGCTGAAGATTACGACAGAGAAGGCTTTTAACAAAAAATGTTAAAAAATAAGCTGAGGGCTGAGGTGATACCCAGGAAAAAGCTCATCCATAAGACTAAGGAATCATTTATCAAGGCAAAAGGCTACCTGCCGAATATGGATGACTGATGGGGAGAAAAAGCCCCACTTTCTGCTGCTTTTAGATGTGGATACAGCTTGACCAAGTAGTCCATGCTTCTGGTAATTACTTATTATAATATAACCTCCTGGAAACAAGCATCTTGAAGATGTACCAGCTTGCATGGCAAAAATCCAAGAGGAGTGCCCCTGATGGTCGATCAATTGCCCAAGATTATAGTGGTCTTTCCTGTCTCCTGTGGCAGTGAGGGAACATTATTTCATCAACAGAAAGGAGTCCAGGACTGGTAAAGGGACTACATACCACCACACCTTCCACCATATTTTCCTCCTTGCATCTCCTCCCTTCCTCCTCCCTCTCTCTTTACCTTCATCTTTCCTTCCTTTTTCATTCTTTCTGCGTTGTTAGCTGAAGCAAGTAGGGCAAAGTTTATGGATTAGGAAACATTTCTTATTGAGTCACACAGAAAAGTGTGGCCTCTTGATAGAGATGGTAGGCAAAGACACTTCAGATTGAAAAAACAGTGAGAGCAAAGGCATTTGGATGGGAAAATGTGGGAAGATTTTAGGACACTGTTAGAGGTTAAACTGGGAGGGAAATTAAGGTATGTATAAGAGGTAAATGGTAGGAGATTTTATTAGAAAGATAGAATAGAGCGATAATGTAGAGAACATTGATAGTCAATATGAGGAGCCTATTGAAGAAATGTGAGATAAGATAAATTACAAGTAAAGTATTTTTCTATGTAATGGAACATGGAAAATTTCAGGAGATCTTGAATAGATTTTTAAATTAAAATTTTAGAGCTGGAAAGAACATTCCTCATTCAGTCCTGTTGCCTAAATTTTTATATAAAATAAAAATATTGAGCAGAGTTCTTTGTGCTATACAGTAGGACCTTGTTGGTTACCCATTTAAAATATAGATGTGTGTACATGTCGGTCCCAAACTCCCTAACTATCCTTTCTCTTCATTCTTCCACTTTTTGCCCCTGCTGGCATCCATAAGTTCATTCTCTAAGTCTGTGAACCTGCTCAATGTTATGTGGCAGTCTGGTTGGGAGGGGAGTTGGGGGAGAATGGATACATGTGTATGTATTGCTGAATCCTTTTTGCTGTCTACATGAAGCTATCACAACATTATTAATAGGCTATACTGCAACATAAAATAAAAACTTGAAAAATAAAAATAAATATAGACTGATTTTTAAAGGAAGGTCCAAATTTATAACCTTTGCCCCCTGGTTTAGCATACAAGGCTGCCTTTCCAACTGAGGTGTGTGACTTTCTAAACTCAATGCTTTCTGGTCTTTATGTTGATTATTAGTTTACATGGAATGCCTACTATGTTACTGGGATCCTGCATATAGTAGAGTCTACATAAATATACTAGCTGAATAAATGCATGAATATTCTGCAAAAGAGTGAAAACACATTATAAATGGAAGTCCAGGGAAATCACCAGAGAACAAAACTTTTGGAGAAAAGAGAAGAGAAAATAAAAAGCTTATTCCTCTAGCCTGGTAATTTATTAAAAGTGAATGAAGTAGAAGGAAAAAACTCATAGGGAGGAAGAAATTATCTTGCCAGAATCAGGAATGGTGGTTGTGAGACCAGGAAGAAGTTATCAAAATAATAAAGAACTCACACTTACACATACACATTCATACATATATACATACATACCTGATGTGATACAAATTTACTGATCTCCACAGTAGACAGTGAGAAGTCAAAGAATGTTCAAGAAAGCCTTGAGGGGCAGGAATTTGTGCATGTCTGTCATGGTGGCATGTCCTCACTCCTCACCGTACAGACTGTCAAATAAGTCTGGTGCACACAAGACTCAAGTGCCAGCCAGAAACCTCTTCACGAATTTAGTTCAGGGTGAGGTTTCCCAGGTGGCTCTAGTGGTAAAGAAACCTCCTGCCAATGCAGGAGACATAAGAGATGTGAGTTCAATCCTTGGGTGAGGAAGATCCCCTGGAGGAAGGAATGGCAACCCAGTCCAGTAATCTTGCCTGGAGAATCCCCATGGATGGAGGAGCCTGGCAGGCTACAGTCCATGGGGTCACAAAGAGTCGGACATGACTGAAGCGACTTAGTAGGTATGCATGAGCAGAGAGATGGTGATTAATGTCAATGCCCTTCAAATTGAGATTAGAATTTGCTCGTAGGTTACTAGAAAGGATTTGGTATAATTACTTGATTTGCAATTAGAAGGTAATAGGACGAGAAGGTGATATGTAAAAGACATACAAAAGAAAGGCAGAATTCCTTTTGAGAGCTTTTTCCATCAGTCACAATTCTGGATAATGTTCAAGAGGTATTTCAATACAGTTTGGTTAAATTTCATTGGATATACTAATTTACCACCTTATAACAAACTGGCCTTCCATGTTATGTCATTTCATTACCTGTATCCTAATACATTTTATATTAATAGTATCATTTTACTGTGTTAGATGTTATGTTTAGGTGATGAGGAATTAAACATGAATACTATTTTATTTATGATACTGGCCACAATTAAAAAAAAATTAGCTTGCTGAGTTGAATAGTAGAAGGTGAGGTTTTAGGATTGGTAAGAGTAATTTCACTTAACCTGTTACAATTCTGCCTCACTCTTCCCTTGCCTACAACAGTAATGAAGACACTCCATACCTTTGCTTACACTGTTTTCCTCCTGGCATTGTTCATCTCCACTTACACAAGTGATCTCTGTCTTCCAAAACCAGCCTTCATGTCCCTTGCCTTCTTGATTTCCTTGTAGGCTGTGATTTCTTTCTTCTCCATGGACTTCCACAACATGGTATTTAAGACTCTCTTATAGCTCTTGTGTTTTCACATACAATTGCATTTGTTTATGTATCTGTTAACTAATCTACTAGACTTATATTCAGGGATTCTATTTACCTTTGCATTTTCATGAGATGAGGAGAGGGTTGAGATACGTTAATAAATTAATGTTCCTCAGGATAATATTATGTCAGCCTGCTTATTTTTAAACCCTGTCTTATTTCATTGCATTTCTAGCTACTTATCTGGCCTTAGTATTTCAAGATGTAGGGCAGACCAACAATGAGAGCAGTCACCAGTTACTGAGTACTTAGCATGTATAGTCAGGCACTGTCCAAACGCTTCTCTATATTCTCTCATTCGGTCCTCATGACAATTTTGTGAGGCAGATGCTATTATTGTCATTTTACACTTGACATGACTGATACAAATAATAAGGATCTAAGAAGTCTCCTGTTTCTACCACTTTTGACACATGGATTTTGAGATAAAATAAGCTTCTTCTTATCCCCCTCTCCAAGTTTTCTCCTTATAATTGCATAGCACATGAGATCAGTTTCCCTGGTTGGTTCTGTAGTCAATAGTTTTTGCTTCAAACTCTTAGTAAAATGTGTTGATCTTTTACCTTTGTATTAATTTTATAATCCTAAATTCAGTAATTAATATCACTGTTTCTTTCTCTGGTTGGTTTGAATCAATCAGCGATTAATGGGTTGGTACATACCATTTACCTTAGTCTCAGCTGGAGATATTTTAGGTTTTGTTTTGTTTTCCTACCATATATATGATAGGCTGACATGATTATGGAGGGCTGGTATGTCCCCAGATTTGTGGACTGGGCCAGCAAGCGGGAGACCCAGAGAGATGATTTTCCAGCTCAAGTTCTTCCAGAAGGCTGTCTTTTGGAGAGCCAGGACGAACCAATGTTGCAGGTGAAGTTCAAAGGCTGTCTGCTGGAGAATTTTCTCTTGCTTGGGTTGATTCAGATCTTCAGTTGGTTGGATGAAGCCTACCCATGTTACAAAGAGCAACTGCTTCACTCATAATCCACTGATTTAAAGTTAACTTCACCCCAAAACACCTCACAGAAATACTCAGAATAATATTTGACCAAATATCTGGACATGCTGTGAAATAGCCAAGTGGATGCATAAAATTAACCATTACAATAATGTTCTAAATAATTTGAACATGAGTTCGTAGGATGTTGGAGCTCACCATGGAAATAAATGTGAGAGACTGGCGCAGTAGAAATGGGCTGTGAGCTGACTGTGGTAGCTGCAGTGGTCTTTGGTCTCTTTGAGAGGAGCCAGAAGTAGAAAATACATAGGGACAGAAGGTAGAGTTAACTCAAATTCATTCTAAGCTAATGTTGATAAGCAAATGCAATCATTTAAGACTAAGTGAAAAAATGACATTTGTTCTTTGTGTATATACTGGCTTATTTCTGAACCCAGCACTGTACATGTTAAATTTTGTTTGTATGAATATTATACTTATTTCAGTGACTAGCACACAATAGTGTTCAATAAATTGTTATTGTTGTTGAAAGATGGGATGTAGAGTGAAAAGGAAGGTGGCAGAAGATTGCAGTTTCTGACTCACTGATACAGTTCAAAGAGGACTAATCTGAGAGAAGAGATCTAGGGAGCCCTCCTGGGAAAGAGGCCCAGGCAGAGTGGAAAAGTGGTGCTGAGGATCCCGGTTGACTGCTTGGGGGTTTAGAGTAAGGCTTCATTACTAGTGAAGGCAAAAATATACATGCAAGAAACCAGGCCATAAGGATAATCGCATGGATGAAGAACTGGTTGCAAAAAGTGAGTGTTAACTAGGGAAAACTATAGTGCGATGCTCAATCTAGGCATTGCTAGTTCCTTAACACAGCCATAGACCTGGGGTGGAATTCTATGTCCTGACTTATTAACTGGATATTTTGCTAGTTGGGCATCACATGGCTTTGCAAACCTTGGAATCAGTTTGGACATCACCATCCTTACTTCCTGTCCCACACTCATTTTCATATGGTATTGACTTTCTTATCATAACCATCACTGAAAATGGCATCAAAAAGATATGAAGTCATTGAAATAAATGTCATGTGATTTAATGTTGAAATTGTAATGTCTGATGCAGGGTATTGCTGTTTCTCTCAAAAAATTAAAAAATATCCAAGAACACTCATGTGAGGGTTTAATAGAGTACATTTTGAGAAATACCAATTGAAAATTTTTAAGCAGGATATTCAGATGACAAGCCTGTGGTTTGAAGAAACCACTCTGGTTTGTGGATTGGTCAGAAGCAAAAGTGGAATTGGAGGAGATGAGTTCAAATGCTGTTGCAGTAGAGAAGGTAAAATGATGGTGTCTTGGTCTCGCACAGTGTGACTGGAAATGAAGACATGTGTCTGAACATTGTTTAAAATAAAAGCCATCAAAACACAAGGTTTGGGGTGATAGCAGGAAAAATAAAGAATTTGGACCCATAATTACTTATTTTAGGATATAATGTTTTTGAAATATACTCTGTTGTTAACAAGCTCTGCTTGATCCAGGTGCAGGGATTTATCTCACAGCTGTCTTGCATTTCAGACTGCTTATTATGGTTTGACTTACAGTGCTCTAACTTTATGATGGTGCAAAAGCAATACGTATTCAATAGAAATTGTACTTTGAATTTTGATCTTTTCCTGGGCTAGCAATATGCTCTCTTGTGATGGTGGGCAGTGGCAGTGAGCACAGCTCTCAGTCAGTCATGCAATCATGCAGGTAAACAATCCAGACACTTATAACCATTCTGTATTTAAACAACCATTCTGTTTTTTCACTTTCAGTGTAGTATTCAATAAATTACACGAGATATTCAACACTTCATCATCAAATAGGCTTTGTGTGAGATGATTTTGCTCAACTGCAGGCTAATGTCAGTGTTCTGAGCACATTTAAAGTAGGCTAGGCCAACCTATGATGTTCTGTATGTAAGGTGTACTAAATGCGTTTTTGACTTATGCTATTTTCAATTTACAATGAATTTTTCAGATGCAACTGTATTGTGAGGGTAATCCTATTGTAAGTCAAGGAGGTTCTGTAATTTGTTAGTCTTTTAGATACAAAAGTTGCCTATAACTCTTGTTTACCCCAGGCCCCTACCATGGGATAAATCAGGATTCATGGAATTGCAGAGGCCTTTGGGTCATGTCCAGTGCCATAGTGGCTACACCCATGATACCCGGCGCTAAGGCCACATTTTTCTCTGGCCTTTTTTCCCAGCATCACAAAAACTCAATTAGGGTTGTAGAAAAAAATACAAAAAACCCAAAGAGTCTCAAGGCCACAGGGTCCCTTATCCTGGCTACCTGGACTTATGTCCTTGAACCTCAGCTCTGTTCTGTGCTCTCCTCTGTCTCCTTGCTGAGCAAGAGCTCTTGCCAAAATATTGCAGCCTCAGCTGCAGCACCACTGGTCACTATTTGTTCCACTGGCAGCTGCCCCTCTGCCTCTGAGTGTGGTTTTTCTTTCAGGTGGCAGTGGTCAAGTAGGACTCTAATTCCTGGTCTTTGATCCCTGAAAGTTGGTTTTGGCCTTTAAGGTTATTGCTCCCTCTATCAAGGCACCTGGGAAGGAGGAACACCTTCCTTGGGAACCTCTCCTCGTGTCCTGGGGTAGCATAGAGAGATGGCACCTCAAGGGCTCTGACTGTGAGCAGGCCTCAGGCTGGGCCGTGCTGAACGACAGGCCAAGCAGCTGCCTTCCTGGGCATTCACGCCTGTCGTTGGGGACATTTGTATCCCTCCTCTTTGTGAAACTGTCCCAGCCCTGTGGTCCAGTGATCTAACTGTGATCCCCTAGTCCCCTAACGAGTCCTTCCAGATGTCTGAGGGTCTATCTTGGTGTCTCATGGGCCCTGATAGGGGGATAGGGGTTATGCTGCTCCAGTGCAACTCTTCCGGAATGCTTAAGGAAAGGAAAAGTTTATCTCCCCTCTCCTGGAAGACAGATTTTCCAAGCTCTTTGCCACATACGGTCCCTAGTGATCTATTTCTTTATTCATGCTTAGGGACTTATTTTTTTTTAGATATTTGAGGCTGACATTGGAACCTCACAAATATAGCTATCTTCTAAATGGAATGAAACTTTAGGGATTGGTAGTGCATTCTTCAAATGCTAAATTGCCCTTAAGAAAGGCTCCTAAATTTATCATAAATGCACAGTGCTAACATGAGCTGGAACCATACCCCAGTTGATGGGATATATTTGTGAGGAAGTCATATAATAGACAACTGAACATGCATTTAACAGCTTTGCTGCAAATGCATGTCTGTGTGCACCCTTTCAACTGTGGTATTTTTTCCTTTCCTTCATTTGGGGTCAGAGTAGGGGCAGCAACCTAGTCGTGTGCTATGGCTTTGCGTAAGTCCACTTGTGGTCAAGCACAGCCCCTTTGAAAGATCCGTGGCTCTGAAGCCTAAGGAATTTGAAATGGTATTTGCAAGATGGAAGCAACCAATAGATCAGCGTTTGTGAAGTACAGGCAAGATGACTTCAAGCTGCAAAGCTGGGCCTTGACAGACGGATTTAGCACCATTAGCAGTGGCTTGTTGAAAAACAAAAATGACTTCAAAACTCTTCCCTCTGAACCAGAATGTTACATTCATCTCTTCGTTAAAACATCCGTTATTTGCTGACTTGTTTCCTGTCACCCACTCCCCCACCCCCCAGCCTCTCACTCTTTTGTGTCAGAGCTAATGTTCCCAGCGTCTACACTGTGTAGGCCCTGATTATTTGTGAGACAGAGTGAGTTAATGCAGATTTGCAAGCTGTTCCCATTTGTTAAATGTCAGAAAAACACATGCAAGTCACTGGCTTTGGCACTTAGCTGCCAGCTGGCTCTTCTGGAGGCAGGGGACAAATGACAGTCTATCACACAGCATGCTTTCAAAGGAAGAGGGGACCTATTCCAGAACTGCAGCATCGGAGCAGTTTTTAACAACATAAGCAAAATAAGAAGCCAACATCAGTTTTTCCCTCCCTTATTTCTCCCCCTGTTGTTGAGTGAATGGCAGCACAACATTTGGGAGCTTTTTAAAGCCTTGGGAATATCGATTCCACTGCCCACCATCTGAGAGAGTGATGGGATAATGGGAGCTTGCCAGAAGCGCTCACACTGTCTGGTGAGTGACGGCAGAGATACCCCTCAAGCCTGGGGGAGAGGCTGTGCCCGCCTTACGTCTATCCTGCAGGTGGCTGTGGCTCCCACCCACCACTGCTACCCTCTCTGCAGCCATAGGATTCAGACTGAATTTCTGCCTCCCTCTCTCTCTCATGCTACAGTCTTTGGATCCCAAATTCTCTCTCTAATCACCCCCTCTGCCACACACATACACATCCCACTCCCTTAAGAAGGTAAAACTTACAGGGTGGAAGTAACAGAGGCATTTTTTTCCTTAGCTCATTCATTCATTTATCCATCAGCTATTTACTGAGTTTCTAGTATATGTCAGATATTGTAGAGGATAAAAAGAAATAGGACACATGGATTCTTCTTTCATGCAGGGAGCTAAGAGGGTTGATGGTGATGAAAAAAAAAAAAAAACCTGATAACAGAAAATACAAATGGGTGCAAGAGGAGAATGATGTCATAATTCTCTGGAATCAAAGGAAGAGTTCATTAAATAGTGGGTAATGAACTGGCCTTGAAACAACAGGAAAGATTTAAATAGAAAGAAACAAAGGGCTCCTGAGATGGAGGTGATGCTGAAAGGAGAGAATGAGCATGAGAAGCGGGGAGTAGGCATTGGCCTGGTTTTAGGGCGGAAGGTTAGTTAGGGGAGTGGTGGAAAAAATGGAAAACTAGACTGAAACCAGGTTCAGGAATATGGGCTTTCAATGAAAGTTTTTGAATCAGAGAGTATCAATTCAGAGTGGTTTTTCAGATGACTGTTACCCACTTTGTTGTTATTTAGTTGCTAAGTCCTATTTGACTCTTTTGCCACCCCATGGACTATAGCCTGCCTGGCTCCTCTGACCATGGGGTTTCCCAGGCAAGAATACTGGAGTGGGTTGCCATTTTCTTCTCCAGGGGATCTTCCTGACTCAGGGATCAAACTTCCATCTCCTGCATTGGCAGGCAGATTCTTTACCACTGAGCCACCTGGGAAGCCCCTGTTACCCACTTACTCATGTATGATCTGTTGAGGAGGAGGAAATTTTCTTTCACCCTCTTAGATTCTCTGGCTGGTCTAAGAAATAAATTTACATGAGACAGATTAACTGGAGAAAATCAAACACTGTTTAACAAAACGTGCATGTGGGAGAGACCCAGAAAAACTAAATAACTCAACACAGTGGTTGAAACACACACCCTAAATGCCATTTTCAACTTAAAAAAGAGATTGTTGCAGGTAGTGGTTTATGACCTCAAAGGGGAGGAAGGCAATTCACCTGAAGACAGAAAAGCAAATGCTTGTTTGCTAGGACAGGTGAAAACAAGGGGATACAGAAAGGGATTCTAACAAACAGACTTAAAAGATTCCTCCCTGTCTATATACGTAGTTCATGCTATGAATCCATGGTGATAGCTCCCTGCCTGGAACAAGTCCTGGATCTATAGCCATTAGGCAGTTAGGGAGGTCAAAATTTCTTCCAGGGTCTTTTGGGGCTTGATTGTTTTTAGCTCAAAATAATTCACATTCTAAAGAGATATTTTGGGGTGGCAAATTTTGTTACCCTACAGATCAGACTCAGTGTTCTTGACACACGTAAGTGATTTATGCACAAAAGCAAACCAGGCTTTCTCTATGGTAAACCCAAAGACAGCATATCACAGAGAATGGTTCCATGGTTTAGTTAAGATACTTTGTTTTGGCCATTAGTGCTCTTAATGGAAAACGGAATTTCCCCTAAAGCCACTGATTCCCCTTATCCTAGCAGAACTGCTCATTTTCTAATATTTTATCAGTATTTTGTTAATTCCTTTTGCTGTTTGGAGATTATCACTCTTACACAATTATGGAAAAACAGCCCCTCCTCTGTTTGAGTTCGTAAAACTGGCAGTTACCCTTTACCATCCCTAGACATTGAGGAGCTGGGTTCCTGCCTTACCTCGTTGCTCTGCTTTCCTAGGTCTTAGCTGACTTTAATACCCATGCCAGCATAGCACTTCCAGAGACAAAGCATCCTTAACCCTCCTGCCCTAGCCTTAAACTTAAAATGATATTTACCCCTCCTACCTCGGGTCCATAATTCTAAGATCATACCTTGGGTTTTTGTTTCTTTTAACCAACTAAAATCTTAAGCTGGTTCTGTGGTCTCTGACCCTTCTTCCATCCTTCCTAAATTGATGGTCTTCACATCCCCTCCCCTCTTTCCCCCAGGCTGATATCCAGAATGATTTTACCTCCTTTCCTGGTCAGCTAGCTCCATGGTGAGGACTGGCATTTCCACAAAGGTAAAGCCTAATTCTGGCCTTCTGGAAGCCCGAAGGGTCACTTCATCATGTCCCCAAAGTCCTTGGCCCCTAGTCTGCTCCTGTCATAGCAGGTGGCCTTGCCTCTTTCTTCCTGAGAAACGTTTTCACCTAGGCTCCTCTCCTTTTTTAAGGAACAGGTTAATCTCTCCAGAGCAGTTTATGTGACCCCTAAGACATTGTCATTTTCTGCCTCTCTCACTTTCAACTTCGCATTTTAAATTGATTCTTCTTCTTTATCTTATGAAAATACGATAAAGGTTCTTCTTTCTTAAAAAACAGACAAACAAAAAAGTCCTGAAATCAATCTCTCTGTATTCCACGCTTCCCTCTAGAAACCACTTCCTCCTCTCCTTTGGATGAGAATTAAGCTTCTTGACTACATACTGAGGCCACTGCGTTCTGATTTCCATCTCTGCACTTCACGGCAACATTTCTGGCAGAGACTGTGAAGGAGCATCTGAGATTCCATTCAGAAGACTTTTCAGGCCTCGTGTTACTTGAACTCTAAGAAATGTTTAACTTTATTTAATATGCCTGTGGAAAAATGACCCGGTTTCTTCAATTTCCTTATAATGCTGCTGATTCTGGGCTTGGGTTGTTATGGTAATAGGAATGATCTGCAAAAACTACTGGCATGAAGTATGTCAGTAGGCTTGGGTCATATACCTTTTTGAAAAGCTTACTTTTGGGGCTGGTCTTGAGATGTGACATGGTTTTCACTGTAGATGTTGGTGTACATTACACTGTAGGGTGCTCTATAAATATAAGCTGAAGGAATAAATGAGGTCATCAGAGACTCTAAATGAACAAACTCATCAGACTCCTGCCTTCATGAGTTTAACTCTGATGGTTTCCAGAGACTATAAATACTGAATGTAGGGTGGTAGATGCAGAACCTGGCACCACTAGAAAAGGAGAGCATGTAGCGCAGACTAGTGGTTCCTGGCATGGAAGCTGAGTCTTAGCGGACAAGTAAAAATAAGTCAGACAAAAGAGATTAAGTTATGAGGGCATTCCACCAGGGAAAAAATATGATGCCAAAAAATATGAAGCCAGATGGCTTATATGACATTACAGTTTTCTGATTTCCTTCTTAGCTCTTCCTTTTCAATCTTTGCAGGTTCTTCTTCTTCTGGACTGTACAGTCCATGGGGTCACAAAGAGTTGGACATGGCTGAATGACTTTCACTTCACTCCTATCCACTCTTTAAATGTTATGATATTAAAACAGTAACGTTGATAAGAAACTTTATAATTTGCATGCCTTTATAATTTAATCATTAAATCACTAATCTGTTGAACAAATATTGACCATCTATCACATATCTGATATTGCTTTTGTTCTATGATACAAAAATAGACTAGATCATTCAGCAAGTTCACAGTCTAGAACTCAGGTGCATGAACATGTGTGCCTGTTATGCAGCTAATCTGATGCTATAGAGGAACAAAATTTGCCACCCCCAAATGTCTTTGGCATGTAGATTATATCAGCCTGAAAACAATTAAGGCCCAAAAGATTCAGGAAGAAACTTTAATCTTCTCCCTAAATGTATGAAGAATTTAGATAGAGGGCCTATTGCAGAAACAGAGCTATCACTAGAAATATTTGCAGAGAACATGTTCTTGATGTGATGGGAAAAACTTGGGTGGGGCCTGGAGATCAGAGTCCACTGTGTGTCCCATTGTCTCTGCCTGGTCCATCAAACATTTGTTTACCAAACACATGCTTTTCTGTCTCCATGACAATTGTCTTTCTCCTCTTTGAAGTCCCAGACGCCTACTCTCATTTTCTTTTGTCTTTAGTTGGTATTTAAGGTGAGAGTTTCAGCCATTTGGTGAGTTACTCAGTTTTTCTGAGTCTCTCCCATGTACACATGTTATTAAACTTTGTATAATTTTATCCTATTAATCTGTCTCATGACAGCTTAATTATTAGAACAGCCAGAGAACCTGGCAAGGTAGAGAAAAATTTCTTCCTCCCCAACAATGCCTAGAACATAGGAAGTACTCAATATTTGTTAACTTAATTAATATAACTCAATTGTCTAGAAATTGTAAGACTGGCATCCTTTTCTTATCCCAATCCCTGCCCCCACTAGGCATTTCCTGCCCTGGCTATAAAATATGTGAGCATAAGAATGAACTCAAAGTGTGTAGATGGAATAAATGATACTTGCGAAAAAGGTTTTGCCTAATCTCTTTCTCTTGGTCAGACATAACTGAACTTTGCTTTTCTCCAGCCAGCATTCTGAGTAGTTCAAATGGCTTTAACTTTTTTGCCAGTTACTGTCCAACAGACAGAAAATCTACTATGTTTTTGATTGAGTTCACTCTAATAAAAGATACAGGGTATTAAACAGCTCTTATAGAACTAAAAGGAGTACAATTTGATCAGAAGTCATTGGGAAAGAGGAGATGAGAACAAGACCATACGAACTCCTTTGGTGATCTCAGATTGCATACGTGTTCATTCTCTCTCTGTCCCTCTCCCTTCTTGTACCTCTTGTACCTTCTTGTACCTCTGTGTGTGTGTGCTAAGTCACTTTAGTCACGTCTGACTCTTTGCGACCCTATGGACTGTAGCCCTTCAGGCTCCTCTGTCCATGGGATTCTCCAGGCAAGTATACTGAAGTGGTAGCCATGCCCTCCTCCAGGGGCTCTTCCTAACCAAGGGAAAGTACCCATGATTCTTATGTCTCCTGCATTGGCAAGCAGGTTCTTTACCACTAGTGCCACCTGGAAGCCTACTTACACCTAAATCTATATCTTTATCTATCTAAATCCATATCCATATTCAAATCATAGCCATTTATATCTAACTATATGCTCCTATTAGTGTGGCTTACAAAATTTGTCTTTATAAATTACTGCAAACTCCTCACTACTGCTCTGAAAGAATCATGATGGCTAGATAACTATTTTTACATTTGATGTATGTTTTCCATGCTTTATATAAGTACAAAAGAACTTTTCAGATGTAGATGAATAAGACCATTATGAGCTTTTCTCTTCTGTATCATGCATGCAACAACATATTAGAGCAAGAGAAAGTTAGTGTATGGAATGTAAGACATGGAAAAACAAAAGTTCAGGGTAGTGTGAGAGAGGAGAAAGAGTATCTAACTGAATAATTTTCCAGACATAAGAGACCAAGAGAAGAGAAAAATTGCAATCTATACAGAGAGTCGATTCTATTGGTCTTTCTAAAAGGATTATGTCGTCATGACAAATGTGGGGTAGATGAGCCAGAGGTCACATGCAGGCTGGTAACCACCAAGATGCTTTCTCAGGACTTTCTCCTAGGATTTTCTCCAGAGAAAAAAGAGTGCAAGGTCAAACTTTTGTGAATGAATCTAATATTTGTTGTTTTTTAATAATGATGAAGTGATACTTGTTCAACATTTTATTTTCTTCAAAGTTTATTCAAAAAAATTGTCTCTCTTTTAGATTATCAGTTACATTCCACATTTGTTAATCTCATTCCTAATTTTGTCCTTATCTTTACTTCTTATTCCATATATATATATATATTCCATTTCACCCCAAATTGATCTTCTCTGACTCTTGAAACTGGCTTGTACTTTTCACCCAAAATTGATCTTCTCTGACCCTTAAAACTGGGTTGTACTTTTCAGCAATTTTATGCATCATCTCACTTGCAGTGCTTCTTTTCTCCTTTCTGTCTTCCCAAATTCTAAAAAGCATAGCTCAAGCTCCATCTTCTCTGGAAAATCTTCCCTTGAACTTCTACCCTGAAGTCCCATAACTCTTGTTATCTCAGTTGGCAGATATCTCTATTTATTAGTTAGATCTTTCTCAGTTACAAATGTTAGAAACCCAACTCAGACCATCTTAACTAGAGGAAGGAGATCTTTTGTGGGAGATAACAGAACAGAGAGATTAAAAATTTGGATGTAGACTGTGAAGTAGCTGGATTTAGAAGTTCATGATGTTGTCAGGACTTTCACAGTCTCTTGGCTTCTCTCACCTCTGCTTCTTTCTCAGATGGGCTTCCCATGTGTTGAGTAAGTTGTCACTGGCTGCCTCTCGCCCTGTATCTCTCACTGTAGGACTTTTAGGATTTCCAGTGATTGTGGGAACTTTTCCTAGAGACCTCTAGTGTAAAATTCCAGGGAGAACTCTGATTTGCTAACTTAGATTGCTAACCATTTCTGTACTATTTGCTGTGGCCACAGATATGAGTCACTCTGGGATCAGTTACATCTGAACCACAGAGAGTATGTTCCCTGTAGGAACAGAAGAAAAATGAAGGAAGGAAGGCAGACAAAAACAATGGACATCCACATAAAATTCTCTGTATTTAATGATTTTTCATCCTCCCAAGAATGCAAACTTTAAGCCTTGAGACTGTTTCTCAAATTTCATTGTTTCCTTGACTGCTTTTTACACCCTTGGTGTTCAGAAATATGTTAAAATGATTTTGGAGTATATGTAATATGCCTGCAACAGGTTATTTTGATTGGTTAGGGTATATTTTAAAGAAACCAAACTGTTGAATATTATGCACATAGAGGCTGTTTACCAGTACATTTATTTTTCCAGGGCCATGGAATACTCCTGAGACCTCAAACAACTGTCTTGTGAATATAGTCAATGGGTGGAAGTATGGGGTGGGGGTGCAGATGAGAGCCTGGGTACCGATCACTTTAATTCTTTTGTTGGAAAAGCAATTCCATATACACATTCTGATAGTATATTGTCTTCACAAGAGAAAAACATGATTAACAGTGGAACATAATAAAGGATGCAGGGTGGCCAGAAAAAAAGCCTATTTTCTGCTCAGCATTTGGACCCCCTTGGAAATAAGTTGTATTGTAAATTCAAAAGAGTCTTATATAAATCTGGTAAAATTTCTATTGGAATAGGTGACCTATTTAGTCTATTACATCTCTAGTTTCTACAATTCTGAGGTTCCTTGGGGCGTGTGCAGAATGGAGCAATCGAAGAACAGCAAATTTCACAGTATGGTCTACCATCTGTATAGAAACAGCAAGAAAACTGATGGGATTTCTCTCCCTGGCAGATATTTATTTCTCAAGTGCCTTTAAAACAGGAGGTCTGCAAATTCTTCTCAAGTTGTTAAAACATGAAGATTGATATACAAATGTATGTTTACTAGGAAGAAATATTTCACAATGTGCCTAAAAGTTTCATTAAAAAATCTAACTAAATATTTCTAGTTTCTCCCCTGATTCTTTAGTTCCCACAATTTTAATAAATCAGGGAACATTTGTAAGTGCTAGATGTTAAATGGTTGTCCCCAGTTAATTTTTAATCAACTAACAATAGTTATGTTAATTGAATGCCATTAACAAACCATAACTTGATGCATTAGCTCTTATGTTATGCAAAGAAACTTTTTCCTACAGCTTTTATATATTATCTGACTTGCTTCTAAATAGAGCATCAATATCTATAGACTGTGAATTTAACAAATGCATTTGTTGACATATATCTGTGTGCCGTGCACCCACTTAAAACAAATCAGAATATACTGAAGTATAAAAATGAAAGAGAAATCCAAATTTAGTCCCATGAAAAGAATTAGAGTAGCAGCAGCCAAAAGAGAAGCCAATTTAAAATTTCAGAATTTTAATCTTAATTCACTGTTTTTACTTTGAATTTCTGAGTAAGTGGCTTAATATTTCTTTGGCTTTTCATTTCAAGAATTACTTTGGGAAACATGGCTGGAATGATTTTGATAGGGAATATTTCTTCATCATAGATTACAATAGAAAATTAACACCATTCTTATAGTTCAAAAACCCGATACAAAGCTAATATATGTCACTACCTTGATATATTTCTGAAAATGTAGTATAGCTTTGTGGTCCAGAGAAGATGCAGTCTGGGTTATAAAGAGTGGCAATTTTTTACATCATGGGTCCAGTGGGAGAGTCTGGAGGCAGAACCAGGGCCTTAAGAACCAGGGCCAGCAGGAGATGAGGAAGCAATAACTGCAGGTCAGCCTGGTTGTCTTGCATCCTGTTCTGAAAGAGCTATTCCACAAATATAGCCATTGGCCACCTCAAGACAAAACAAACCATGGAAAGGTACTAAATTGTGAAAGTTTTTCTTTTCCTTTGTATATTCCTCTGCTCACACTTATGCTCTATTGTTTCATCAGATTTGTTCATAAAACACAAGTTCAAAGAAAGGGTTTTACAACTACTAAGAATATGTATGTGAGTTGCTCAGTTGTGTCTGACTCTTTGTGACCCCTGCAGCCTGCCAGGCTACTCTGTCCATGCGATTCTCCAGGGAAAAAGACTAGAATGGGTTGCCATTTCCTTCTCTGGGACTACTAACAATAAGAGCATTAACTATGTGTGGGCTTTTTCTGAATGTGGGACCCATTCAGACTCCCCACAAACCCCTTCATTGGTTCTAAAAATATATGGGAAGCCTGCATATAATGGTACCCATTAGGAAGAGTTGCTCATGTTCATGCTTAGTTGCTCAGTCATGTCTGACTCTGTGTGACCCTATGGACTGTAGCCGACTAGGGTCCTCTGT
The DNA here is from genome assembly GCF_014754425.2 of Oryx dammah. Classification (NCBI taxonomy): domain Eukaryota; kingdom Metazoa; phylum Chordata; class Mammalia; order Artiodactyla; family Bovidae; genus Oryx; species Oryx dammah. Next base: position 47,553,423 of record NW_024070206.1, on the reverse strand, counting down.
CCATGGGATTTTCCTGGCAAGAATACTGGAGTGGGATGCCATGTCCTCTTTTAGGGAGGAAGAGTTGGAATAAGGCTCATTAAGGCAACAGGAGACATTTACATCAAAAGAGAGCGTATTGTTAGCTAGATCCTTTGGAATATCCTTATAATAAGCTGAAAGTCTCCACAGTTATTAGAAGTCAATCTATATCTCACTCACCAAGAAATGGTCATCAACCAGCCTTAAGATTCTCTAAGACTCTTTGGAGCTGCATTTTAAGTCTTTGAAGCATGAGTAAAGGGAAATACAATACATTGTGCATTGTAATTATGCTATTATTAGAAAATACATTGGTTCTATTGAAAATCTTAATCCTACTAGCATTATGACACACAAAGGGGTTCTAACCAATCAGAAGTAAAGAAAAATATTTCTCTTGGTTGTTCTTTCTGAAAGCACTTTCTCTAACTAAACACTTCTAGAAGGTCAAGGTGACCTCCTACCCCTATGTCACACTAGCTCTAACTTTTCCACTTCTTGAGAAGTATCCAGAATAAGCGTGACTAACCAGAAGCCAGATATACCTCACAGATCTACTAGCTCTAGATTTCTAACTCTGGATAGATATTTACTTTCCCAGAATATGAGGTCTTTTCAGGACAGACTAATTCTGTGACCTGCCGTGCTGCTAGATGGCTTCTACCAGGCATTCTGGGAACACTGCCATAATAACAATGATAATGAATTCTATAACTGTCTAGGATTTTTTTTTTTTACCTTACTTATTTGATTCTCATAAATCTACAAAGCCAGTAATAAGAATTTCTTTATTTTAGAAATGAAGAAGCAACCGAAAGGAAGTTACATGATTTGTCCAAGTTACTCACACATTAAATCAGGAAACCAAGCCTTGCAGTTGAGTCTAATTCACTCCACTACTTTAGAGAAATCTGCTTAGGCTTTAAGGATCCTTCAAAATTTCTTTGATGCCTAAAAACTGGAAAAAGGACAATGTCTCCAAGCACATTTAAGACCCACTGAAATTTTCACTTGTTTTCTTCATCCCAATCAATAAAGACTACTCACAGTCTTGAAGACATACATTGGATACTTGCTTCCATGGCCTTCTTTTAGACTCCATCCTTGATCCTCAACTTCTGAGGTCTCCCTTTCATTTAGGTTCAGGTTTAGTGACATATCTGTAATGAAGACTTTCTGCAGTAGAAATAACATCCTCTCTCCTTCCCCAAACACACACACTTATGGCTTAGGTTTTGCTTGTATCTCCTGCATGAACCTCACCTCTTATCCTACTAGGGCTATTTGTGTAACAAGGCCATCTTCACTATTAGGCTAGGAGAGCAGCAAGAACTCACAAATTCCTAACTTACAGCCTTGGTCATACTATGATTCAATGGATGTTGTCTTGACTGAAAGACAAACAAAAACAAAAACAAAAGCACATAACTCTCAAACTAAATGTTGAGAGTTATGTTTTATTTGGGGTCCTCACTGAGGACTATAGTCTGGGAGACAGAGTCTCAGATTACTGTAAGAAATTGTTCCAAAGAGGTAAGGGAGGAGTCAAGTTATGTAGGAGTTTTTGCTGAAAAATAAGCATGTAGTTGAACATCTGCCAATCACACACACACACAAAAACCAGACATCTTAAGTTGAAGATTTTAGTGCTTATCTATGTATGGGAAGATGCAAGGGTCTGGGCTTGTAGAAATAATTTCTTCGAGATACACTTTAAATATCTAGGACCAGTATCCTGTTTTCCGCCATCCTGAATTCCCCACAGGGCACACAATCAAGGGCAGCTGCAGTGGCCAATGGTTTGATGGCCACAATAGTTGTTGTTTACTGAAATGGCAATGTTCTCTGTCCACATCTGGTTGGCCATCTCTCTCTCTCTCCTTTCACCTTTTAACTTTTAATTTTGTGTTGGGGTATAGTGTTGTATACCACAATTACAATGTTGTGGTAGTTTCAGGTGAACAGTGAAGGGACTCAGCCATATACATACGTGTATCCATTTTCCCTCAAACTCCCCTCCCATCAGGCTGGCTCATAACATTGTCTTTGTTGGTTATCCATTTTAAATATAGCAGTGTGTACATGACCTTCCCAAGTTCAGTTCAGTTCATTTCAGTCGCTCAGTCGTGTATGACTCTTTGCGACCCCATGAGTCGCAGCACGCCAGGCCTCCCTGTCCATCACCAACTCCCGGAGTTCACTCAGACTCACGTCCATTGAGTCAGTGATGCCATCCAGCCATCTCATCCTGGGTCGTCCCCTTCTCCTCCTGCCCCCAATCCCTCCCAGCATCAGAGTCTTTTCCAAGGAGTCAACTCTTCTCATGAGGTGTCCAAAGTACTGGAGCTTCAGCTTTAGCATCATTCCTTCCAAAGAAATCCCAGGGTTGATCTCCTTCAGAATAGACTGGTTGGATCTCCTTGCAGTCCAAGGGAACTTCAAGAGTCTTCTCCAACACCACAGTTCAAAAGCATCAATTCTTCGGTGCTCAGCCTTCTTCACAGTCCAACTCTCACATCCATACATGACCACAGGAAAAACCATAGCCTTGACTAGGCGGACCTTAGTCGGCAAAGTAATGTCTCTGCTTTTGAATATACTATCTAGGTTGGTCATAACTTTTCTTCCAAGCGTCTTTTAATTTCATGGCTGCAATCACCATCTGCAGTGATTTTGGAGCCCCCAAAAATAAAGTCTGACACTGTGTCCACTGTTTCCCCATCTATTTCCCATGAAGTGGTGGGACCAGATGCCATGATCTTTGTTTTCTGAATGTTGAGCTTTAAGTCAACTTTTTCACTCTCCTCTTTCACTTTCATCAAGAGGATTTTTAGTTCCTCTTCACTTTCTGCCATAAGGGTGATGTCATTTGCCTATCTGAGGTTATTGATATTTCTCCCAGCAATCTTGATTCCAGCTTGTGTTTCTTCCAGTCCAGCATTTCTCATGATGTACTCTGCATATAAGTTAAATAAGCAGGGTGACAGTATACAGCCTTGATGTACTCCTTTTCCTATTTGGAACCAGTCTGTTGTTCCATGTCCAGTTCTAACTGTTGCTTCCTGACCTGCATACAGATTTCTCAAGAGGCAAGTCAGGTGGTCTGGTATTCCCTTCTCTTTCAGAATTTTCCACAGTTTATTGTGATCCACACAGTCAAAGTCTTTGGCATAGTCAATAAAGCAGAGATAGATGTTTTTCTGGAACTTTCTTGCTTTTTCCATGATCCAGCAGATGTTGGCAATTTGATCTCCAGTTCCTCTGCGTTTTCTAAAACCAGCTTGAACATCAGGGAGTTCACAGTTCATGTATTGCTGAAGTCTGGCTTGGAGAGACCTTCCCAAACTCCCTAACTATTCCTCCCCCACGGCAACAATAAGTTCATTTTCTAAGTCTTTCTAAGTTTCTTTCACCAAAAAAAGCATTCAAATGGCCAACAGGCACATGAAAATATGTTCAACATTGCTAGTTACTAGAGAAATGCAAATCAAAACTACAATGAGATGTCACCTCACATGGGTCAGAAATGATTGTCATCAAAAAATCCATAAGCAACAAATGCTGGAGAGGGCATGGAGAGAAGGGAAACTTGCTACACAGTGGGAATGTACATTGGTATAGATACTATGGAGAACAGTATGGAGGATCCTTAAAATAATAAAAATAGAGCTACCATATGCCCCAGAAATCCCTCTCCTGGGCATATATACAGAGAAAAACATGTTCCAAAAATGATACATGCACCCTGATGTTCATTGCAGCGCTGTTTACAAGAACCAAGATGTGGAAGTAATCTAAATGTCCATCAACAGAGGAATGGATAAAGACGACGTGGTACATATATACAATAGAATATTACTTGGCCATTAAAAAGAATGAAATAATGCTATTTGAAGCAACATGGATGGACCTAGAGAGTGTCATTCTGAGTGAAGTAAGTCAGACAGAGATGATTGGCCATAATTCTAATGTAGCCACTGCATTTCTTTTGTCATTTGGTTTCTGTCAATCTTGTCTTTTTATTTGTTTAAGGAAAGAAACACCTTGAATTCCTGTCTGTGTTCCTTCACAGAATGTAACACAAAGGAAGTATGAAATCAATACTTGCTTAATGGTGGCTCAGCTGGCAAAGAATCTGCCTGCAGTGCAAGAAACGTGGTTTTGATCCCTGGGTTGGAAAGATCTCCTTGAGAAGGAAATAATTACCCATTCCAGTATTCTGGCCTGGAGAATTCCATGGACTATATAGTCCACGGGTTCTCAAAGAGTCAGACACAACTGAGTGACTTTCACAATGAGTCGTTAAGCTTGTGTTAGTCTATGCTTTGCATGGAGATCATCCAAAGTTGTCCAGAGCTCAAATTATGAAGTAAGGTGGCTTCTTTTGGTTTTCTATCTTTATTCATTTCTTTCCCTCAGTAACTCAGCTACTGGCTCTCATTAAGGTGCAATCTAGCTTTGTTAGGGGCTAGTTTTATATCACCTGTGTGTTTGCTCCCTCTGAAGCACTCATGGCTTCAGACTATTCTTCCCAGTATGGATTATATGTCCCATTTCTTCAGGGTCCTGCTTTGCGAGTGCACTAATGACTACTATTTGATTCGTGTGTTAGCCTCTCTAGAACTAGCAGCATTATACTGGAGTTTTCTGAAGACAAAATGCCTTTAATTTTAGTGGTTTTGGAACAGTTTTCTGATGGTGAAACTTTAGACATCATGGTAGGGAAATGACAAGGAGGTTTCAAGGCACAAATGTGTTTTCAGTTCTTATAAATTCCACACCACAGGTATCTGCCCAAGTACAAATGTGGCATTGCCATCATTCCTGACCTCTAAAGAAAAATAAGAGGATGCAGAAAGAGAGGTTCCCTGTAGACAAATCTACCATGGGAAATGGTTTTTTTAATCTAATTGAACTCTTTATGAAGATAGACTTCCTTTTTTCTGTATTGGTTGAAACTTCTTTCTTACTGTATTGGTAGTGGGGAGTAGGAGATGTGGTTGTGAGACTGGGAGGAAGCTATGTGACCTTGGATCATGATTTTGCCCAAGTTCCCTCAGTTGCACACTGTTTCTTTAAGGTTTCTGAGAGTCCCTACCATTAACATTTTACTTAATCAGTGTAACAAAAATTTGCCTCCATTTCCTCATATAAGCATGTTGGATTGCTGATCTTTAAGGCCTCTCCCAGCAAAAAAACTTATATTTATGTGGAGATAGTGATTATTTGCCCTCCAGCTTTCCTGGCTTTATCATTTGGGGAATAATTCTGTGAGTAAAAAATTCTTTATATTTTTTAAACATCCATGAAAATATTTCTAATCAGTACTTTTCAAGTTACTAATTACCAAACGAAAGATGAAATGTTTAGGCCTCTCAAACCTAACAATGTCTCTTTAAATCACTTTTTTCTCCTGCACAGCTAGATCCACATCTGTAAATGTCTAAGTTGTGCTGCCAGACAGTCTTGCCTACAGCTACTTTATTCTGGGTGAGCCTTCCATAAAACTGATTATAGCATTTCCCTGCCACAAAGTGAAAAAACAATGTAGTGTGATATGATAAAGCTTGGAGTGAATGTGGGGAATACGAAAGTGTCTGTCATCAGATAGAAGGGGCAAAGCGTGGCTTCTTCTCTGGGGTGAGGTGGGGATGAGAATTGCATAGATACTTATTGAGATAAGCTCCCTGGACTTTCCTGAAAAATCACCTTGTTATCAGAGTTTTGTTCCTTTTCAGCTTCTAGTGAATTACTGCCAGCTTCCTAGAAGTGTGTGTGTTGTGATGGGGAGACAAAAAAATAAAATAAAATAAAAAATGAAAGAAGATTAATATTTGCTAACTATGTACTCTCTGATTATTTTTATATATGTTAATTGAGAGCCTAGTATTTTGCTTAATATCTGGTCATAGGTGCTGAATTAAACTACTGAACAAATAAAAACAGGTTTTTTATTCAATGAAACAAAATTAAAAACAAGCTGATTATTTTATTTTATTTTTGGGTGAATGACAGTGTATTGACTGGGATTGAGGTTCTGTGGATGGCAGAAGGAAGGCAAGGGACCTGGTCACTCTCTTAGGAACATTATAATCCCATTTAAAAGAGGGAATTTGTATAAGGTTTAATAACAATTTGAAGAAGTAATTAAAATGACAATAAAAAAATCCATTTTAAGGCAATTAACTGTAAATATTGAGTGAGTAGGTGTGGCAATAAGGTGGAAATTCAGAGAATAGAGCTGTTATTTGGGGGAGGAGGATGTGGAACAGGATACACAAAAGGGTGTTATTTATATTATTTTAGTAAGTACTATAAACCAAATACTCTATTAGGTCCTGGGCATACAATAATACTTAGGTCATGGAAAAACTTAGAATTTAAATGAATGGTTCTCAGATTTTTACAGGCTTAAAATTCACCTAGGAAACTTGTGACAATGTAGATCCCTAGGACCCATCCAAAGAGAATCATATCCAGCAAGTCTGGTGTGGAACTTAGGAAGCTAAATTTTGATAATCACCTAATTTGATTGGGTGTAGATTATCTGGAGACTGTTTTAGGAAATACTGATATATGGCACTCCTGTGGCCCCAGTAGAAATACAAATTCTAGAACTTCATCTTAGGCCTTATTGAATCAGAAACTATGAAATGGGACCAGCAATTTTTGTGATTTTGATGCTGACTGAAGTTTAAGAACTAGGTGTAGGTATAGTATAACTGGAGGTAAATTTTGCCTTGTTCATAATTTCTCTGGGCACATCATCCCTTGAATAACCATCCCTTGAATATATGTTTTGTATACTTTAGTTCAATCTGAAGACACAGTGTGGTGTCAAAAAAATCCAAGTCTTTGCATGGGATTAAAATACAGAGAACTGACATAGATTAAAAAAAAAAGTTTTATTGGAAAAAACTCCATCATACCAAGTATGTGTTCACCTGTTGGTAAGTTGCAGATCAGATATTGATTAAAGCAATTGTCCTCCACATTCATACTTTTCCTCACCCACTGTGAAATGGAGTTAGCACTGGGACTGGAGTGAGAATGCCTGAAGTCATCCCTTGCAACTAACATAATTTCTCTCAGCTTCAGTTTTCTCTGTAATGTATAAATAACATGTGTATAACCTACCTCGCAGTTTGGTTGTAAATAATAGCAATAGCTAGCATTCACTGAGGGCTTACTCTGTGCCAGACACTGTTCTAAATGGTTTACATGAATTATCTCTTTTCACCTTCCCAAGAGCCCTGTTATCACAGTCTACAAATGAGGAAATTGAGGCCTGTGAAAGAATACACAGAAGAACTGTACAAAAAAGATCTTCATGACTGAGATAATCACGATGGTGTGATCACTCATCCAGAACCAGACATCCTGGAATGTGAAGTCATGTGGGCCTTAGAAAGCATCACTACGAACAAAGCTAGCGGAGGTGATGGAATTCCAGTGGCGCTATTTCAAATCCTGAAAGATGATGCTGTGAAACTGCTGCACTCAGTATGCCAGCCAATTTGGAAAACTCAGCAGTGGCTACAGGACTGGAAAAGGTCAGTTTTCATTCCAATCCCAAAGAAAGGCAGTGCTAAAGAATGCTCAAACTACCACACAATTGCACTCATCTCACATGCTAGTAAAATAATGCTCAAAATTCTCCAAGCCAGGCTTCAGCAATACATGAACCGTGAACTTCCAGATGTTCAAGCTGGTTTTAGAAAAGGCAAAGGAACCAGAGATCAAATTGCCAACATCCGCTGGATCATCAAAAAAGCAAGAGAGTTCCAGAAAAACATCTATTTCTGCCTTATTGACTATACCAAAGCCTTGTGTGGATCACAATAAACTGTGGAAAATTCGGAAAGAGATGGGAATACCAGACCACCTGACCTGCCTCTTGAGAAACCTATATGCAGGTCAGGAAGCAACAGTTCGAGCTGGACATGGAACAACAGACTGGTTCCAAATAGGAAAAGGAGTACATCAAGGCTGTATACTGTCACCCTGCTTATTTAACTTCTATGCAGAGTACATCATGAGAAATGCTGGGCTGGAAGAAGCACAAACTGGAATCAAGATTGCTGGGAGAAATATCAATAACCTCAGATATGCAGATGACATCACCCTTATGGCAGAAAGTGAAGAGGAACTAAAAATCCTCTTGATGAAAGTGAAAGAGGAGAGTGAAAAAGTTGGCCTAAAGCTCAACATTCAGAAAACGAAGATCATGGCATCCGGTCCCATCACTTCATCAGAAATAGATGGGGAAAAAGTGGAAACAGTATCAGACTTTATTTTGAGGGGCTCCAAAATCACTGCAGATGGTGACTGCAGCTATGAAATGAAAAGACACTTACTCCTTGGAAGAAAAGTTATGACCAACCTAGAATGCATATTCAAAAGCAGAGACATTACTTTGTCAACAAAGGTCCGTCTAGTCAAGGCTATGGTTTTCCTAATGGTCATGTATGGATGTGAGAGTTGGACTGTGAAGAAAGCTGAGAGCTGAAGAATTGATGCTTTTGAACTGTGGTGTTGGGGAAGACTCTTGAGAGTCCCTTGGACTGCAAGGAGATCCAACCAGTCCATTCTGAAGGAGATCAGCCCTGTGTGTTCTCTGGAAGGAATGGTGCTAAAGCTGAAACTCCGGTACTTTGGCCACCGCATGCGAAGAGTTGACTCATTGGAAAAGACTCTGATGCTGGGAGGGATTGGGGGCAGGAGAAAAGTGGGATGACAGAGGAAGAGATGGCTGGATGGCATCACCGACTCAATGGACGTGAGTTTGAGTGAACTCTGGGAATTGGTGATGGACAGGGAGGCCTGGAGTGCTGCAATTCATGGGGTTGCAAAGAGTCGGATGTGACTGAGCTACTGAACTGAACTGAACTGAGAGATTAAACAAATTGCTTGAGGTCACACAGCTGGAAAGTAGTAGAGTCAGGATTTAAGTTTATACTGACTCAGAGCTCTAGCATATAACTGCCTTGTGTGTGCATGCTGTCACTTCAGTCATATCCAACTGTGTGACCCTATGGACTGTAGCCTGCTAGGCTCCTCTGTCCATGTGATTCTCCAGGCAAGAACACTGGAGTGGGTTGCCATGCTCTTCTCCAAGGCTTCTTTTGGATCCAGGGATTGAACCTGCATCTCTTACCTCTCCTGTATTAGTAGGCAGGTTCTTTACCACTAGCGCCACTTGGGAAGCCAGTATAACTGCCAGGGTGGACTATAAAGTTTGAAATGAGATAGCATACAAAGTGCTATCACACTTAAAGTGCAATTCACATTAAGGAAAATGAAGAAGTCTGTGTGTTTCATTTTGTTTATTCATAATATCCACAATATTGTGCATTTAATAGAACTTCAATAAAAATCAGTTGAGAGATGACAATTAAGTATTCTTTAACTTTTTTTTTCCTAACCAAAAGGTCTTGTTATATTCTCAATATTATGTAACAAGCTCTAAACAGAAATGAAACAAAACCTTAGAGTAGTTCCTAGAATAGCACAGGCACTGAGAATGTTCCCTGAGATTTCTGCCAGCTCTTGGGTTTTATCATCCTCCCCATGTATCTGGGACAAATGATACATATGTGGTGTTGTTCTATCTCCTTATCATTACAGCTCTATAGGTTAATTATTAACATCTAAGCTTTCATACCTATTGAGTAATAACCAGTAAATTGGCTAAGCAGCAAACAGTGGTTCTCTCCATATATCTAGAATTGTGCCATGCCTTGTGGGATGTGAAAAAAAGTTTGTATCATGGAACTATGGAACTACCCAAGGACATTATAATCTATCAGATAGATGAGGTGATGAACAAGGCATGTGAAATGAAACAATAATTGATAATACAGTCTATAATGGTATCTTATAATGACAAAACAAAAAGGGAAAAGTAATTACCAGAGCAACTACAAAGAATTTTAGAAGAGAGTGTACATACTAGGAGCCTTAATAAATTTTTCTAGATTAATAAATGGATGTGAAGTGAGACTTGAACTCTAGTTATGGTTCAGTTCAGTTCAGTTCAGTCACTCAGTCGTGTCCGACTCTTTGCGACCCCATGAATCGCAGCATGCCAGGCCTCCCTGTCCATCACCAACTCCCGGAGTTCACTCAGACTCACGTCCATCGAGTCAGTGATGCCATCCAGCCACCACATCCTCTGTCGTCCCCTTCTCCTCTTGCCCCCAATCCCTCCCAGCATCAGAGTCTTTTCCAATGAGTCAACTCTTCGCATGAGGTGTCCAAAGTACTGGAGCTTCAGCTTTAGCATCATTCCTTCCAAAGAAATCCCAGGGTTGATCTTCAGAATAGACTGGTTGGATCTCCTTGCAGTCCAAGGGACTCTCAAGAGTCTTCTCCAACACCACAGTTCAAAAGCATCAATTCTTTGGTGCTCTGCCTTCTCCACAGTCCAACTCTCACATCCATACATGACCACAGGAAAAACCATAGCCTTGACTATGCGGACCTTAGTCGGCAAAGTAATGTCTCCGCTTTTGAATATACTATCTAGGTTGGTCATAACTTTTCTTCCAAGGAGTAAGAGTCTTTTAATTTCATGGCTGCAGTCACCATCTGCATTGATTTTGGAGCCCAAAAAAATAAAGTCTGACACTGTTTCCACTGTTTCCCCATCTATTTCCCATGAAGTGATGGGACCGGATACCATGATCTCCGTTTTCTGAATGTTGAGCTTTAAGCCAACTTTTTAATTTTCCACTTTCACTTTCATCAAGAGGCTTTTGAATTCCTCTTCATTTTCTGCCATAAGGGTGGTGTCATTGCATATCTGAGGTTATTGATATTTCTCCCGGCGATTTAGTTATGGTTGGACTCTTATAACTCTTGAACTCCTACTACTGATACTACTGGTATGCTTTAAAGAAGTTAATCTCAGTTTCCTCATTTGCAAAATGATATAAAATAATGCCAATCCTCACACTTTTCAAACTGTATTATGATAATTAAATAATATAATAGATGCAAAATTACTTGTGTAACTGGAGAGTAAAATACAATTTTAAATTGTTTTCATTTTTGGAGTTTTAGAACATTCAAAATATTTTAAATTACTGTTTTAAAATATGCTACATGTTCAGTAAAGGTAAACAAAAAATATAAAAATAAAAGGAGATAAATTTCTGTGAATGGATAAGCCCATAGGCTTCTTGGCCGAGGTGGACAGGAAGAAGTGGTAAAGATTTACTCTGAAAAGCCTGACTTCTGCTGCCTCTCTGGCTGACTCAGGGAACAAAGTCTTACATCTGTGTCTACATTAAAACTTAGGAAGAATTTAAATAATGATCTGAGAGTCAGGAGTCCAGTATTCTTTGTGTAAGAACAGTTCTTAAAATGTCATCCTTAGCAATAATAACCACCTGATGCCAAGTCTGTATCTTAATTTTGGGAACTTAACAGAAATACAAAGGGCTACACTGATTTATTTTTCTCTTGAAACAATTATACAAATAAATTATGAACTTTAATTATTTTTTCAAAAAGAAAAACTAGAATCCTATGTTAAAACTCACTGTTTTCTTTGCCCACCATTTTCAGTTCTGTCCTCCTCATGACGTGGAACCACTGCAGAAATTGATGTGTGTATCCTCAGCTCATTTTTAAAAAAGAATTTGTTTATGTCTTTAATATTGCATAAGTAATAAACATTACATATATTTTGTATTTTTTTTCTGAGTCACTATTTTTTTTTAACTTCTAATCAATGGAAATAAAAAAGTATTTAGCTGATTTTCCGTTTTTTAGACAATGACCTACTGAAAATACATTTTAAATCTATGTCCCCTGAACAGGCTCATGCCTTCTAAGAAAAGAACACATCTAGCACAACTCTAAAACACATCACATCTCATTTCCAATAGGACAGGCAGAGCTTGACCAAAAGGATGAAGAACTACTAAGGATGATTTGTAATCAATATCATGAAACACAATTCAAACAATGGAGGGCTTCTGAGAGCCACTGTTCAGTTGACCTGAAAATAATCTCTTCTGCTCCAGCCTGTGCTGTTTTCTATCCCATCGTCCCCTCCCCAGAGTCTCTGTGTACTGAATCCAAATGAGTTGAGTTTGAGCTCTAGCTGCTCTCCCAAGAGTATTATTATTTTTCCCCCTTTAAACTTAAGGGTGCTAATTAATGTAGGAAAAGTTATATGCCAAGTTTGCTTTGCCTGTGGTTTCCTTAGATGAAAGGCTACTGGCAACTCCAGCTCTGTCAGAAGGGCTGCTGCTGTATTCTTATCCCCTGAAGGAGGCTTCAGCTCTGCTGACTCAAGAAGACTTCAGCTTTTGATTTGGAGTTATTGGATATTGACCCATCACTCACAGCAGAGTTATGGGCCTGCTGTCCTGGATCCAGGGAATTGGACTCTGGCTTTGCCTGCAGCATTCCTTACCCCTCCCTTCTCAGTTTCTGTTGAACCTAAGCCTGCAAATGTCAATTTCATTTCTTAAAGGTAGTTGTCAGTTCTTCCAAGGGACTCAGGGAGAAGGCGCTCAGGACAACACCCTCAAAAACATTTTACAGTATTTTATTATGGCTCCAGCTTAAACCAATCTCTTCTTCCTTCTTTGCCCCAGCCTTGCTCAACCACCAACCATCTTCCCTTGCCTTGGAAACAATCAGTGAACAAGCTTTTTATAACCAGTTTTAAACTACTCCCATGTCTGACAGATCTATTTTAATACAATTTCAATACAAAAAACAAACAAACAAAAAAAAAACACAAAAAAACATCTTAATATAAAGAAAACAAAGTTGTTTGGGGACAATTTCCTCTTTGTAGGAGACTACTCTTTATAAAAGTAAAATCCTAGTTGACTGGATAATGAGATTCATTAAGGCTGGTGATTCTGACAAACTTATAGTGAGGAAAATCCTTTTAAATTAAACTAGTTCACAACTAGTCTACAATTAAGTCTTTTAAAGTCTGATTGTGGCAGGATCCCAGTTCAAGATGAGATTCCTACATGTCTATGCCCAGGAAAAAAATGAGATTTCAGGCCTGCCAGAAAGAATTTTGTGAAAGCTGAGTGGTCTTATGGGAGAAAACAAAAAACAAAAAACTCATGTTAAAGAAGGAACTCATCTTAAAAAAACTCATGTTAAAGGGAGGTGAGGGAGGGAAGTATTGGACTTTGGTATTAGCTGATGCAAACTATTATACATAGTATGGATAAGCAGCAAGGCCCTACTGTATAGCACAGGGAACTAACTATTCAATATCCTGTGACAAACCATAAAAAAAAAGAATATGAAGAAGAACATATATGTGCATAACTGAATTATTTTTCTGCATGGCAGAAATTAACACAACATTGTAAACCAACTATACTTCAAATAAGATAAAAAAGAAAAAGAAGAAGGAAGGAACCAGGCATGATGATCCTGACCCACTAGCAAAGGCTTGAGTTTAGAGTGATGCTGAGGGTCACAAATAAATGACAGAAAAAAAGAGTTCCTCCTAAATCTCTGTACCACAGAAGGCAATGAGCAATCTGGATTTAATATACCACTAAAAGACTTTGACACAAGAATGGAGTAAAAGTCTGGAAGCATTCTTTCCCTTTCTATTAATAGTTTTGTTCTCCCTGTCACCCTCAAGTACAGTGGCTCTTTAAACAGTCTGTGTACCACTAGAGGTACTCGGTGGAAATTACAGGCCATGGAAGGGCAGCTGAGGAGACAATGACCTCTGAGCAACAGCAGTGTCTTACTGGAAGTATTTTTTTAGACCTTCCACAATGCACAACAAAGGTGGGCACTGCAGCAAGAGTGATGGAACCCAGTTGAGACTGCTTGCTGCCTGATGGATGTGGAGACACTCAACAGAGGGGCGATGCCTTCTAGTGGAGATAGGGAGACAGAGCGAAATAGCAGCATTACCCAGTGTTGGCAGATACTGGAGTGAACCAAGAGGCCGGCGCTGCAGGCAATCTTATTCTATGGCCCGCAAAGCTGCTGGCATGGCCTGATGATGTCTTATAGCCTGTGGAGGGCTCAGTGGAGGATATTGCCTAGAGGCCAATACTGGAGACCACCTTACTATGTGTGGTGGATATCTTGGGAGTACTTAGCTAATAATGTCCTGGTATTCCCCAAATTTCAGTCATGATCCACCCCTTTGTTACTATTGTTTAACCATTGTGAGCACGTGACTTATGGTGGACTAATTAGTCTCCACTATTTGTGAATTTGTGACCACTCCCCAAGGACTGGTTTATTCTCTCCTGGTAGCTGGAAGCACTCTCTGAAACTAGCAGTAGTTACATGGACTGAAGACAAAAGAGGCCCACCATAGAGAGATTGAGCCGTGAGACAGAGGCATGAATGGGAAAGGAGTACCTTCAGTAGAACTAAAGGCATGGAGCAGAACCTTAGTTAGGAGACAGAGAACTTAATGCCCAAGGAAGACCAGTAGTAAGAATTGAGTGTACAACTGGAAATATCTAGCTATTACTTTTCTCAATTCCAGGAGACCCTAGGAACTCAAGTGGAGCAGAGCGTACAGGAGAAAAGGGTAGAGAAGGCCCCCAGAGGCCGGCAACGGTGGTAAGGAGAATGGTCAAGGCTGATTGGCATACCACGAACACTTGAAATCTGATGTTTAATGAGCATCTGTGACATGCTTCACATGTTTATATTCAAGGCTTTTGGCTAATTATAATGCAGTTAAATTTCCAAGTACTTATTCATTTTCCTTATAGACGAACCCACAAGAAATTTTCTGCCTCAGCTCTGAGAGCAAATCTATTCTCAAGACACAATATTATGTCAACTTTTCCACTATTACATCATTGTGACTTATATCTGTATGTGATTAAGATATCTTTGTATTTTTAGATGGGCTTACTTAATTGTGGATAATAGTCTAAAAGACACAGTTTCCAGAATTAAAAAAAAATTAATAGTAGCATCAGCATAATATTAACACCTTATTTCTTGGTAACACTTTTACTTGCATTGTAAGTTTCTGTTGTAATGAATATTTCATTTAATCTGTATAATAATCCTGCAGGGAAGGCAGAATCAAGGTTTTTCTTTTCCTTTATTTGAAGATGGACTCACAGAGAATTTGAATGACTTGCCAGGAGATACTTAACCAGCTAGTATTGGAACTGGACTAGATGGCAATCTCCTGAGAGAATAGAGACATGAACCAACATTTGTCCTCTATGGACCTCACATCTCACATATGATTTCACTTGGCCCCTGCAAGTATACTGTAAGGTAAGATTTATTATTCCTTTTTAAAGATGAGGAAACTGTCAATGAGATATAACTATTTATGATTTACCCAGATCTTTAGAGTGCAGAGATTGTTTGAACCTGAATCAATCCTTCTAGCTTGAAATCTGTCTTCTTTCCCTTACCCCAGGCTTTTTCTATCCTCATGATTTTTTCTGCTACCTCCATTGTTGAGTGAGGACACACTCATGTATTACAGCTCTAACACTGTCAAGGATTCTCTTGAAGGGTCTGAGAGGCTGAATGGGCAGAGCTGGGATTCCGTGGAGCAGAGCCATCTGTGAGAAGCAGGCTTAAGTTTCTAGGGGAATCTGGTGGGAGAGGGGTATAAAACATTATTTGTGAACAAATTCAGGAGCTGAGAAGGTGTGGGGGTACCCCTGAGATGGTGACCTCAGACCATGCCTGGATGCGACATAAGGGTTGTTAGCACTAAGCACTTACCCAGTTGTATAGTTTGGAGCCTGGAAAAGTTCCCTTCTGATCTAGAATCAGCTTAAGCCCTGAAGCATGAAATGTGAATACCTTTTGCTCAGCATCCATTAAATAAATGTTATTCTTCTCCCTGGCAGAAAACACAAATTTCTCTGCTCAGAGCCACGGCATAGCAGAAGGAACAGAATTTACAATATCCCTCTTTACGATAATGGCTCTCACCTTCCAAGGAAATGAGCTTGGAGTAAAGGAGCACCTTTGAGTGCCCAGTGACAAGGCAGCTTGGCTGCCGCTTCAGCTAATTATCTGGCAGGGAGGAAACCTGTGTCCCTGGAATACGGAAAAGGGTTTGTGAACTTTGGAGAACGCATGAAGCAGTTTGGTGTCTGTGTCATGCAAACCGGAGAATGGCTCTTACTGGGTCACGTCTGACCTTTACTTCTGAGCACACATTTTTGCCAATTATGATCCTAAACATGCTGAAAAGTACCCTTGGCCGCTGACAGTTTGCAAGAGAGAAGCAATGCCTCTGGAATAATACCACTCAGGACAAAGAGGAAAGGTAAACAAAGCATTACTTTGTGTTGCAAATAGACGGCTTTGTTAAATACTGGAGGAATCCTCTTGGTGTCCACCTTACACAGCTCTGATTAAAATGCGTTTGCAATATGCTCAGTGTCAAGAAATCACATCTGACTGGGCCAAGGAGGTTAAGAGCATCTTCCCAACTACAGAATAAAACTCATTAAAATAGTCTTTCCAGCAAGAAAAAACCTGTTTTCTACCCTCTCTGCACCCTCCTCTTTTCTGTTTTAAACCAATGTATTGCAGAAATAAAGGCATGATCAAAATAGCATAATTCACATTTATATTTAAAATAATAAACTTGGTAACAATGGGAAAAATTAGTGGTAAACAATGTCAGAAAACACAGCAGAGGCAGAAGTTAACAGAACATGTTTGACCGGCAGGTAACACATTAAAATGCTATTTTGGCAGATAGAATTGATAGCAGACTTGCTGAAAGAAAATCCGCTTCGAGAAGTCGACAAATACAATCCTAATCCCCTTTTTCTTGCACATGCTGCAGATGAGTGAAACCCAGGGGGAAAATTCTTATTACAGCAAATGGGTGTGAGTCCAGAAGAAAAATTAAGTCAAGTTGACAATTTACAAATTTTCTTTCAAGCATGAAAGAGAACTGGAAACCAGGTTATTTTTTTTTTTTTTAAATCCCAAGCTTGATGTTTGCTACTTGTTAATATGTCTGAGTGAGAACAGAGGTATAGGAAGAGGCTGATTACTAATGCAGAACTCATCTCTTGGAATTAAAGCCAGAATGAAATAACTTTTGTCAGACAAGGAGTATTAGTAAACCTAATATTGGGAAGAGACATTCTTCCTGATGCCTGATGAGTACTGACAGACTGGCAGCTTAGGTTTAGTTATGGCACTGGACTTCCCAAGTGGTACTAGTTGTAAAGAATCCACTTGATAATGCAGGAGATTCAAGAGGCCTGGGTTTGATCCCTGGGTTGGGAGTATCCCCTGGGGTAGGCAATGGTGACCCACTCCAGTATTCTTGCCTGGAAAATCATATGGACAGAGGAGCCTGGCAGGCTACAGTCCATGGGGTCACAAAGAATTGGACAGGACTGAGCCGCTGATTAACTGAAAAAGCCCAATGAACATCAGAGGGGGAAAATACAGGGTTTCCGGATAGTTAGCTATAGGACTGTCAGGGTCTTGCAACAACCTCAAGAATATGAATCTTCAGTTGGAGATGTTTCTAAAGTTCCTGGTGTAGTCTCTGATATTTACATGGGCCTCTGTTGATCTTGCATAGCAGATGGTCTTTGCTCGTCCAAAGGGAAGGCATCTTCAACATGTTAGTGGGTTCACTGGAGTAATGGAGTGTCACAGATGTGATGGAGTTTGAGTTCCAAAGAGGGCCAGCATTCTAGTTGGAGACAGAGAAATAAAGGAGAAAGATACATACTGTTAGGTTGTTTCTGAGATATAAAGGTGAACATGGACCAGAGTGAAGTGAATTTGAATCACATAGGCTGAGACATGGGTTGATGAAGGAGAAGTCTGGAGGCTGAACTTCTAGTTCACTCTTTGACATTCCTGGTCTCTTTCTTTTCCATATTAACTTTCTCTGTGATGTAGACAAGTCATTTTATCCATGGCAAGCATATGTCCTCATATGCCCTGGTTTACGTCTAATGTAGCTATCAATAATCCCCTTTCACTCTTGAAGTATCTTGTTTGGGATAAAAATTATATGATCATTCTACTTATAAGCCCCCTGGGGCTCAGTTACCATATTTGAAAAATAATGAGATTTTTCTAGAAAATCCTACCCTTAAACATACACAGCTTCTCCTGTGTTCCACTGTAAAATATGAATACTCTGTAATCATCAGTGTGGTTGAAAAGGGTCAACAAGTAAGCTGTGGTGCATTGGGATGTTGCCCCCTCAAGGATACTTACCTTTTAGTAGGTGACTTTGGAAAATAAGTTTTTTTTAAATTTTTAATCAAAATACTGATCTAAAATGGTGAAATTATAGACAATCACAGCTTCTATCAACTAGTTTGTCTTTGAAAAATCACTAAATGGTGAACTGGTGATCTTCAGTGGGTAGCCCTGGGCAGACTGTTGTATCCAACTACTCTGGGAAATTAAAGTAAAAATACATCCTTGGGTCCTAACATTGAAGAGTTCAGTGAGGTCCCTACTTTACAAGTGTACAAAGCTCCCTAGGTGTTCCTGATAAACAGCAAGCATTGGAGACATAGTTTTATCCCACTATCTTCATTTTACAGGTGAGGCAACTGAGGCCCAGAGGCAGCAGCAATGGCAATGGGTATTTGTCTAGTTTTTATTATTTACCAGCTGCATTGGTGGACCGTATTTTCTTTTACCCTTATCAGAGTCTTCTGGGGTCTGAAATTTACCCCCATTTTATAAGGAATACTATGAAACAAAATAAAGAAATATGTCCAAAGTCATACAGGTACTTAGTGGCAGAATCAGAACTGTTACTCATTTCTCCTGATTCCCATTCTGGATCTATTTCTGTTAATCCACAGTGACTCAGGTTGTTTGGGAAAAGCATGTGTGTCTTTGACTAAAGTACTCAGCTCACTTTCTTTCCCTGCTTTCCGCAGAGATACACGTTCAGGAGGCTGTTGTTTGTCCCGATCTCAGGTCTTTTTGAACGTTTAATTCTGCTCTTCTCCCTCCTTGTGTATGTGCAGCGGGCTGCCTGGCAGAGATGGCAGGAGATGTTTTCATGTGTGATCAAGGACACGGATGCATTGGCTGCCAGCCTCAGGCAGGGACACAGACTTGTCTCCCACCAGCAGAGCGATGATGCATTTCCCCACAATGTTCCAAGAATGGCCTGGAATGTGACTAGACAAGTTCCATGCGGCCCCATGAATGGCTTCACACTGCACTGGCCAGAAAACAAACACAACAGTAATTCTTGGATTAGCATGAAAACACTTCCAAAGGGGACTCAAAGACAGCCTTTGTCCCCTTCATAAAAGAGAAGAGATGAGGTGTGACAAATGGCCTATTGGATGGCTTTCTGTGCCAGACAGAGGTCATTTTGGAAGGGCACCACAGACACACTCAGTTTAATAGAGAAGAAATGAACTCAAAGCTAAAGAACAAAGGACACTTCAGAAGAGACAAGGTGATATTTAAAGAAGACAATTTATATTAAGATAGAAAAGTAAGGTACCGTGACTCACATATTAAAAAAAAAAATACACAGCCTTTTGCATTGAGGCATGATGCATAAGTATCCACATGGTGCAAAAACCATGTGGTTTGTAGGCAGGAAATGTAGGTATTCCAACCTATGAAGTTCTGAAGTTCAATTTTTGCCTCCATAAAAGAAGGCTAATCATACTTGCTTTGCTTGGTTGTTGTGATGATTCAGTGAGATTAGAGGTAGGAAGTCTGGAGGATGGTGGTGGGGAAGAGCACATGTCTGAACTCAGATAGCTTGGGCTGGGATCCTTGCTTTGCAGTGACTGGGTGATAACAACCAAGTCATTTTGCCTGAATTACTCTTGAATTTTACAAATTTGGGGGGAATGTGTCTGCAGAACCAGAATTTAACAAATTAATTCTTAACAAAATTTTAATGCATAAAACAGGTAGCAGTGGAGCTGCCTTGTTTGAAGCAGAAGCTGGGAGGAGTCTGAGCTTCTCCATGCTCCATGGCCTTCTCCCAACTTTTCTTCCTGAGACAACTCTTCTTCCTGAGACAGCTCTTCCATTTCTAGGCTCCAGGAGTTGATTACTGTTTGTCTCTGCCACCTTCCTTATTCGTTCCAGCACTGAACTGGAAGATTCTTTCAATACTTTTCACTAAATCTTCTGAAACTTTAATAAAGTGGTCAAATTTACTCATTTTTGATGATAAGAAACAAACAGAAAAAGTAGACCCAGGTAAATGAATAATGGATGACATAGTTAAAAGCCTCTGACTGACTTAACACTGCTTCCCAGAGCACCTCCAGGTTCAAAGACACAAGATCATTGTCATTGTCCCAAATGCATATTAATTTATTTTAGTAGAAAGAGCAATAAGAATCTAAGTATAATTATCATCGTTAAGGAGTTGCTTTGAACTTCAGGTGACCTAAGTGTTCTTTTGACTCCCAATCTAAAATCAACAATGTTGCATAAAAAATGTGCTTTTCTGATTTTAATTATTGTAGCATGATCTATCACATGTAGCCCTTCTGTTATTTCACACTGATATGTACATGCACACCCCCCCCCCTGCTTTTATACACACACGTCACAGTGAGCCCTCTATCAGCCTCAGGAGAACTGAGTCAGTCTTGTGATATCTGAATGAACTGTTGGAAGTTCTCATAATATCAGGTTGCTTCAGAAGCATTTTCTTTTGTGTCTGCTTTGGGATCTATATATGTCTTAATATATGGAGATTAGATAAACCTTCAGAGATTTGAAGACAGAGAAGGAGAGTTATATATTTGGAGTTGTTCCAAGGAAAATAAACAACATCCCCTTTCACTATATCATATAAAATAAATGTTTTTCAGTCCTGTGCTGTGAATCCTGATTCTGCCATTCTTCTACTATGTAATCCTGGGTAATCACTCTGAAACTGTAATTCAGTCATCTTCATTTATAAAATAAGGATATGGAAATTCCCTGATGGTCTAATGGTTTGGACTCTGCACTTTCATTGCCCACGGCACAGGTTCAATCCCTGGTCAGGGAGCTAAGATCCTGCAAGCCATCAAGAGTGGCCAGGAAAAAAAAAAAAAAAAAGGAAAGGGAGATAAATAATGCCTTGGGAGCATCATATGAAACAACTTGTGAACATAATATAAAACTTAAGTATAAAATTGCTAGTAAAATGTGATCTTTATGATTAAAAATGCAGAATATAATCAAGGTTATTCTTGGATAATATTTAAAAAATAATGATAAACTGGTAATAAACAGAATCATTGATCTTCAGCACAAATGGAATTTAATTTAAGCTTAGAGGGTTTACCAGAAGTGGCTTGGAATGTAAACACAATGTTCTGTGTTCTGAGTTCTCTGAGACCTTCCTTTTTCTTTTTAATAAAATATTTATTTATTTATTTATTTATTTATTTGATTGCATCAAGTCTTAGGTGTGGCATGTGAAATCTCTCGTTGAGGTGCACGAGTTTCTCTCTAGCTGTGGTACCCGGGCTTCAAAGCATGAGCTAAGGTATTTGTAGGGTATGGGCTTAGCTTCTCTGCAGGATGTGAGACCTTAGTTCTCCAACAAGGGACTGAACCTGTGTCCCCTGCATTGGAAAGCTGATTCTTAATGACCAGGGAAGTACCCTCTGAGAACTTTCTTGTTGATTCCTGTTTGGGTCAGGAGGATCTTGAGTTAGTAACTTGGAGCTATACACTTGGAGTAACTTGAGCTAGTAACTTGGAGTAACCCCAGTAGCTGTGGGTTTGTGATATCTGGAGGGAAGTCTTGGGCCTTCCTGATCTTGGGCTTTCCCAAGCCTCTTGGGAGGTATAAGAAGAAGGAAAAAAAATAATCTTAGCATCAGCTCCAAACAAAAGCAAGATGTATATTTGGAGTTCCTGGTTGCAATACCTTCAGGGTGCCTGCCTTCCCACTGATTGTATTTCCCTTTATTGGAAGGAGACAATCTTATAAATTCATCTACCTTGAAGGGCCTGCAAGTGACTATGAATGCGTAGAGCAGGCAGGGAGGCCGAGCCCACCCAAACTGCATGACTGAGGGTGGAAGACCACTGGTGTCTCAAAAGAAGATATGGAGCTACCAGGAAAGGGGATGGCAGGTGAGGAACCTCTGGAAAACACATATTCACTCTGATTTGTTTCATTATAGGAACTCCCCCCTCCCCACTTTTTCTTTTCCTTTCTTGTTTCTGGTACCAGTTTGAGCTGGGTTCTCTGTCACTGCTCCTGAGAAGCATCATTACTGTCATGAAGGGAGCAGTTGATCAAGTTGAGTTGGGAGACAGGGTCTCTGGTTCTCACGGGTGACTGATGAGCTGTATGACCCTGGGGAGTGTCATTTTACCTCTGTGGTTTTGGCTTTTGTTTTGTAGCATGAGTTTGGATATAGAGGTTTGTCAAGGTGCCTCCCAGCTCTACACACTGTCATTATTTTGTATCTATTGAGTTCTGTAAATGACGTGCAGCTTGATTGTGATATGTAGGTTACTACTCCAGATGATGGGGAGAGGAAAAGTACTGCAGTGAGCACTGATCACTGTGTGTGTGTCCTTTATCTGGTTTCCTCTCAACCCCAACCCAGGAGGGCAGATGTGATGTATCCTCTGTGTGTAGCACAGGTGAATATCTGGCATCTGATTCTTGATCATTGTAAGTGATGTTCAGATCAGGATGGCTAAGGTGAGCATAGGCTACAACTGAAAGAAGAATGTTATTGCTCTAGCAGCAATCTTAACTCTTAATTGCTGTGAAATGAAAAAGACCACTCCATTCTGGAAATATTTTAATAAATAGAGAAAATTGACAACTTTCCTTCCAGAATGGTTTAGTTTGTAGCCTCAACCAGAGGCAAGAAGATGGAAGCATTGACCTCTGGGGAGTTCTGTCTCAGCCCCTCCATTCTCCAAAATGCTGGCCCTGAAGGAAAAGTGTCACACGTCTTCTTGCATGTCCTGTCTCACACTGAGTAATGTTGCCCCTCTGCCCCCAGCGGAGCGTTTTAATGATAACGGCTGTCTTCAGGGACAGATTGTGACTTGTCTTTTAAAGGAAGATGAAATCTATTAAGACAGTGAGGACAGAGAAGAAAAGCTATGTTCCTGAGAGGGGAGCTCTAAAGGTGAGTGTGGTTAGTTCTTTTTTCTTGCCACCTCCCCTCCCCCAACCATCTCTTTCTCTCTTTGTTAGAAGGCAATACCCTTCAACTGCTCTGTTTTGTATCTGGATTGTTGTGGTTGTTGGTGTATAAAATTTCTGCTGGTGTGTATAATTTATAAGCTCTAAAAAATGATAAATAGTCTCAAGTAAGAAGAGTGATTTGTGCTAAAAGTCCTAAGGGTACTTTTGTAAAGGAATTTAATTTCTTGGGGGAAATTGTCTATAACTTTCTTTCTGTGGAATGTTAGTTAACTGGTTCATAGATGGGATTTATTTTCTGTCATCTTTTTTTTTTCTTCCATTATTGATTTGGTTAAGTTTACCTAGGCAATTGAGACTATATAGCAAAGTCCTGATGAACTGGGAAGCTGAGAGAAATAGGTTACTTAATTTATTTTTCTTAGTTTTGTTTCAAAACTTATTGTTAAGATACTTTTGAGCTTAGTTTTGTGCTGCAGTGGAGTGGTTCTCAACTAGGAGCAATCTTGCCACCCAGGGGACATTTGATAACGTCTAGAGATATTTTGGGTTGTCACAACTAGGGGGTTAGTGGTGACATATAGTGCGTAGAGGCCATGGAAGCTGCTCTACATTCTGATTCACAGAACAGTTGCCCTCTGCCTCCCCCGCCTCCCGTCACCCCAAAACAAAGAATTATTAGGCCTAAAATGCTAATAGTGTCAAGGCTGAAAAATTCTGATGTAGTCAGTAGGCTCCAGGGAACATAATTCAATATTCTTTTACCAAGGAATTTCTATAGAATCCCATCATTCTTTGTCTCAACATGAATTCTCATCACCAAGAATGGAGGTAGGGAACAAGAACTTGCTGAAGTTGGCCTAAATGTAATGAGTCCCACAGGATATACAGTACAGTGCTTTTTTTTTTTTAAAGAAATATATGACAGCATATGTTTCACTATCTTTTTTTTCACATTTTCTTAGTATTTAAATTCAACTACTTGATTGCAATTTAAAAAATCCATGGTAATTAATATAACCAGTAAAATGGAGTTTAGTTAACCAAGAATGGCCAAGCATTGAAACCTGTGACTTTAAACTTGCACTATGGCTATTCAGATCAAAGGCTGGGTAAAGGGTGTTTAATAATGGGAGTAGATCTTGAGTGTAAAATCATACTACCTAAAGCCTTTTGTTACTTTGCCCAGCACTGAGCCTAGTAGTAATTGTTGAGATTAATGAATTGACAATTAACTTGAGAATATGTCCTGGTATTCAACAATTAACTATGGATAGCCTTAAACTCCTTAGACTAGTATTCAAGATTCTCTACTATCTGATTGTGGCTTATTTGCTATTGATTCTCCTACTTGATTCTTCTGCTCTAGTCAAATTTTTGAACCCAATGTTTCATAAACTCAACTTGCATGTTTATAGATGGTCATACGCCCACACTATTGCTTATGCCAATTCCTTCTCTAACTGGCGATTAATATTTCAACTATCGTTCAGGAGTAAAAATTCTATCTCTTTCATGAGCCAATCAGCTAGACAAACGAGTCCTTTCTTCTTCGGGCCCACCTTTCCTTCCATGACAAAGTGAAATATTTATTAGTTGTGTGTGGTTGGCACATAGTTTTTGGTTTTTGTTTGCATTTTTTTCTGTATTTAAATTTTTAAAAGTGTGTAATAAATTGAGGGGGGCCCAGTTCCAAACTGACACTAACAAAATTTATTATTTAGCCTAGAATAATTCACTTACCCTCTCTGACCCTCATTTAAAACAGAAAATTATGAAATAGGCAGAATAATACTTATTCTACATCTCTTGCAAAGTATATTTGGATCAAATGAGATAATGAACACAAAAGTCCTTTGAAAAATATAAAGTATTACATAAGTGTAAAGCATTATTCTTGCCATCAATTTACAAAACCACAGTGAATCTCAGAAAGTGCTGTTGCTGTGTATGTTCTGCAAAACACTTAGCTGTACTCTGTGCTTAATAAATGAATCCACACAAGCAAATTGTTTTCACAGTTAACACAGACTGGCAGGAATAGCAGTTAGAGATGGAAGCTGAGTGAGCGGTTACTACCTGTATTGATGGAGAAGCTATTAAAAGCAGAATATGATTTTAACATCCCCAGGACCATGATAGAAATGAATAAAATTTTGTGTGCTTTATCATTTCTGACCCAGAAAAGAGGACCTTGAAGGCATGAAAAATCTTAAAATAGATTGTGTGCAAAAGGAGACAACATTTTCCACTGGTTTGGCCATTTCCCTTTCTCCATTAAGGGTGCAAATAGGAGTTGGGCTCACTTAGGCAAATTGCTCCCCAGTTCATTAAAACCATTGCTGACTACAAATTAATAAGCCTAGATTCATTGTCATGACTAATATATGACTGAAGGTCTGCTCTTTCCTTCATGATTGGTTGGAGGAGGGTAGAATTTGACTGAGTGGTTCTGGAGGTGTGGTCGGGAAAGTGGGCAGACCTGGACTTCAGATGCTCAACGTGGAGCCAAGAGAATGGTTTCAGAGCCAGTGGAGTCTCAGGGTGACAAGTATAGGGACAGGAGTTGGGGAAACAAGAATAGAATCAGCTTTTGGTAGCTAATAGCTTGGTGGGTGATAGTGAGCTACCTGAAGGTCAGTCAATAGCTGGTAGATATTTTCTGAGGCAAAGTAGGAGGGACTTTAATAACGTACTGTATCTTACCCTTCTTTACCGGTTGGGAGGGAGCTCTTAAGGATTGTAGGCTGAAACAACATTAAATGATTAATCTATTACCTTAGACCTAAATGTGGTTATATTTTTGCTATGTAAATATAATACAAAAAAAGGACAGAATAGTGAGTGTGAAGAATTTAGGCTCTAAGTTAGACTGCTTTTGTCTAGTTCCTATCTCTGCTATGGATTAATTAGTTGATATGACCTTGAACAAATTAGTCTCTGAAGGCCTTGATTTTCTCATCTGTAAGATAGGAATCATAGTCTATACTTCATGGTATAGTTGTAAAGATTAAATGAAATAAATTCAGTGTCCATCCCATTGCACAGTGTCTGGCAAAAAGAGTCCTCAGGATTCCTTAACCATTGCTACTGGATTGTTAGCAAATGGAAACAAGCAAAGACTTCTTGTATCTCCCCTCCCTTTACCTCCTCATCTATGTCTAGTTATTTCAAAAAGGCTTAGAACTGAGGCACTGTAAGAGATTTTTTCTAGCTTTATTGAGACATAATTGACATATATAATATTGTAGACGTTGAAGGCATACAGTGTCATCACCTGATACACATACATATTGTGAAATGTTTGTACAGTAAGGTTACTTACCACATCCTTTACCTCACATAATCACCGTTGTGTTGTTATGGTGAGAACATTCAAGTTCTACTGTCATAGGAACTATTCAGTATACAGTGTAGCAATGTTAACTATAGTCACCAGGCCGTAATGTCTCATGTAATTCTCCTAAGGGTATTATGAAGTAGCTGCTCTCATTTCCACTTTAAAGATGGTAATATTGGGGGCAGAAGAATCAACTGATCTTCGGGCTAGTCAGCATGCTAGTCAATGTCAGAAGTGAGATTCAAAGGCATCTCACAACTATGCTTCTACCAAATAAGGAGCAGGTGAAAGAGTAAGGTTGAGCTCTCTCTTTCTTATGTGAGGAATTCAAGGGAAGGACACCACTAGCATTAGACTCTGGGTGAAAAAAAATCAAAGAAAAGTAGAACTCTCCTGGGAGACCCTTGTTTGAAATTGTGTTTTCCCCCGTGTTTTGGTTTAGGTTAAATGTGACTAGTCCCTCGGGCTTTGGGTGTCTTTATAAAATCTTTGAGTCCAAGACACAGCTTCCAAATGTCATTGCACTAACATTATAATAAAGTGCAAAAGACATATTTCATGTTAGCTAGATGAAGTTCATGTTCTGAAGCTTCCTTTCTCTAAAATAATTTCCTAATCCTCTACCTGCTTTTATTTCTTCATTTTATCTAGCAAATTTTTGTATGCATTAAATATTTAACATACATATTACATCGTGTGTTTGTGTGTGCTAGGTTGCTTCATTCATCGCCTACTCTTTGCAACCCTGTGGACTGATCCTGCCAAGTTCCTCTGTCCAAGGGATTCTAGAATGGGTTGCCATGCCCTCCTCCAGAGGACCTTCCCAACCCAGGGATTGAACCTGCATCTCTTGCAGCTCCTAAATTGCAGGCAGATTTTTTACTAGCCACCAGGGAAGCCCATATTACATCATATGACTAGTTATATGGAGAATCCAGACGTCAATTGTGGTTCCTTTCTTCTTGAGATCTATACCAGCCTGTGTACCTAAACTATGCCCTATGTAAAGTCCTTCCCTAAGACTTTCAAAACTTCAAGGGTCATGAAATTAAGTGTCTGACCCTAACTTCTTGTCTGCGAATTCCAGATTTCCCATATCATACTTTCTTCTTGCTGATTTCCACTGGGCCTCTATTAAAGCATGGATTTTAGCCCATTTCCCTGATTTTCACAGAAATACTAGACTTTTTATTTTTGTTTTTCACATCTTGCAGACTGTACTAAAAGTTCGGAGAGAAGAATAGAGTTTGTATCCTAGGAAAGCAAAATCTTATCCAATATTAAGCCTGGTTCTCAACGTAAGTCCTTCTCATACCTCTCTAAGTTGCGGGGTTATCCTCTCTTTTCTCCTTCCTCCTTTCTTTTTCACTCTGATCCCAAGATCAAATATTTCTCCTCCATTTTCTTATGCAAAGAAATTCAGATCCCTTCTGGCCCTATCTCCAAATTCAGGTCTTGGCCTTTCTTTGCATAATCAAACACTCTGGAAAGCTTTTAATTATCAGACTCTTCTAGAGAAAGCAGGAATTTCTTTTTTTTTCTTCAGTTACTTATTAATACAAATGTAAGTCATATATCCCATTTATAGACAAATTTCCTTAAGCACAAGGACAGAGTTTTCCTTCTTTTTTGCTGTTCCTATATAGATACTCTTGTATGAAATTTAGGAGTTGGTTTATTCATATTTGTTTGTCTGAATACACAGACAAAAAGATATAAGCATGAAGTGGAGGAAGAAAATGGAAGGTCCTACAGTGTTACCTGTTATTCTGGTGGGCTGAGAATGCTCTTTACCCCCAGGCCATATCCAGTAGTGCCCTTGGTGCCTTAGTGCCTTTTTGTGAAGGCTGACAGCAGTTTAATTCCTTCTCTCTGCCTTGAATTGCTCCTTGCTTTCTACCTCTTTTGTTGGATTCTTTCCTTTTCAAGTTAGTTTCTGTCGTATTTCCTACTGATTTACCCTTTAGATTTTAATTTCTCTCTTTTTTTGATAATGAAAATAGTAATAGCAGTTATTATTTTGACTGTCTAATATTCTCTCCAGCTAACTTCATTATGTTCCTCCAGGTGAAGAAGAATCTCAGGAGCTAGATCTTTTGGTCAAGGGGCTTTCCAGAGTTGAGGATAGAAGCATGTAGTGCTGGCCTAGATAATCAAGTGATTTAAGCAAGACCTAAATAGCAGAGGAAGTGGCAATTAGAAGACCCAGACTGGGAAACCAGGGGTTCCCTGAACCAGAGTGGTTCAGAGGCAAGTATTGCAGACAGGGTATAAAGCTGAGAATTTCAAAATGAGCTAAACAAGAAAATGTAAGCAGATTATCAGGGTGGAAGGGAGATGCGGATTATGGGTTCCAAGCTATTTTTAGGATACCCATTGATTTTCATAGGTTTTTCTGTTCGCTTGTTTTGGTTATGAGCAGGACAAAGTGGATTTATGTTCTAAATAAAAGGTACAAGGTAGAATAAATATTGGGCACCCTCCTATTTGAAAACATAGATTCAGTTCAGTTCAGTTCAGTCGCTCAGTTGTGCCTGACTCTTTGCGACCCCATGAATCGCAGCACCCCAGACCTCCCTGTCCATCACCAACTCCCGGAGTTCACTCAGACTCACGTGCATCGAGTCCGTGATGCCATCCAGCCATCTCATCCTGGGTCGTCCCCTTCTCCTCCTGCCCCCAATCCCTCCCAGCATCAGAGTCTTTTCCAAGGAGTCAACTCTTCTCATGAGGTGTCCAAAGTACTGGAGCTTCAGCTTTAGCATCATTCCTTCCAAAGAAATCCCATGGTTGATCTCCTTCAAAATGGACTGCTGGATCTCCTTGCAGTCCAAGGGACTCTCAAGAGTCTTCTCCAACACCACAGTTCAAACGCATCAATTCTTCGGTGCTCAGCCTTCTTCACAGTCCAACTCTCACATCCATACATGACCACAGGAAAAACTATAGCCTTGACTAGACGGACTTAGTCGGCAAAGTAATGTCTCTGCTTTTGAATATACTATCTAGGTTGGTCATAAGTTTTCTTCCAAGGAGTAAGCGTCTTTTAATTTCATGGCTGCAATCACTATCTGCAGTGATTCTGGAGCCCCCCCCCAAAATAAAGTCTGACACTGTTTCTACTGTTTCCCCATCTATTTTCCATGAAGTGGTGGGACCAGATGCCATGATCTTCGTTTTCTGAATGTTGAGCTTTAAGCCAACTTTTTCACTCTCCTCTTTCACTTTCATTAAGAGGCTTTTTAGCTCCTCTTCACTTTCTACCATAAGGGTGGTGTCATCTGCATATCTGAGGTTATTGATATTTCTCCCAGCAATCTTGATTCCAGCTTGTGTTTCTTCCAGTCCAGCATTTCTCATGATGTACTCTGCATAGAAGTTAAATACGCAGGGTGACAATATACAGCCTTGACATCTTCTTTTCCTATTTGGAACCAGTCTGTTGTTCCATGTCCAGTTCTAACTGTTGCTTCCTGACCTGCATACAGATTTCTCAAGAGGCAGGTTAGATGGTCTGGTATTCCCATCTCTTTCAGAATTTTCCACAGTTTATTGTGATCCACACAGTCAAAGGCTTTGGCATAGTCAATAAAGCAGAAATAGATGTTTTTCTGGAACTCTCTTGCCTTTTCATGATCCAGCGGATGTTGGCAATTTGATCTCTGGTTCCTCTGCATTTTCTAAAACCAGCTTGAACATCAGGGAGTTCGTGGTTCACATATTGTTGAAACCTGGCTTGGAGAATTTTGAGCATTACTTTACTAGCATGTGAGATGACTGCAATTGTGCGGTAGTAGAACATTCTTTGGCATTGCCTTTCTTTGGGATTGGAATGAAAACTGACCTTTTCCAGTCCTATGGCCACTGCTGAGTCTTCCAAACTTGCTGGCATATCGAGTGCAGCACTTTCACAGCATCATCTTTCAGGATTTGAAACAGGTCAACTGGAATTCCATCACCTCCACTAGCTTCGTTTGTAGTGATGCTTTCTAAGGCCAACTTGACTTCACTTTCAAAGATGTCTGGCTCTAGATTAGTGATCACATCACTGTGATTACCTGGGTCATGAAGATCTTTTTTGTACAGTTCTTCTGTGTATTCTTGCCACCTCTTCTTAATATCTTCTGCTTCTTTTAGGTCTAGACCATTTCTGTCCTTTATTGAGCCCATCTTTGCATGAAATGTTCCCTTGGTATCTCTAATTTTCTTGAAGAAATTTCTCTAATCTTTCCCATTCTGTTCTTTTCCTCTATTTCTTTGCATTGATTGCTGAAGAAGGCTTTTTTATCTCTTCTTGCTATTCTGTGGAACTCTGCATTCAGATGCTTATATCTTTCCTTTTCTCCTTTGCTTTTTGCTTCTCTTCTTTTCACAGCCATTTGTAAGGCCTCCCGAGACAGCCATTTTGCTGTTTTGCATTTCTTTTCCATGGGGATGGTCTTGATCCCTGTCTCCTGTACAATGTCACGAACCTCATTCCATAGTTCATCAGGCACTCTATCTATCAGATCTAGACCCTTAAATCTATTTCTCACTTCCACTGTATAATCATAAGGGATTTGATTTAGGTCATACCTGAATGGTCTAGTGGTTTTCCCTACTTTCTTCAATTTAAGTCTGAATTTGGTAATAAGGAGTTCATGATCTGAGCCACAGTCAGCTCCCAGTCTTGTTTTTGTTGACTGTATAGAGCTTCTCCATCTTTGGCTGCAAAGAATATAATCAATCTGATTTTGATGATGACCATCTGGTGATGTCCATGTGTAGAGTCTTCTCTTGTGTTGTTGGAAGAGGGTGTTTGCTATGACCAGTGCATTTTCTTGGAAAAACTCTATTAGTCTTTGCTGTGCTTCATTCCTCATTCCAAGGCCACATTTGCCTGTTACTCCAGGTGTTTCTTGACTTCCTACTTTTGCATTCCAGTCCCCTATATTTAAAAGGACGTCTTTTTTGGGTGTTAGTTCTAAAAGATCTTGTAGGTCTTCATAAAACCATTCAACTTCAGTTTCTTTAGCATTACTGGTTGGGGCATAGACTTAGATAACTGTGATATTGAATGGTTTGCCTTGGAGATGAACAGAGATCATTCTGTCATTTTTGAGATTGCATCCAAGTACTGCATTTTGGACTCTTTTGTTGACCATGATGGCTACTCCATTTCTTCTGAGGGATTCCTGCCCACAGTAGTAGATATAATGATCATCTGAGTTAAATTCACCCATTCGAGTCCATTTTAGTTCGCTGATTCCTAGAATGTCAACGTTCACTCTTGCCATCTCTTGTTTGACCACTTCCAATTTGCCTTGATTCATGGACCTGACATTCCAGGTTCCTATGAAATATTGCTCTTTACAGCATTGGATCTTGCTTCTATCACCAGTCACATCCACAACTGGGTATTGTTTTTGCTTAGGCTCCATCCCTTCATTCTTTCTGGACTTATTTCTCCACTGATCTCCAGTAGCATATTGGGCACCTACTGACCTGGGGAGTTCCTCTTTTGGTATCCTATCATTTTGCCTTTTCCTACTGTTCATGGGGTTCTCAAGGCAAGAATACTGAAGTGGCTTGTCATTCCCTTCTCTAGTAGACCACATTCTGTCAGGCCTCTCCACCATGACCCGCCCATCTTGGCTTGCCCCATAGGCATGGCTTAGTTTCATTGAGTTAGACAAAGCTGTGGTCCTAGTGTGATTAGATTGACTAGTTTTCTGTGAGTATGGTTTCAGTGTGTCTGCCCTCTGATGCCCTCTTGCAACACTTACCATCTTGGGTTTCTCTTACCTTGGTATGGGGTATCTCTTCACGGCTGCTCCAGCAAAGCACAGCCGCTGCTCCTTACCTTGGATGAGGGGTATCTCCTTACCGCCACTGTTCCTAACCTTCAACGTGGGATAGCTCCTCGATTAAAAACATATTATTGGAAAGCAAACTATGCATTAGAAACTAAGTGAAATTTTTGCTCTCTTTTTAACTTTTTGAAACACAGTTATGCATACTTATTGTAAAAACAGAGTGATTGTGTTTTTTTTGTTTGTTTGTTTGTGTAAGAGAGAGAGGAGGAGAAATAGAGAGTATAAAGTTCTTTTGTTTTGGTACCTTTTTACCCTAATCAAATTCCCTCATGTAGAGCTTCCACTGTGAATAAGAAATATCACTATTGCAAGATTCATAATATTCCATTTGTTTGATATAAGGCAGGACACATTTCTTTTTTTTTCTGACTACTGGAAGAGACTTGTCTTTTGTTCTTTCATGAACTAATCTTCTCAAAGCTTCCTTTACTCTTGACTTGTGTTTCTAGATCAGAAATGTACTCAGATTCAAATCTAGGGACAGTGCTATGTCAACGAAAAGTGTACATGGTCTTCTACTGTGCTATTGTTTGTTTTTACACTGTAGCCTTCTGTGTGGGTGGAACTAGGCTAGTTCATGCTGTACTGTTCACAGAGGGAAATATTGGGGTCATGAGAAGCTGTTTTACAGGTCAGTCAAACCACAGCATATAAGCACTACTCTGCTGCTGCTGCTGCTAAGTCGCTTCAGTCGTGTTCGACTCTGTGCAACCCCATAGACGGCAGCCCACCAGGCTCCCCCGTCCCTGGGATTCTCCAGGCAAGAACACTGGAGTGGGTAAGCACTACTCTATTGATGCCTTATTATGAGCCACTGACATAGAATAAAAGAAGTGATTCTTTTAATGAAGATGAAATGCATGGTTTATTGAAGGAAGTAGAAATATCACTTGCTACTTTTAGAACTGGAGCATTTTATCAAATATTGTATTGCTTTACTTGCTGCTTATCAAAAGATTTAGGTAGGTATTGCAGAATTCTTATAGGTGAATTTCAGAATGTAATTATAGAAAAGGAAAGTTATTTTTATTTTTTTAAATAAAAAAGAGACCAATTTGCATCTCATAGCCTTTTGATATCAATAATGGTTAAAAAGGCCACCTTGTTGGTGGCAGAAAACAGTGATACCTTGGGGCCAAGATAAGAGACAAAGAAAGGCTGACTGAGTCAGAAGCCCAAGCCACAAGTTAACATTTGTTCTTCTCAGTCTTCAGGTACTACTCCCTGGTTTCCTCCTAATGGTTTTTAATGCCTAATTAGGGAACTTAGGACTTTAATATTCTGCATGCAATTAAGATGCTATAAGTAAAGTAGTTGCACTTTTCCCCATTTTTCCTGGAGATAGAAGGATGGCCTACTATTCCTAGCACAGTGACTGGTTCCAGATAGACAATAAAATATACTTTGTGTTTGTTTTTATTTGCTGCAGTTAAATATAAAGAGAATTGAATGACATTTTGATTCTGATTGACATAGATTGAGAGCTATTAAAAATAAGATAGAATCATGTCAACCTACTGTTGTTTAGGTAGGTGCCACATGAAGGCTGTGGAAAGAGACAGATGACCATTCAAACTATTGTCTTATTTAAAGAATCTACTATTCAATATAGATACTTATGATAAACTGTGTAATAGCAAGAAACAATCATAAAATGACCCTTTTCCAATTGCTTCTGAGACAAGCAAATTAACTCTTTGTCAGAGACCCATTTATTTTAATTGTTCTCTGTTAGGTAATATCAAAAAGTCAACATGGGTAGAGGAAATAGAAAAAAAAAACAAAACAATTTGTTCCTCATTAAATGTTAGAAAAGTCCAAGATAAACCTATTTAAAATTGATCTGATAAGCCCTGAGAACTGTGATGCACTGATGTGTTTTCCTCGGCTAATGGTCTTTAGCTAATATTTATCCATTGCTTTGAGTAACCATTAATCTCATGTGTTGAGAAACTCCACAAATGCAATTCTAGGGCATTTAACCTTTCCAGGTTTGCTGTTTCTTGAGTTTGGGTGACCTGGTTGTGGTGTATACTCAATTTCATTTAATTGTCTTGGGTCCCAATTGTCCAGATAATAGCACCAAGTCCATTTAAAATCAGTCTTTCTCCTTCCACAGCACTGCAATATGTTCCTGAGGTGTAATGAAGTTAAGTTCATTTTGTCTTCCCACACTCACACTCTTATCCATTACTACTTTCTCTTCCCTGCAATGCATTCCCCTCTATTTTTCTCTTCTGTAATTTGACATCAGGAATGGCCACATAGAGAACAGCTGAGCTGTGTAAATGCCTCTCTAATAATCTCAAAGCTTCACTTCAAGCTTAATGATATTAATGTCTTCAGATCCATCTTTACTGTTTTTTTTTTAAAAATTTATTTTGTCGCTGTTGAACAATTTCCATAAGCTTAAATATACAGCCAACTCAAGTACATTTTTAAACCTAAAGACATCATACGTACTTCTACCCTCCTCCCTATTCTCTTCTCTCTCCTCCTTTACCCCAGTCTGGGCCTGACAAGTAAGGCTTTTGAAAAAATGACCATGGTTCTGAACAAAGCCTGTTGTTGCAGATAACTGTTGAAATATCAAGGGTATTGTGTCCTCCATTACTTAAGCTCTCATTTGTGGTTTTCATGGTTTTGAGGAATGTTTACGGCTGACAGTCCTTTCTTTACGGCTCTATCCTTCAAGCTCCGGCTGATGCTGCTGAGAATGACCGCTTGAGTGACTGATAAAATGTCAAGATGCCATTATTTCCAAGAGAGTGTTTGGGAGCAATAAGATCTGTTTCAATTTATCTCATACACCTAAATTTAAGTCTTCAGATTTAACTTCGTTGGCTGCTACAACCAAATCATCTCCGGGTTTTGAAAGAACAGTCATCATGGAATGCAGAGAGGGTTATAATGATGATCACACCATGACATTTCTGTTGTATTTCACTGTGCACATTGGTGCAATATTTTGGACTTAATTAATACTCTCCAGGAACCTCAGTTTATGGGTGGCGATAACCATATTTTAGAGAATGTGAAATACCACAACAAAAATTCAATTCATAAGGCAGATGGCAAAGCCTAGTTTGAAGAACAACAAAACAGGAAGATTTACAGTGAGTTTCAAACTCTTCAATTGCAATCCAGCCGCTGCCAAAGCTCTGTTATTTCACTGGAGGGTAACAATCTGTGAGGGTCATTAGTGTCCTCATAAAAACTGAGATTAAAAAGTAGTCAAACGAAATGAATAAATCGTTGAGGCTTTCTCCGTGTGAAGGAAATAGAGTTGTTTAAAAAACAAGGTTTCTAAATGTTTTTTAAAAAAATCATTCCGTAGTCACTTGTTTTCAACCTGGAATTTACCAAAGTAATAATTTTTAATGGAATGAGAGACATCTTGTTACTTTCTCAAATGTGCAGCATGTAAGAAAATATTTCACAAGCAAGTGTATTTTTTCTCTCTCTCAGAGCTTGGAGAAGAACTCAGCTGGAACCAGGAATGATGGAGAAGAAAGGCTAATGAACAGAATGTTACTAACACCACTGATCAGCTGCCTTGTTGTTTTTGATTTTGGTACTGCCACAAGCACCACATAAAAGTGAAGATGTTAAAAAAAAATGAAGATGATTCACATAAGTTTAATATGATAAAGCACATATTAAAGTTTAGATGCTTTCAGATTTTCTAAGTCCGGCTAAGGAAGGCTAGAGAGGCCAACATTTAACCACCCTAGGGCTCAGTAAGCACCTTGTCACATCCTAAGTGCTAAAGAAAATGGTACAGTGAAATAAAATTTTGAAAAGTTATAATAAATAAGACACTTGCTGCCTCATTGGATTTTAGTTATTTCAGTATAGATGTTTGTGAGTACTTTAGTGTGTATATGTGGACTGTGTGTGTATGAAATTTATAGCAATTATTCACATTAATGTTTTTCTATTGCAAAAATCACAGTTCTCTTCAGTTATTATAAAAGTTAGTGGATAGGAAAGGGAAAGGGGGAGAGAGCAGTGATTTACATCTGCCATTTTATAAGGTCAGAGATCTTGGAAGGATCTGGAAAGTACAGACGCTAAATAGATACGCATAAGAAAACTGGAAATCTCTTAGGCAATCACCATTTGCATCTCACAGACCCGATCCTGGACAATCCTATTTTTCTCCACTGCCATTGGCCAGTTGGCCAAGACAACACAAGTAACTTCTGGAGAGTTAGAAATTCAGAAGTTATAAATCTGCTCTTTGAATATGTGGGCTCTAGACCAGCACTCCTCTTTGATGTGTCCTTGGCAACACTGAAGTATTGTGAATGGGTTACAGGTGTGCCAACATATTTATCCCTGTGGACTTCTTGGTAGACGAGTAGGACTGAGGGCAGTCAGTGACCCTATATGGCCACCTTTAGCTGTGAGCACCTTTAGAGATTACCCCACTGTGACATAAAAAAATGGGTTCACTTTCTATGTTGTCATGGCATGTACATAGTTGGGAAGTACTGCTCTAGACCTCAGCTTCCTATGAAGTAAGAGGAACTGGACAAGCTTATTTTCAAGGTCTATTCCATCCCTATAATTCTATGAGCATATATTAGCCTGAAGTTAAAATACCCAGAACTCCCTGTCCCTTAAGCCATAGTTCCCTCAACCACAGAGGCTCATAAAAATTGAATTAAAAAACACAGAAAAATGTAGCAGAGAATATCTCATGTACTGGAAATCTACTGCATGATTTTTATTAGACTCCATACACAAAAGTCAATCCTTGTTTTTGAAATAGCAAATGAACCCAAGAAGCTATAATATGATCTATTATTATTAAAAAAAAAAAAAGCTGTTATAAGACCTGTGACATGTCTCTGTGATCCACCCAGTTCTCTGCTTTCTCTAATTTGTTGTTTTTTGGCCATCCCCAGTAGTTAGATAGGTGAGCTCTCAAATTCTATGCAAAGATGACCTTGAAAAGAGAAAAAATAATCATTGACCCATTTCATTAGTCACCAAGGAGGAGTGTGTAAGGAGAAAGACAATAGAACTGACTGACTCTTATATGTTCAATACTATTCTTCTTGTACGAAATCAGATTTAATTACTTGTTGAAGAGATACAGTGGTTTTTTTTTCTAGATTCAGAAAAAAATATTTTTTGTCTTCATTTTACTTTTAGTTGCCTTTCAGGATTCCATGTCAGATTTGGATTGTCTTTTGACATCTTAAATACTCTGCTTATTCCCTTGGAGAGACATAGCTCTTTATAGATCTCATAGACAAATGCAAAGTAAAATTATATCATTTTCACTCTACGAGAGTTCACTTTAGCACACAATTACTTCTGAAGTCTTGCTTGACTGATTAGAATAAAGTTGGCAATTCATTTCTTGCCATATAATGCCAATATTTTTCAATTACTCTACCTTCTTTAGTATAAGTTTTTCTAAAGTAAATGAGATAATGGTGATGAAAAGTTTGCAAACCATGTGATACCTTATGACATTATTATTGTTATTAATCAATTATAAAATAAATACAGTGAAATACTATATAAATTTGTTCAATATTTTTTCTTCCTTCTTCATCAAGCCCATTTCCTTTAAATGTTACTTTGTAGTTGTTTCATAAGTCTTTGTTTACAAAAACATTGAAGTCAAGGGTAAACTCAAAGCTCTTTTATAAACTGCCTGTGGTCCATATTTCTGTATTCTGTGTTCTTGTTGTGTGCAAAGAAAGGAGCAGAAAGTGTGTTCATTGCCTTTCTTACCACAATGATGCCATTTCACTGAGGAAACAAGATCAACATAAATGACACCATCAGAGAAAAATATGAAAAAGAATGAATAAAGTTCTAAAGTGTCCTAGACATTTGATGTCACAGGAGCTTGAAAAGACTTGATGGCTCACAGATGCCTGTGAGCTCAGAGGATCAGGACCCCTCTGAAGCTGGTGCTCAGCTGTCTTAAGAGACAGCAAAGGAATAAGATTCATATTTACAGATGGGGGAAAGTAAGTGAGTAAATACTTTTCTTAAAAATGCCATGACACATTGTTGCTACCAAAAATGTCCACTCTTTAAATCAGAATCATGTCTTTTCAAATTGCTACACATTCATTAAAATTTTTAGGAAAGAATATTAATATGGTATGCATCATTATATATACTACTGTCATCAGAATGTGAGTTAGTGCCAATTAAAGTCCACAAACACTTTCCAATTATTTGTAAGGATCTGCATTACATGCTATAAGAAATACAAAGATGAATAGTACTTGGTAACTTCCTTATTGAAATGTGAATGGTACAGGAGGTTGGAAATATTTTAATAGAATGGAGAAAGTGAAGAATAAGTAGCCTAAATTTTATTCCAAATTTTGCCCTGATTTGTTGTTACAGCATGGAAAAAGCCCTTATCCTTCTAAGAGTTTAGTTTTTCCTCTTATAAATGCATGAGAATGTTAGTCACTCAGTCATGTCCAACTCTTTGTGACCCCATGGACTGTAGCCTGTCAGGTTTCTCTGTTCATGGAATTCTCCGGGCAAGAATACTGGAGTGGGTAGCCATGTCCTCTCCCAGGGGACCTTCCTGACCCAGGGATCTAACCCAGGTTTCCTGCATTGCAAGTAGATTCTTTACTGTCTGAGCCACCAGGGAAGTCACAATAAATGCATGAGTTGGGTTAAATTGATTTTCTTTGCCATCACCATGACCATTTCTGTTGGGCAGGGTCTTGCCATCTCTGAGATGGGCTGTTGCCATGGATACCTAATTGAACTCTCTCTTCTCTCGGACTTGCCCTCATTGCTACCCTCCATGTAAATGTCAGGAATATAAATTACAGCTCTTACCTGACCATGGCATTCTCCTTACAACTCTAGAGGTTCTCTCTGGGGTCTTAGTTCTCTAAGATGTTAAGGAGGCTCTCCATAATCTATGCCCTTCCTCTTCAGTATTTTAATCATTCAAGAATTCTTGGTTTACACCTGGTTCATGCAGAAATACCTGTGGTACCATACTGCCTTCTACTTCTGGGAAATTTGCCTGTGCACGTGATCCCTTTCATAAGAAACATTCTTCCTTATCTCTTTGTACTGGGCTTGCTTATTGCCTGAAGTCTCTCCTAATTCCTTCACATCCTGCCATCCTTTCTCAGTGTTTCTGTGAAGCTCTCTGCATACTACATTTAGTGATCTCCACCTTATTTGTATCTGTATCTGTCACTCCCACATATCAACACTTTCTTTGAGATCTGGCAACTGTATTGCATTAACTTCTGCTTGGAACGTGCATATGTGTTTATGTTCAGTTTTGTCTGACTCTTTGTGACCCCATGGACTGTAGCCTGACAGACTCCTCTGCCCATGGAATTTTCCAGGGAAGAATACTGGACTGGATTGTCACTTCCTATTCCAGGGGATCTTCTCGACAAAGGAATTAAACTACATCCCTTGTGTTTCCTGAATTGGCAGGAGACACCACCTGGGAAGCTCTGCTTGGAACATGGGAGGCAATAACAAATATTTTGAAATGAACGAGTCCACTGTCCTATGAGAGTGAAAACTCATAGAACAGAGATATGGACTAATTATTATGGGCCTAGAAAGGACAGAGAGAGATTAATGCTGGCTAGAGGGATTGAGTTAGTCAGCTTTTGATGAGTGAGTGACAATTTAAAAGTCAGAACTAGAAAAGAGTATAATTCCACTTCCAAGCAATTGGAACAAGAATAAGAACGTGGATAATGCTGGAGAATTTTGCTTGTTCCAAATCATCCCTAAACTTAGTGGCTTAAAATACAGTTTATTTTCGGTCATGATTCTGTGGGTTGATGAGGCTCTGCTGGGGTGTTTTCTTTAGGAATGTCTTAAGTAATTGTATTCAGAGAAAAGCTAGGGCTGGATCATGTGAGGGCTCAACTGGCTTTGATGTCCAAGTTGACTGGCATTTCATTTACATGTCTGGATCCTGAGAGCCCCTCCAAGGGCCTCTCTATCAGAGGAGCATGGACTTCATACAAGGGCTTCAAGGGATAAGAGGTGGGGAAGCTGCCAAAAAGGAACACAGCATCACTTTGCCTTATTCTATCAATCAAAGCTGTCATAGGGTCCATCCAGGCTCCAGGGTATGGAGAAAAAGATTCTACCTCTTGTTGGGGAGGGCACCATGAAGAATGCATGAGAAAGGAGACATTACTGCAGCCTTCTTGGAAAATGCCCTCTACTGCAGGGATTTTTTGGGGGGATTGTAAGGATGTGTTTAGGTCATAGAAAGGCGAATATTGGCTCTTACCCAGCAAGGGAAGTTGACTTAAGCTCAGAAAGCTTTGAACACACAATCTCATTGGATTTTTAAGAAAAGAAGCGCATTTTGATTAGTTGTTGTTGTTTAGTGGCTAAGTTGTGTTTGACTGTGACCCCATGGATTGCAGCATGCCAGGCTTTCCTGTCCTTCACTATCTTCCTGAGTTTGCTTAAACTCATGTCTATTGAGTTGTTGATGCCATCCAACTTTTTCATCCTCTATCGTCCCCTTCTCCTCCTGCCTTTAATCTTTCCAAGCATCAGGGTCTTTTCCAATGAGTTGTGTCTTCTCATCAGTATTGGAGCTTCAGCTTCAGCATCAGGACTTCCAATGAATATTCAGGGTTGATTTCCTTTAGGATTGCCTGATTTGATCTCCTTGCTGTCTAAGCAACATTCAGGAGTCTTCTCCATCACTATAATTTGAAAGTATAAATTCTTGGATGCTCAACCTTCTTTTTGGTCCAACTCTTACATCAGTACATGACTACTGGAAAAACCATAGCTTTGACTAGATGGACCTTTGTCAGCAAAGTGGTGTCTCTGCCTTTTAATTCACTGTCTAGGTTTGTCATAACTTTTTTCCCAAGAAGAAAGCATTTATTAGTAGGAAGTTCAGTTTTTTCTTTTTATTCTTTTCTTCAGCAGGAATAGTTGCTTTTTTCAACTCTATTGAAACTTTTTGTTTTAGTATAGATTTGTTCTACATTGGCCAAATTTGTTAAAATCATGTACCTTATGATAGGTTATCAAGATATCTACTTTTTATTT
Organism: Oryx dammah; assembly: GCF_014754425.2. Taxonomy (NCBI): domain Eukaryota; kingdom Metazoa; phylum Chordata; class Mammalia; order Artiodactyla; family Bovidae; genus Oryx; species Oryx dammah. Next base: position 47,512,040 of record NW_024070206.1, on the reverse strand, counting down.
TTAACATAGTCATTCATCTTGAGACAAAATGGAAGCTGAGCAAACTTATCAGATAGGTACATCTTCTATGATATTTGATAGATTTCAGTGAAATTTAGTACATATACAGTGGTTATAGTAATGACAGGTTTCATTGGGTGATGGCTACAGATTACTGAACTTCTAGGGTAGCTATCTCTGAATACCTTCCAAAAAGTGGCTTGCAGTAATTGATGCCTTGGGTGAAGCTAATGTATTGGCAGAAGGGATAGAAATTCTGGGGAAAAAAAATATTGTTTAGTGACTTGGTTGATGACACAGCCAGACTACATAAATTTAGATACAACTGCTATTTTAGTGAAAACAGCTTCCCCCCCGCCCCGCCAAAGTTTCTAAATAATTTTTATATCTCTACTTCAGGATATTTAGATAGGTACAGCTTCTGGGTCCAAGAAATCTTAGGAAGCTTTTCAAAAAGCTAGAGCACTGTAAGTAACAGCCCATCTGTCCCCTAATTTTACAATATTTTTTTAAAAAAGAAAAATCTATTCCATCTTCCTGCCTACCTCTAAGTTGTAAGTCAAATGATGCAGCAAGGTACCCCAAAAGATGATTAACAAATGTTGCTTGTTAATTTTCTGATGCACTGCCTAATTTATTTATGCAGGTAATGAAAAAATTACCACCGGAAATGCTGTGTTAGAGTTCCGTGTCATGTCAGTGGCAACCCTAAGACATCTCTGGGAAACAGCCATTTGAAAACCATTAACATTTTCATAATGGGAATGTATTTTTTTTAAAGACATGGATGTATTTTTAAAAAGATATTATTCACTACCTGAGAGAGTTTTTTCCATGAGGACTCTGCTCTTAGTACCCAAAGAATCACCTTCTGTGCACCCAGCTTGGGTTTTGTCTTCTAGACACTAAATGAGGTGACTACTAGCTTCTCTCTCTCTCTCTTTTTTTAATTGTAGTTCTCCGGGAAGCTTGAAGGCAAATTTGTGTTCTATTTTCAGAAAATTCACTGTATTGTATTCTGTATACTTTTGAATTCTACTTTAAAACCTCAGGTACAAAATGAATAATTAATTACCCAATAAATTAACCTCCAGTTGATTGCTCCAGGTTTAATTTGCCATAGTAGTTGCTTAGTTCTGCATATGGGCATCAACCTCACAGAGGACTGAGAGATTATGAAGCTCTAATCCCCACTCTTGATTCTTGCAAGTTCATTAATCTTTGAGGTGAGGTGAGCTAAAACATGTATGTTTGGCTATTCTTCACCCTGAATAAGATGTGGTTATGGTGGAAACAGCTAATTGTTTGAAAAAATGGTGTGGTAATGTGGTTCTCCACATGGAGTTTTACTTCCAAATTGACTCAAGTGGGTAAATATTACAGAAAGTTGAATTCTGGCAGAGGCTCTGAATTACTTTTCTGTTCATTGACAGAACATCTACACTGACCCCACATTTTTTGTGTATTGTCTCACATATCTTCCCTGTCGAGGCTGTCAGAGAATCTGTGAGATGTGAGGCCGAGAGCAGTGTCCTCCAGTAAATATCTGCCAAGAGCAGAGGCGGAGTTTTGATGGCACATATATTTAATTTTTGCCCCACTGATTGATATAAGTGAGGGAAAAGTTTAGATTAAAGAGAACAGATACTCTGAATAAAATACTCAAAATTGGATGCCAAAACATAGCACTCATTCCAGAGTATTCATGTCTTTATTTGTAAAATGTGTAAAGTATTCCAGTTGTTTAGCCTATGGGTTTATGCACATTGTAAAAATAACAACCAACAATTTATGATAGAAATAAACCATGTTTGTGGTTCACTACCACCCAAACAGTGATGACACTGACTCTCAATCTCTTTAACTTTGGATTCCAAATACAGTGACAAATGCTACCCAGCTGTCTGTCAGAAATAAATTTCTGGATTAAATCAACAGGCCTTCAACTCAGTTCAGATAAAATTGTGGCCACGTTGTCAGCATAAGAGCATGACTCTGAAGAACTCACCTGAAATGCATTCTCTTCAGACTCATGCAGTAATACCTCGGAGGACCAAGAAAATGCAAGCGAGTTTGAGTACCTCGGAGGACCAAGAAAATGCAAGCGAGTTTGAGTTAGTTTGCTGGATAAGCAAGTGAATATAGCCCCTCCCTACTTCAAGCCTGTGTTCCACACCAGGGAGCATGTGTTGCTTCTCTGTGGAAATCTACTGTGTTCAGGACGTGAGCAGAAATTTGAACCAATCAAATACACAAATAATGACTAAGCTATAGGTACCTATATTGTGCTGTGCTTAGTCACTCAGTTGCGTCTGACTTTTTATGATGCTATGGACTGTAGCCTGCAAGGCTCCTATTTCCATGGGGATTCTCCTGGTGAGAATACTAGAGTGCATTGCCATGCCCTCCTCAAGGGACCATCCCAATCCAGGGATCAAATCCAGTCTCCCACCTTGCAGGCAAATTCTTTACCATCTGAGCCAGTACCTACTAGTACAGATATAAATACATGCAAGGTACTATTTTCTCCTTTGACCACTTTTGCATCTACTTACAAAGATGAATTATGGGTATAAAACAGGAGCAAGCTACAGACAAGTAGTATGATGACTCAAGGAAGTTTAAAAAGAGGAGACAAAAACCTAGCAAGGCAATTTGAGTTATGCCTCATATAGGGGAAAGTGAGTTTTTTCTCTATCTTTGTCATCTCTTCTCTGGTTCTTTGATGCTAAGAGACTGTTTACTTTCGAACCTCTTGTGAAATAAGCAACAAATGGTACCCTTAGAATTTGAGCCACTTTAGTTGGGAATTCCGATTTGCAGATGAAAGTGTCTTGTCATGAAAACCAGCTGTTCTAGGTTTAATCTCATGCAAGTTTTAATTTACTGACTCATGTCAGTTCAGTTCAGTTCAGTTGCTCAGTCGTGTCCGACTCTTTGCAACCCCATGAATTGCAGCACACCAGGCCTCCCTGTTCATCACCAACTCCTGGAGTTCACTCAAACTCACGTCCATCGAGTTGGTAATGCCATCCAGCCATCTCATCCTCTGTCGTCCCCTTTTTCTCCTGCCCCCGATCCCTCCCAACATCACAGTCTTTTCCAATGAGTCAACTCTTCACATGAGGTGGCCAGTGTACTGGAGTTTCAGCTTTAGCATCATTCCTTCCAAGGAACACCCAGGGCTGATCTCCTTTAGAATGAACTGGTTGGATCTCCTTGCAGTCCAAGGGACTCTCAAGAGTCTTCTCCAAAACCGCAGTTCAAAAGCATGAATTCTTTGGCACTCAGCTTTCTTCACAGTCCAACTCTCACATTCATTCATGATCACTGGAAAAACCATAGCCTTGACTAGACAGACCTTTGTTGGCAAAGTTAATGTCTCTGCTCTTCAATATGCTATCTAAGTTGGTCATAACTTTTCTTCCAAGGAGTAAGCGTCTTTTAATTTCATGGCTGCAGTCACCATCTGCAGTGATTTTAGAGCCCCCCAAAATAAAGTCTGACACTGTGTCCACTGTTTCCCCATCTATTTCCCATGAAGTGATGGGACCAGATGCCACGATCTTCGTTTTCTGAATGTTGAGCTTTAAGCCAAATTTTTCACTCTCCTTTTTCAATTTCATCAAGAGGCTTTTTAGTTCCTCTTCACTTTCTGCCATAGGGTGGTGTCATTTGCATATCTGACTCACGTAGTAGTATCTAAAAGATTCCCTTGGGATGCTGCCATTTTTCAAACACATTGTGTTTTGACTCAGCAAGAGCATATATTTACTAATTCATAAAATACACATTTATGAAGCTATCTTCTATGAGACAGGCCCTATGCTAGGCATGGAAATTTAAAGATTAATGAGATATCATTCCATTTACAGAACTCATAATCTACTGGTTGAGGGTGGTGGTGAAAGGAGACACAGAAACAGTAAGATCCTTTGAGGTAACAAAGAAAGAAATAAGCGGCATGCAAGGGAAGCAGTGGTATGAATTCCCTAGAGAAAGTTTCTCCAGGATATTTTAGGGAGTTTTTTATTGCTAAGAATTAAGGTGACACGGTAGGATAGAATCATCATTTTACAGTCACCCTTTGATCATGTCTAGAAATAATGCTTTGTGCAGGGCATATGGATACATTTTCTGTTCAACAAAGATATAAAGATCTCTCCCAGGGGGCGAGAAAAGTCCTGAATGCAAAGTTATGGGCTCCTGGGATCTGTTTCCATCTCTGCCATTCTCTGTTTCTGTAACTGTGGCATTCGCTTCTGTTTCTGAACTTTTTTTTCCTCTCACCATCTAAAGTGAAGATCATTAAGCTTACTTTTGGGTGCAGGGATGAGACTGGCCTGGAGAAAAAGAGGTGATGTCAGAAAGGGTGTTCCTGGTGGCAGAAGGAGGGCAAACTGGTATTGGTCATGAACAGTTGGCTCAGAAAAAATTGTAAGGGCAAGAGATAAGCCAACTAAAATAATAATAGAAAAAGCCAATGGAGTTTGCCATATGCCAAACATTTGCCTCTACTTGTATTAACAAATTTTGTCTTCACAATAATCTTTTAAGGTAGACACTATTCATATCCTCCTATTCCTAATGAGTAACTAAGGCCAATGAATGTTAAATATCTTACCCCATGTTACACAGTATGTATTTTAACCTAAGCATATGGGCTTCAGAGCCTGCACTTGTAACACTTTTTTGTATTCTTGCATGAGTGTGTGTTAGTTGCTCAGTCATGTCTGACTGTAGCTCATCAGGTTCCTCTGTCCATGGAGTCCTACAGACAAAAATACTGGAATGGGTTGCCAGGGGATCTTCCTGACCCAGGGATTGAACTCAGGTCTCCCACACTGAAGGTAGATTCTTTACCATCTGAGCCACCAGGGACACCTTCTGTATTCTTGAGCACGAATTGATTAATACCATGAAGGAAGTGAAGCTGTGAATGAGAGAGAAGATAAACTCCAATCACAAAATTAAGGATATCAGGGTGTTGTGGACATTGTTGTGACATTCTGAGTATCTAGCTTCATATTTAATCTGTAACCAATTTGAAAATTAAGGTAAAGTAGCTACAGAGGTTTGTAGCATCTTTAGGATGATGGAAATAATTTGGCTTTAAGAGGAAAGTAGTGCAGAGACATTACTTTGACAACAAAGGTTCATCTTGTTAAGGCTATGGTTTTTCCAGTGGTCATGTATGGATGTGAGAGTTGGACTGTGAAGAAAGAGAGTCCTGAATAAATTGATGCTTTTGAACTATGGTGTTGGAGAAGACTCTTTGGAGTCCCTTGGACAGCAAAAATGTCCAACCAGTCCATCCTAAAGGAGATCAGTCCTGGGTGTTCATTAGAAGGACTGATGCTGTGGCTGAAACTCCAATACTTTGGCCACCTCATGCAAAGAGTTGACTAATTGGAAAGGACCCTGATGCTGGGAAGGATTGGGGGCAGGAGGAGAAGGGGACAACAGAGGATGAGATGGCAGGATGGCATCACCGACTCGATGGACATGAGTTTGAGTAGACTCCGGGAGTTGGTGATGGATAGGGAGGCATGGTGTGCTGTAATTCATGGGGTCACAAAGAATTGGACATGACTGAGCAATGGAACTGAACTGAATGATTGCATTTCAGGTTGCATTCTACTATATCTTCTAAGGTTGGGGTGGAATGGAGGAAGCAGTCCATGTCAAACAAGATGGTAACCAAAATTAAGGTATCAGCAGTAGATGAAATGAATGGTGTGTAATAGGGGAAGGAAAAGCTTTAAGTTTTGGTAATTTGGTAGGTGGGAGAAGGATAAAAGGAAGAAGAGAAGAAATAATTGGGGATGACTACCAGGTTTCTGTTTCAGGTAAGTGGATAGATAGCCTTAGTATTCATAAAGACTGGTGATGTTCATGTGTAGACATTTTAAAGAGATGGGAATACCAGACCACATGACCTGCCTTCTGAGAAATCTGTATGCAGGTCAAGAAGCAACAGTTAAAACTGGACATGGAACAATGGACTGGTTCAAAATTGGGAAAGGAGTAAATCAAAGCTGTATATTGTCACCGTGATTATTTAACTTATATGCAGAGTACATCATGTGAAATGCTGGACTGGATGAAGCACAAGCTGGAATCAAGATTTTAGGAAGAAATATCAATAACCTCAGCTATGCAGATGACATCACTTTTATTGCAGAAAGTAAGTGAAGTGAAGTGAAGTCACTCAATCGTGTCCGACTCTTTGTGACCCCGTGAACTGTAGCCCACCAGGCTCCTCCGCCCATGGGATTCTCTAGGCAAGAATACTGGAGTGGGTTGCCATTTCCTTCTTCAGGGCATCTTCCCGACCCAGGGATCGAATTCAGGTCTCCCGCATTGCAGGCAGACGCTTTAACCTCTGAGCCACCAGGGCAGAAAGTAAAGAGGAACTAAAAAGCCTCTAGATTAAAGTGAAAGAAAAGAGTGAAAAAGCTAGCTTAAAACTCAACATTCAAAAAATGATCTTGGCATCTGGTCCCATCACTTCATGGAAATAGATGGAGAAACAATAGAAAGAGTGACAGATTTTATTTTCTTGAGCTCCAAATCACTGAAGATGGTTAAAAGACTTTTCCTCCTTGGAGGAAAAGCTTATGACAAACCTAGACAGCATATTAAAAAGCAGACATTACTTCACCGACAAAGGTCCATCTAGTCAAAACTATGGTTTTTCCAGTAGTCATGTATGGATGTGAGAGTTGGATCATAAAGAAGGCTGAGAACCAAAGAATTGATGTTTTTGAATTGTGGTGTTGGAGAAGACTCTTGCGAGTCCCTTGGACTGCAAGGAGATCCAACCAGTCCATCCTAAAGGAAATTAGACCTGGATATTCATTGGAAGGACTGATGCTGAAGCTCTGGTACTTTGGCCACTTGGTGTGAAGAACTGACTCATTGGAAAAGACCCTGATGCTGGGAAAGATTGAAGGCAGGAGGAGAAAGGGATGACAGAGGATGAGATGGTTGGATGGCATCATTGACTCGATGGACATGAGTTGGGGTATGCTCCAGGTGTTCATGACAGACAGGGAAACCTGGTGTGCTGCAACCCATGGGGTCACCAAGAGTTGGACATGACTGAGTGACTGAACTGAGGTGATTCATAAAGAATACAAATGAGGTATATATTTCATGGAGTGGAATAACTAATTCACTTAATGGTGTGTTGAGTTTGATGCGCCTCTAGATGTTCAAATTGGAGAAGGAAGTGACAACCCAATCCAGTATTCTTGCCTGGAGAATCCCATGGACAGAGGAACCTGGTGGGCTTCTCTCCATAGGGTCACACAAAGTTGGACACGACTGAAGTGACTTAGCAGCAGCAGCAGCAGATGTTTGAATGGAGGTGTTTACTACATGGAACATTGGTTCTGGAGCTTAGGTGAAAGATGGTTGGAAATTGAACATCATCAGCACACAGGGCCAAAAGTCATGGGAATAGCTGAATTCACCCAGGAAGACAAAATAAAATGAGAAAAGAAATGAAAACAGAACCCAAATATTTAAGATGCAGTAAAATAAGATAAGTCATTGAAGCAATAGCTAGAGAGATAGGAGATAAAACAAGACTGAAGTTTCTGAGAAGCCAAAGAATGAGAGCAAATTTGTTACAGTGAAGGAGTAGGAACAGCTCCCTCCATCATGGCAGGGAGCTCAGAGTGTCTGTGGAGTAAAGTGTCCACTGGATTTAGCAGCCGAGACCACTGCTGACCATTGTGAGACTCGATCCATTGGAGCAAAGGGGTGAAGAGGGGTTAGAAGGTGAAGGGAAATGAAGACAGTAATCATGGACAATACTTTCAAGGGACTGAATGGTAATAAGAGAGAGAAGCATCTAGATGGAACAGACTTGGACATATTTAATGCTGATTAAAAAGCCAGTGGCAAGGGGATTTTTAAAGACAGAGAACAGAGGAGAATATTCTGAATAATGAGAAAAGATATGTAAAATAAACAATTTTAACAAATAAAAAAAGTATTTTTTATAAGTGCTTCTGTATCTGACCATAATAGGGTCTGCTGTCTAGGACTACTTCCTTGGGCGTTCCAGCAAGTCTTGTGGAAATGACCCATCCACGTGCTTCAGGAAACATAGAGCTTCAGTCACTCAGTAGTGTCTGACTTTTTGTGACCCCATGGACTGTAGCACACCAGGCTTTCCTGTCCATCATCAACTCCCGGAGTTTACCACACTCATGTCCATCAAGTTGGTGATACCATCCAACCATCTCATCCTCTGTCATCCCCTTCTCCTCCCACCTTCAATTTTTCCCAGCATCAGGGTCTTTTCAAAAGAGTCAGTTCTTCGCATCAAGTGGCCAAAGTATTGGAGTATCAGCTTCAGCATCAGTCCTTCTAATGAATATCCAAAACTGATTTCCTTTAGGATGGACTGGTTGGATCTCCTTGCAGTCCAAGGGACTCTCAAGAGTCTTCTCCAACACCGCAATTAAAAAGCATCAATTCTTTGGCATTCAGCTTTCTTCATAGTTCAACTCTCACATCCATATATGACTACTGGAAAAACCATAGCCTTGACTAGACAGACCTTTGTTGGCAAAGTAATGTCTATACTTTTTAATATGCTGTCTAGGTTGGTCATAACTTTTCTTCTAAGAAGCAAGCATCTTTTGATTTCATGGCTGCAGTCACCATTTTCGGTGATTTTGGAGCCCCCCCCCGAATAAAGTCTGTCACTATTTCCACTGTTTCTCCATCTATTTGTCATGAAGTGATGGGACTAGATGTCATGATCTTAGTTTTCAGAATGCTGAGTTTTAAGCCAACTTTTTCATTCTCCTCTTTCACTTTCATCAAGAGGCTCCTTAGTTCTTCTTCGCTTTCTGCCACAAGAGTGGTGCCATCTACATATCTGAGGTTATTGATATTTTTCCCAGAAATCTTGATTCCAGCTTGTGTTTCATCCAGCCCAGCATTTCTCATGATGTTCTCTGCATATAAGTTAAATAATCAAGGTGTCAGTATACAGCCTTGATGTACTCCTTTCCCAATTTGGAATCAGACTCTTATTCCATGTTCAGTTCTAACTATTGTTCCTGACCTGCATACAGATTTCTCAACAGGCAGGTCAGGTGGTCTGTTATTCCCATCTCTTTCAGAATTTTCCACAGTTTGTTGTGATCCACACAGTCAAAGGCTTTGGCATAGTTGATAAGCAGATATAGATATTTTTCTGGAACTCTTGCTTTTTTGATGATCCAGCAGATGTTGGCAGTTTGATTTCTGGTTCCTCTGTCTTTTCTAAATTCAGCTTGAACATCTGGAAGTTCACAGTTCATGTATTGCTGAAGCCTGGCTTGGAGAATTTGGGGCATTACTTTACTAGTGTGTGAGATGAGTGAGATTGTGTGGTAGTTTGAGCATTTCATGGCATTGCCTTTCTTTGGGATTGGAATGAAAACTGACCCTTGCCAGTCCTGTGGCCACTGCTGAGTTTTCCAAATTTGCTGGCATACTGAGTGCAGCACTTTCACACCATCATCTTTCAGGATTTGAAATAGCTCAACTGGAATTCCATCACCTCCACTAGCTTTGTTCATAGTGATGCTTTCTAAGGCCCACTTGACTTCACATTCCAGGATGTCTGGCTCTAGGTGAATGATCACACCATCATGATTATCTTGGTGGTGAAGATCTTTTTTGTACAGTTCTGTGTATTCTTGCTATCTCTTCTTAATATCTTCTGCTTCTGTTAGGTCCATACCATTTCTGTCCTTTATTGAGCCCATCTTTGCATGAAATGTTCCCTTGGTGAACATTTTCTCTAATTTTCTTGAAGAGATCTCTAGTTTTTCCCATTCTATTGTTTTCCTCTATTTCTTTGCATTGATTGCTGAGGAAGGCTTTCTTATCTCTCCTTGTTCTTTGGAACTCTGCATTCAAATGGGTATTTCTTTCCTTTTCTGTTTTGCTTTTCACTTCTCTTCTTTTCACAGCTATTTGTAAGGCCTTATCAGACAGCCATTTTGCTTTTTTTTTTTTTGCATTTCTTTTCCATGGGGATGGTCTTGATCTCTGTCTCCCGTACAGTGTCACAAACCTGTATCCATAGTTCTTCAGGCACTCTATCAGATCTAATCCCTTGAATCTATCTGTCCCTTGATGTACTGTCCCTTCCTTTACTGTATAATCTTAAGGGATTTGATTAGGTCATACCTGAATGGTCTAGTGGTTTTCCCTACTTTCTTCAATTTAAGTCTGAATTTGGCAATAAGGAGTTCATAATCTGAGCCACAGTCAGCTCCCAGTCTTGTTTTTGCTGACTGTACAGAGCGTCTCCATTTTTGGCTGCAAAGAATATAATCAATCTGATTTTGGTATTGACTATCTGGTGATGTCCATGTAGAGTCTTCTCTTGTGTTGTTGGAAGAGGGTGCTTGCTATGACCAGTGAGTTCTCTTGGCAAAACTCTACTAGCCTTTGCCTTGTTTCAATCTGTACTCCAAGGCCAAATTTGCCTGTTACTCCAGGTGTTTCTTGACTTCCTACTTTTGCATTCCAGTTCCCTATAATGAAAAGGACATCTTTTTTGGGTGTTAGTTCTAAAAGGTCTTGTAGGTCTTCATAAAACCGTTCAGCTTCTTCAGCATTACTGGTTGGAGCATAGACTTGGATTACTGTGATATTGAATGGTTTGCCTTGGAAATGAACAGAAATCATTCTGTCATTTTTGAGATTGCATCCAAGTATTGCATTTTGGACTCTTGTTGACTATGATGGCCACTCCATTTCTTTTAAGGGATTCTTGCCCACAATAGTAGATATAATGGTCATCTAAGTTAATTCACCCATTCCATCCATTTTTGATTACTAAAATATTGACGTTAACTCTTGCCATCTCCTGCTTGACCACTTCCAATTTGCCTTGATTCATGGATATAATATTCCAGGTTCTTATGCAATATTGCTCTTTACAGCATCAGGCCTTGCTTCAATCACCAGTCACATCCACAACTTGGTGTTTTTGCTTTGGCTCCGTCTCTTCATTCTTTCTGGACTAATTTCTCCACTGATCTCCAGTAGCATATTGGGCACCTACACCTGGGAAATTCATCTTTCAGTGTCCTATCTTTTTGACTTTCATACTGTTCATGGGGATCTCAAGGAAAGAATACTGAAGTTGTTTGCCATTCCCTTCTCCAGTGGACCATGTTTTGTCAGAACTCTCCACCATGACCAGAACGACTTGGGTGGCCCTACATGGCATGGCTCATAGTTTCACTGAGTTAGACAAGGTTGTGGTCCATGTGATCAGATTGGTTCATTTTCTGTGATTGTGATTTTCAGTCTGTCTGTCCTCTGATGGAGAAGGATAAGAGGCTTATGAAAGCTTCCTGATGGGAGAGATTGACTGAGGGGGAAACTGGGTCTTGTTCTGATGGGTAAGGCCATGCTCCGTAAATCTTTAATCCAATTTTCTGTTAATGGGTGGAATTATGTTCCCTCCCTGTTATTTATCTGGGGCCAAAGGAAATGGCAACCTACTCCAGTATCCTTGCCTGGAAAATCTCATGGACAGAGGAGCCTGGTGGACTGCAGTCCATGGGGTTGCAAAGAGTCGGGCACGACTGAGAGACTAACACTAACTAACACTAAACTATGCTGGAGGTAATGAAGATAATGGGGACCTCTTTCAAAAGGTCCCATACATGTACTGCTATGCTCAGTGCCCCAATCCTGCAGCAGGCCACCACGACCCACGTCTCTGCTGGAGACTCCTGGGCATGCCCAGGCAAGTCTGGTCAGTTTCTTGTGGATTCACTTCTCCTTTCTCATGGGTCCTGGTGTACACAGTGTTCTGTTTATGCCCTCCAAAAATCTATTCTCCAGTCCTATGTAAGTTCTGGCAGCTCTATGATGGGGTTAATGGTGACTTCCTCCAAGAGGGCTTAAGCCATATCCAAGTCTGCTGCACCCAGAGCCCCTGCCCCTGCAGCAGTCCACTGCTGAACAGTACCACCACAGGAGATGCTCAAACACAGTTCTGTCTCAGTTTCTGGATCCTGGCCCACACAAGGTTTGTTTGAGCCCTCTGAGCATCTTTGGTGGGAATGGGGTTTGATTCTAAACATGAATTTGCCCCTCCTACCATCTTGCTAGGGCTTCTTTGACCTTGGACGTGGGATATCTCCTTAAAGTCGCTTCAGCGCTGTGCAGCCACCGCTCTAGTGCCTACCGTCTTGCTGGGGCTTCTCCTTTGCCCTTGGATTTGGGGAATCTCCTCACAACTGCTCCAGTGCCCCACAGCTGGAGACATAGCTGTCTCTCTGAAAAGGATTTGAGGACCAATATGCCTGGACAACTTCATGGTCTTGTCTATGGGAGAAAAGGGTTACCCAGGAGAGATCCTCTCAGAACACTCTATAAAGATGAACACAGATACAAAATGATCTGTGTTTTAGCAATGACGACTAAAACAATAAATAGGAAAGGGGAATGTGTAACACTATCAAACTTAATGGTTCTGGTCTGGCAAACCCCAGACCTGTGAGGTGAAATATAAGCCATGTTTCTTTGGCAACAAGAAGACAGTCCAGTGAACTGGCTTGGGGCACAACAAAGTGAAAAAGAAAACAAAAACATTACTGAGCCTGGGATGGAACACCAAGCCCCTGAGCAGATGCAGTATGTCTATTTTTAAGAGAAAATGCTGATCTATTATACTCCTTTTCTTTCATTCAGTCCTTGAGGTCAACATTTAATTTGGCCTCTGTCTGTATGCCAAGCATTGTGTTGAGTTCCGGGGGTTTAAAAATGAGTGAAGCCCCATTGCTATCTTCTTGGAGTCACAATTTCCTAGGAAAGTTAGACAAAGACACACAATTCCTGTGTTGTGTAGTGTACTAACTACTATCTGTAATAAAGACATTCAGAAAGAACCATGGGTGCCTAACACTTCCTATACTAAGGGGAAAATTCAGACAAGAGCATAAGAGCTTTCTTTTAATTTGAAACTACATGGAATAAACAAGTCTCTTTTGGTCATATTTTTTCACAAAGCTATTTTATCTGGATTTTAAAAATGTATCTTTTATCTCCATGAGGGGCTCATATCCCATTTACACTTGCTGAACATGTTGACATGACTGTGTTTATCAAAGGATCATAAAATTCCATGGCTGGATGAGACCTCAGCAATCATTCTAAACATTTTATTGTTAGTTGAGGGACTATACCATTATTCAGAGGATGAGATGGTTAGATGGCATCACTGACTTGATGGACATGAGTTTGAGTGAGCTCCAGGAGTTGGTGATGGACAAGGAAGCTTGGCATTCTGCAGTCCATGGGGTTGGAAAGAGTTGGAAAAGACTGAGTGACTAAACTGAACTGACCATTATTCAAGTTGCTATTATCTATATAAATCATCCATTACCAAACGACTCTAAAATGGTTATTTTCACTTTTTGTAATGTCTTCCATTATGTCTGTCTCCTGTTCAGTTGCTTCAGTCGTGTTCGACACTTTGTGACCCCATGGACCATGGCCTGCCAGGTTCCTCTATCTATGGGATTTTTCCCAGCAATATACTGGAGTAGGTTGCCATGTCCTTCTCTAGGGGATCCTCTGACCCAAGGATCAAACACTTGTCTCCTCTACATCTCCTGCATTGTAGATGGATTCTTTTTTTCTTTTTCTTTTTAAATTAATTTATTGAAGGATAATTGCTTTACAGAATTTTGTTGTTTTCTGTCAAACTTCAACATGAATCAGCCTTAGGTACACATATATCCCCTCCCTTTTGAACCTCCCTCCCATCTCCCACCCCTTCCTGCCCCTCTAGATTGATACAGAGCTCCTGAGTTTCCTGAGCCATATAGAAAATTCCCATTGGCTAACTATTTTACACTGGCAATGTAGATTTCTATGTTACTCTTTCCATACATCTCACCCTGTCCTACCGTCTCCCCATGTCCATAAATCTATTATCTATGTTTGTTTCTCCATTGCTGCCTTGTAAATAAATTCTTCAGAGCCATTTTTCTAGATTCCATATATACGCATTAGAATACCATATTTATCTTTCTCTTTCTGACTCACTTTACTCTGTTTCATAGGTTCTAGGTTCATCGACCTCATCAGAACTGACTCAAATGTGTTCCTTTTTATACTTGAGTAATAGTCCATTGTGTATATGTACCACAACCTCTTTATCCATTCATCTGTTGATGGACATCTATGTTGCTTCCGTGTTCTAGCTACTGTAAATAGTGCTGCAATAAACAATGGGATACACGTGTCTTTTTCAATTTTGATTTCCTCAAGGTATATACCAAAGAGTGGGATTCTTGGATCATATGGTGGTTTCATTCCTAGTTTTTTTTTTTAAGGAATCTCATACTATCTTCCATAGTGGCTGTTTTATATTCCCAACAACAGTGCAAGAGCTTTCCCTTTTCTCCACATCGTCTCCAACATCAATTGTTTGTAGACTTTTTGATGATTGCCATTCTGAGTGGTGTGAGGTGATATCTCATTTTGGTTTCGATTTGCATTTCTCTAATAATGGATAATGTTGAGCATCTTTTCATGTGTTTGTTAGCCATCTGTATGTCTTCTTTGGAGAAATGTCTGTTTAGGTCTTTTTCCCATTTTTTGACTGAGTTATTTTTCTGGCATTGAATTATATGAGCTGCTTGTATATTTTGGAAATTAATCCTTTGTCTGTTGTTTCATTTGCTATTATTTTATCCCATTCTGAAATTGTCTTTTCACCTGGTTTATAGTTTCTTTTGCTGTGTAAAAACTTTTAAATTTGATCAGGTCCCAATTGTTTACTTTTGTTTTTATTTACATTATCTAGGAGATGGGTCATAGAGGCTCTTGTTTTGATTTATGTCACTGAATATTCGTCTCTAAGAGTTTTATAGTTCTTGGTCTTACATTTAGGTCTTTAATCCATTTTGAGTTTATCTTCTTGTATGGTGTTAGGAAATGTTCTAATTTCATTCTTTTACATGTAGCTGTTTTCCCAGCACCATTTATTGAAAAGGCTGTCTTTGCCCCATTGTATATTCTTCCCTCCTTTTTAAAAAATTAAGGTACGTATTTTGCCAAGAAAATGCACTGGTCATAGCAAACATCCTCTTCCAACAACACAAGAGAAGACTCTACACATGGACATCAACAGATGGTCAACACCAAAATCAGATTGATTATATTCTTTGCAGCCAAAGATGGAGAAGCTCTATACAGTCAACAAAAACAAGACCAGGAGCTGACTGTGGCTCAGATCATGAGCTCCTTATTACCAAATTCAGACTTAAAATGAAGAAAGTAGGGAAAACCACTAGACCATTCAGGTATGACCTAAATCAAATCCCTTATGATTATATAGTGGAGGTGAGAAATAGATTTAAGGGCCTAGATATGATAGATAGAGTGCCTGATGAACTATGGAATGAGGTTTGTGACATTGTACAGGAGACAGGGATCAAGACCATCCTCATGAAAAGAAATGCAAAACAGCAAAATGGCTGTCTGGGGAGGCTTTACAAATAGCTGTGAAAAGAAGAGAGGCTAAAAGCAAAGGAGAAAAGCAAAGATATAAGCATCTGAATGCAGAGTTCCAAAGAATAGCAAGAAGAGATAAGAAGGCCTTCTTCAGCGATCAATGCAAAGAAATAGAGGAAAACAACAGAATGGGAAAGACTACAGATCTCTTCAAGAAAATTAGAGATACCAAAGGAACACTTCATGCAAAGATGGGCTCGATAAAGGACAGAAATGGTCTGGACCTAACAGAAGCAGAAGATATTAAGAAGAGATAACAAGAATACACAGAAGAACTGTACAAAAAAGATCTTCACGACCCAGATAATCATGATGCTGTGATCATTCACCTAGAGCCAGACATCCTGGAATGTGAAGTCAAGTGGGCCTTGGAAAGCATCACTACGAACAAAGCTAGTGGAGGTGGTGGAATTCCAGTGGCGCTATTTCAAATCCTGAAAGATGATGGTGTGAAAGTGCTGCACTCAGTATGCCAGCGAATTTGGAAAACTCAGCAGTGGCCACAGGACTGGAAAAGGTCAGTTTTCATTCCAAAAAAGGCAATGCCAAAGAATGTTCTACTACCGCACAATTGCACTCATCTCACATGCTAGTAAAGTAATGCTCAAAATTCTCCAAGCCAGGCTTCAGCAATACGTGAACCGTGAACACCTGATGTTCAAGCTGGTTTTAGAAAAGGCAGAGGAACCAGAAATCAAATTGCCAACATCTGCTGGATCATCAAAAAAGCAAGAGAGTTCCAGAAAAACATCTATTTCTGCTTTATTGACTATGCCAAAGCCTTTGACTGTGTGGATCACAATAAACTGTGGAAAATTCTGAAAGAGATGGGAATAACAGACCACCTGATCTGCCCTTTGAGAAATCTGTATGCAGGCCAGGAAGCAAAAGTTAGAACTGGACATGGTTCCAAATTGGGAAAGGAGTACATCAAGGCTGTATATTGTCACCCTGCTTATTCAACTTATACGCAGAGTACATCATGAGAAACGCTGGACTGGAAGAAACACAAGCTGGAATCAAGATTGCTGAGAGAAATATCAATAACCTCAGATACGATATGGCACCACCCTTATGGCAGAAAGTGAAGAGGAGCTAAAAAGCCTCTTGATGAAAGTGAAAGTGGAGAGTGAAAAATTTGGCTTAAAGCTCAACATTCAGAAAACAAAGATCATGGCATCCGGTCCCATCACTTCATGGGAAATAGATGGGGAAACAGTGAAAGTGTCAGACTTTATTTTGGGGGGCTCCAAAATCACTGCAGATGGTGATTGCAGCCATGAAATTAAAAGACGTTTACTCCTTGGAAGAAAAGTTGTGACCAACCTAGATAGCATATTCAAAAGCAGAGACATTACTTTGCCGACTAAGGTCCGTTTAGTCAAGGCTATGGTTTTGCCAGTGGTCGTGTATGGATGTGAGAGTTGGACTGTGAAGAAGGCAGAGCGCTGAAGAATTGATGCTTTTGAACTGTGGTGTTGGAGAAGACTCTTGAGAGTCCCTTGGACTGCAAGGAGATCCAACCAATCCATTCTGAAGGAGATCAGCCCTGGGATTTCTTTGGAAAAATGATGCTAAAACTGAAATTCCAGTACTTTGATCACCTCATGTGAAGAACTCACTCATTGGAAAGACTCTAATGCTGGGAGGGATTGGGGGCTGGAGGAGAAGGGAACGACAGAGGATGAGATGGCTGGATGGCATCACTGACTCAATGGACGTGAGTCTGAGTGAACTCCGGGAGATGGTGATGGACAGGGAGGCCTGGCGTGCTGCGATTCATGGGATCGCAAAGAGTCAGACACGACTGAACGACTGAACTGAACTGATAGGTGCATGGGTTTATTTCTGAGCTTTCTATTTTGTTCCGTTGGTCTGTATTTCTGTTTTTGTGCCTGTATCATACTGTCTTGATAACTGTAGCTTTGTGGTATAATCTGAAGTCAGGAAAGTTGATTCATCCAGTTCCATTCTTCTTTCTCAAGACTGCCTTGGCTATTCAGGGTCTTTTGTGTTTCCATATGATTTGTGAAATTTTTTGTTCTAGTTCTGTTAAAAATGCCATTGGTAATTTGATAGGAATCACATTGAATCTGTAGATTGCCTTTGGTAGTATAGTTATTTTCACAATATTGACTTCCAACTCAGGAACAAGGAATATCACTCCATCTGTTTATATCATCTTTGATTTCTTTCACCAGTATTATAATTTTGTGCATACAGTTATTTTCTCTCCTTAGGTAAGTTTATTCCTAGATATTTAATTCTTTTTGTTGCAATGGTAAATGAGATTGATTCCTTAATTTCTTTTTCTGATTTTTCATTTTTAGTATGTAGAAATGCAAATTATTTCCTTGTATTGATTTTGTATCCTGAAATTTTGCTAAATTCGCTGATTAGCTCTAGTAATTTTTTGATACTGTCTTTAGGTTTTTCTGCATACAGTATCGTATCATCTGCAAACAGTGAGAGCTTTACTTCTTTTCCAATCTGGATTCCTTTTATTTCTTTTTCTTCTCTGACTGCTGTAACTAGGACTTACAGAACTATGTTGAGTAATATTGGTGACAGTGGACACCCTTGTCTTGTTCCTGATCTTAGGGGCAATTCTTTCAGTTTTTTGCCATTGAGAATAATGTTTGCTGTAGGCTTATCTAATATGACCTTTACTATGTTGAAGTAGGTTCCTTCTATGCCCATTTTTTGAAGAGTTTAAAAGGAGTACGTCAAGGCTGTATACTGCCACCCTGCTTATTTAACTTATATGCAGAGTACATCATTTGAAACACTGGGCTGGAAGAAGCACAAGCTGGAATCAAGATTGCCAAGAGAAATATCAGTAACCTCAGATATGCAGATGACACCACCCTTATGGCAGAAAGTGAAGAGGAGCTAAAAAACCTCTTGATGAAAGTGAAAGAGGAGAGTGAAAAAGTTGACTTAAAGCTCAACATTCAGAAAACGAAGATCATGGCATCTGGTCCCACCACTTCATGGGAAATAGATGGGGAAACAGTGGAAACAGTTTCAGACTTTATTTTTGGGGGCTCCAAAATCACTGCAGATGGTGATTGCAGCCATGAAATTAAAAGACGTTTACTCCTTGGAAGAAAAGTTGTGACCAACCTAGATAGCATATTCAAAAGCAGAGACATTACTTTGCCTACATTACTTTGTCTAGTCAAGGCTATGGTTTTTCCAGTAGTCATGTATGGATATGAGAGTTGGACTTTGAAGAAACCTGAGTGACAAAGAATTGATGCTTTTGAACTGTGATGTTGGAGAAGGCTCTTGAGAGTCCCTTGGACTGCAAGGAGATCCAGCCAGTCCATTCTAAAGGAGATCAGCCCTGGGTGTTCTTTGGAAAGAATGATGCTAAAGCTGAAACTCCAGTACTTTGGCCACCTCATGCGAAGAGTTGGCTCATTGGAAAAGACTGTGATGCTGGGAGGGATTGGGGGCAGGAGGAGAAGGGGACGACAGAGGATGAGATGGCTGGATGGCATCACTGACCTGATAGACGTGAGTGTGAGTAAACTCCGGGAGTTGGTGATGGACAGGGAGGCCTAGCGTGCTGTGATTCATGGGGTCGCAAAGAGTCAGAGATGACTGAACTGAACTGAACAGAATCATAAATGGGTGCTGAATTTTGTCAAGGGCGTTTTCTGCATCTATTGAGATTGTCAAATGGTTTTTATCTTTCAATTTGTTAATATGGTGTATCATATTGATTTTTGGCATATATTGAAGAATCTTTGCATTCCTGGAATAATCCCAACTTGATAATGGTGTATGAGCTTTTTGATATGTTGCTGAATTCTGTTTGCTAAAATTTTTTTGAGGATTTTTGCATCTATGTTCATCAGTGATATTGGCCTGTAGTTTTCTTTATTTGTATTGTCTTTGATTTTAGTATCAGGATGATGGTGCCTCGTAGAATGAGTTTGGAAGTGTTCCTTCCTCTGCAGTTTTTTGAGAGTTTTAGAGGGATAGTCATTAACTCTTCTCTAAATGTTTGATAGAATTCTCCTGTAAAGCCATCTGGTACTGGGATTTTGTTTTCTGGGAGATTTTTTTATCACAGCTTTTATTTCAGTGCTTGTAATTGGGTTGCTCAGAATTTCCATTTCTTCCTGGTTCAGTCTTGGAAGATTGAACTTTTCTAAGAACTATCCATTTCTTCCAGGTTATCCATTTTATTGCCATATAGTTGTTCATAATCGTCTCTCATAATCCTTTGTATTTCTGCCTTGTCTGTTGTAACCTCTCCTTTTTCATTTCTAATTTTGTTAACTTGATTTTTTCTCTCTTTTTTTCTTGCTGAGTCTGGTTAAAGGCTTGTTAATTTTGTTTATCCTCTCAAAGAACCAGCTTTTAGTTTTATTAATCTTTACTATTGTTTCTTTCATTTCTTTTTCATTTATTTCTGCTCAGACCTTTATGATTTCTTTCCTTGTACTAATTTTTTTTTGTTGCTCTTCTTTTTCTAGTTGTTTTAGGTGGAATGTTAGGTTGTTTGATGTTTTTCTTGTTTCTTGAAGTAGGATTGTATTGCTATAAACTTCCCTCTTAGAACTTCTTTTGCTGCATCCCATAGGTTTTGAGTTGTTGTGTTTTCATGGTTATTTGTTTCTAGAAATTTTTTGATTTTCCTTTTGATTTCTTCAGTAACCTGTTGGTTATTTAGAAACGTGTTGTTTAATCTTCATGTGTTTGTGTTTCTTACAATATATATTTTTCTTTTTTGGTAATTGATATCTAGTCTCATAGCATTGTGGTCATAGAAGATGCTTGATATGATATCAACTTTCTTAAATTTACTGAAGTTTAATTTATGACCCTAGATGTGGTCTATCCTGAAGAATGTTCCATGTGCACTTGTAAAGAAGGTGTATTCTTCTGCATTTGGATGGAATGTCCTGAAGATATCAATGAGATCCATCTCATCTAGTGTATCATTTAACACTTGTGTTTCCTTATTAATTTTCTGTTTTGATGATTTGTCCATTACTGTGAGTGGGATGTTAAAGTCTACTATTACTGTGTTACTGTCAGTTTCTCCTTTTGTGTCTGTTAGTGTTTGTCTTATGTTTGAGGTGCTCCTATTTTGGTTGCATAGATATTTACAATTGTTATGTCTTCCTCTTGGATTGATCCCTTGATCATTATGTAGTGTCCTTCCTCATCTCTTATAATATTCTTTATTTTAAGGTCTATTTTGTCTAACAGGAGGATTACTACTCCAGCCTTTTTTTACTTCTCATTTGCATGGAATATATTTTTCTATCCTCTCACTTTCAGTCTATATGTGTCTTTAGGTCTGAAGTGAGTTTCTTGTAGACAGCATATATATGGGTCTTGTTTTTGTATCCATTCAGCTAGTCTGTTTCTTTTGGTTGGAACATTTAATGCACTTACATTTAAAGTAATTTTTGATATATATGTTCCTATTGCCGTTGTCTTAATTGCTTGGGGTTGATTTTATAGATCTTTTTTCTTCTCTTGTATTTCTTGACTATATAAGTCCCTTTAACATCTGTTGCAAAGCTGGTTTGGTGGTACTGAATTATCTTAACTTTTGCTTTTCTGAAAAACTTTTTATTTCTCCATCAATTTTGAATGAGATCCTTGCTGGGTACAGTAATCTTGGTTGTAGAGTTTTCCCTTTCAGTACTTTAAATATATCCTGCCATTCCCTTCTGGCCTGCAGAGTTTCTGCTGAAAGATCAGCTGTTAAGTGTATGGGATTTCCCTTGTATGTTACTTGTTGCTTCTCCCTTGTTGCTTTTCATATTCTTTCTTTGTGTTTAGTTTTTGTTAGTTTGATTTGTATGTGTTTTAGTGTGTTTCTCCTTGGGTTTATCCTGTATGGGACCCTTGTGCCTCTTGGACTTGATTGGCTATTTCCTTTTCCATATTGGGGAAATTTTCAACTATGGTGTTGATGGTGGTTTAGTCACTAAGTCGAGTCTGACTCTTGCAATCCCAAGGACTGTAGCCTGCCACGCTCCTCTGTCTGTGGGATTCTATTTTCAACTATAATCTCTTCAAAAATGTTCTCATACCCTTTCTTTTCCTCTTCTCTTTCTGGGACCCCTATAATTTTAATGTTGTGTTTGATATTGTCCCAGAGGTCGATAAGACTATCCTCAGTACTTTTAATTCTTTTTACTTTATTCCGCTCTTCAGAAGTTATTTCTACTAATTTATCTGCCAGCTCACTGATTCATTCTTCTGCTTCAGATATTCGGCTGTTGATTGCTTCCATGTGGTCACAAAGAGTTGGACATGACTGAACAACTGAACAGAACTGAGAGTTTTAAATTTCAGTAATTGTGCTGTTTGTCTCTGTATGTTTATTCTTTAATTCTTCTAGGTCTTTGTTAATTGATTCTTGCTTTTTCTCTATTTTGCTTTCCAGTTTTTGATCATCTTTACTATCATTATTCTGAATTCTCATTCAGATAGTTTGCCTATTTCCTCTTCATTTATTTGGACTTCCGTGTTTGTAGTTTGTTGCTTCATTTGTGTAGTATTGCTCTGTCTTTTCATTCTTCTTCTTCTTTTAAACTTATTGTGTTTGAGGTCTCCCTTTCCCTGGCTTGGTTTCTTCTATCCTAAGGCTGATCCAGTGGTTTGTATAAGCTTTGCATAGGGTGAGATTTATTCTGAGTTTTTGTTTTTTTGCTTGTTTTTCCTCTGATGGACAAGGCTGAATGAGGTGGTAATCCTGTCTGCTGATTGAGTTTGTAATTTTGTTTGTTGTTTAGATGAGGTGTCCTGCACAGGGTGCTACTGGTGGTTGGGTGATGCAGGTCTTTTATTCAAGTGGTTTACTTTGTGTGAGTTCTCACTACTTGATACACCCTTGGGTTAGTTCTCTGTTGGTCTCAGGTCTTGGAGTCAGTGCTCCTACTACAAAGGCTCAGGGCTTGATTTCTAGATGGTAGCTGTCCAGACCCTGGTGGCCGTCCCCACTGCCAGTTTTGAGTTCCCTGCAAGAGGGTGGCAGGAGTTGATGGCTCCTGGATTTTGCAGCCAGATCCACTCGTTCTCCCTCTCGACTTTGGGGCACCCACTTAGGGTGATTCAGTGACAGCCCTCAGGCAACTGAGGTTGGCTGGTACCAGTTCAGGTCACCACTACTGGCATGGGACTCAGTGCACTGAACAGGGTCTTCCCTGGCCAGTGCAAAGTGGGTGACAGGTGCTAGGGATGCATAGGAAATGCCTAGATGGATTCTTTATTACTGAGCCACCAGGGGCATAACACACATATTTTTATGGTTACTGAAGTAAACATAAAATATTTTCTATTATTATTCAACATTGAATTAAAAACATTTTTCCATATTACTACACAGTTTTTGTAATTTTAATTTGAATGCCTGCATGATAGTCTATTGTTTTGTTCTACCTTAAAAGACTAAATCATTCCTATAGTTTTGGACATGTACAGCCACCCCACTTTATAAATGAAGAAACTGAGACCAGGACAAGTACTTCATGCTTTGAATCTTTGTGAGTCCTTTCTCTTTGTCATGCTGTAGCTTTCATAGGGGAGATAAGAGTTATTATTAGCAAAAAGTTCTGTGAGGTTAGTTTCTTTAATGTTGGCGCATCATTTGGTATTTGTAAAAGATTAGATAATAGTAAAAATAAGATAACTGCTGAAAATTTAGAGGACTGGTCAATACACAAGGGAACAGGGGTCATATTTTCCTTTGATGCAACAGTGGCTTCTTTTGCTGTGTTGGGCAGATCCCCTGGAGACTTTGTATTCTCACATTTGCATATGAATTGACAGTATGAACTTACTTTGTGTTTCAAATATTTATACCAGTAGCAGGTTTCTGAAGAATTGAAATAAATGTGGTTAAGGCTGATATAGGTGGAAGCTGGAGACTAGGTCTGCTGACTGGAAACTGTTTTGCTAGAGTGTACCTTGGAGAAAGAGAACACTACCATGTTGGAGAGGAGGGTATTGAGAACTTCAGTATGGAGTTACTGATAGGAGGTAGGGGATGCCTATCAGACATCTCAAAAGCTAGAATATTTGTGCTGGAAGGGACATTAGATCCCATTTTCAACTTATCAAGTACCTATTAAAATAGCAGGAATTGAACTAAAACTCATATATTGTAAGGCCAAGTTGAGTGTATTGTTTATCACAGAATGATTCCAGTGACAAACTTTCCTCCTTAAATTACTAAGAACTTTTCACATATGGAAACAATTTTAATATCTTTTAAAAACTCTGATAGCTCTATTTGTATTTCCAGATACCAGAAAAATATATATGGTTATGTTCCTCCTCCATATGCTGGAGATGAAGTGACTCTTCCAAATTGAAGAGTCTGTGATCATAATCTTTAGCTTTGTTTCAGTATGTCTTGAAATATATGTTTTAGAATGTATATAATATAAATAGACTAGTAATGGACTCATTCAGAAACACCTCTCTAAACTACATTTCTAGAAACAGTGAGGTAATTATATCAGAGTTGAAGGAATAGGTAGATAAAGAGTTGAATGCAGGAGGAAAAGGAGTAGAAAACTCTTAGGTAACTTCCCATCCTAGGATCTCAAAGACTATGTGCAAGGAAAACAATAGAATCATACAATTTTAGTTTTAGGATTACTACCAGAAAGCATGTTATCTCATATTTTTCATTTATAGGTTGAAAACTAAAATTTAGAAAGACTTGTCCAGATTTTAAGGGCTTTTCATTGAAAACAAATGTCCCTGCTTTCTTTTGTCTCTAAATCTAGTTCTTTTTGTCAACTAATGTAATAATTATTTTGTTAATACTGTTGCCATGAAATAGGATAAGTGTCAATGTCCACCAAAGATGACATGGGGAGCATGTTATTATCCTTAAGGCTACCAAGTAGGGTTACACAAAAAGAAATGTAGTATAGACTCCAAGAGCTTGATTGTGGCTTTCGGTTGGAAAGTCTGAGCAAAATTCACAGAAGGCTAGTTCAGAGGAAGTGAACCTTGTGGAGGTGAGGCCTGAGCTAGCCTCTAAAGGATTGAACTTGAAATAGGTGGTAGTCAAAGGAGGGTACATTTCAGGCAGTAAGTACTAGCACTGCCACAGGAAGAATCTGTTACTGTGGAGAACATCCACTCCATTCTTTATAATAGCTTTATTATTCTCATTCTAATCCATGTAAATAACAGTGAGTAAGTTACATAACCACTCTTGTCCTCCTTCTTTAGCAGTAAGGAGGAGTGAATAATAAAGGAGGGTTTCCTGTTAGAGAGAAACCAGGAGGCATTATGAATATGAAGCAGTATAAAGGATTTTATTCACATAAAGGGGAAGGAGAATATGCTCCACAAAATTCTACAGCCAGAATTTCAAAGCATCAGTGTTGCCTAATGATGGTTTTAGCTTTGTCCTCAGTGGATATATAGTTGGAGTTTTGCAACTGAAAAATATCTTTGTAGTGTTTTGCCTGGATCAAAGCACACATAAAGCCTGATTGAATGGAAAAAAAGTCAAAAGCTAACAGGTGAGAGCCTCAGTATGATGACAGGTGGCCCTCAGGTTTTTGTTAATGTCCTATATGGCTAAAATGTTCTGAAACCTTTGTAAGCAGACTGAAAAATTCAACTACACACACACACACATGCATGCATATATGTATATATTTATATGTCCAGAACTGGTGCTCCTTCCTTTCTGGAGGTCAGAATTACTACAGATGGAAAGAACAACACTTTGTGCCTTTCTTTCCAAGTGTGTGAGGCTGTACCCCTGTTGGAAGACTAAGAGAGAATAAAGTTACAGAAATGTGCTTAAATAAGAACCAGTCTCTGTAGCACAATCCAGGTTTTTCAGTCTTAGGCATACAATGGATTCCCTGAAATAAGGAAATTTTATGAATAGATGGAAATATTTTATAATCAATTGTTTGCCTATAAATGATATTATTAATGAGAACCAGAGAAATCTTTATTCAAATGTATTCTTTTTATTTGAATCACTCTTTTTAAATAAAGATTTCTCTGATTCTCATTAATAATCTCAGTTATAGGCAAACAATTGATTATAAGGTATTTCCATCTATTCATAAAATTTCCTTATTTCAGGGAATCCATTGTATACCTTTGAATCAATTCTAATGAGGTGGATGAAACTGGAGCCAATTATACAGAGTGAAGTAAGCCAGAAAAACACCAATACAGTATACTAACGCATATATATGGCATTTAGAAAGATGGTAACGATAACCCTGTATGCGAGACAGCAAATGAGACACAGATGTATGGAACAGTCTTTTGGACTCTGTGGGAGAGGGAGAGGGTGGGATGATTTGGCAGAATGGCAATGAAACATGTATAATATCATATAAGAAATGAATCGCCAGTCTAGGTTAGATGCAGGATACAGGATGCTTGGGGCTGGTGCACTGGGATGACCCAGAGGGATGGTATGGGGAAGGAGGTGGGAGGGGGATTCAGGATTGGGAACATGTGTACACCCATGGCAGATTCATGTTGATGTATGGCAAAATCAATACGATATTGTAAAGTTAAAAAATAAATAAATAAAATCTGAAAAAAAATAAACCAATAGTAATAAAAAATAAATGAAAAGAGTGAAATTGGTGTTTCTGTTAACACTGGGTGGAGAGACCTCTTCCTGTTCTATGCTGTGGTTTTTAATGACATCTGTATACGCTGAAGACTTATCTTGTATCATGATTCCACATAGATTGAAAGCAAGAACTGTTACCACTAGTTCTGTAAATTCTAACCAAACCTGGATAAATCATATTGTGAGTAAACACTCTTCATGGTTACTTCTACTTCTAATGTTATTGACATCTTTTTCTTTAAAGAACTATGTCCAGTTCTTATCTTTGACTTCCTAAACCTGTCCTTACCTTCCTTGCCAATTATCTTAAGATCTTCTAGCAATATCATATTTGGTTTTTTCCTGCTTAAAGGAAAATTTTGAGGGGTCCCCAAATCCCTTCACTATTAATATATATGGGCTATGTGTAATAAGACAGATGGAAAAATATAAAGTTCAGTTTAGAAAAGTTTACATGATTGCACTCCAAAATTCAAACATACATACATACACACACACACACACACACACACTCCCAAACCCTCCCTAATTTGGATATTTTTTTTCCCACTGTAATGACTATTTATACAGTTAAATTCAACTGCATTATAAGCTTCTGAGGATTAGGAAGATTATCCTTTGCTTTCATTTTATTTCTATCCCCACTCTAATATGTAGCATAAAGTATTGTCCTTAAAAATGTTTAATAAATATAGATTAAATGATTATTTATTTACCAAATTGACTGGCTTATCAATATGCCATGGACAGTTTGACTTCTGAGACTGGTTGGGCAATTTCACAGGAGATATAGGGAGGGTTTCAGGCACCATGTCATATTTATCTTTATCTCCCTTGCGTTGGTTAACCTCATGTTCCACTCAGTGCTCCCTATAAGTAGATGCTCCATTTCTGTTTATTGAATAAAAATTAGTTTCTATTGTTGAGCAATAGCCCTTCAATTAAGTTCTGTTATGAGAACCTGTACCACCATATTAAATTTTAAAAGAACACAAAATTGCTGCTATATGACCTGGCTTTTCAGTATTGAGAATCTAATATAATAATAGAGGGTTATTTCCTTGAAGGTGTAGCATCTCTCTAGCATGTTGCTCATTGTTACATGCATGTCAAGTTCCTTAGAGTTAAAAGGTTCTCCCTTATCTGGGAGGAAAGAAATGAAAACCACTTACCTGGTCAACATTATTTCATGGGGTGCTGGGGAATAAATCAGGCTTGGCATGACCTTCATTGAAATTTCAGATTTATTTACAGAGGTTTGTGCTGATCGCTTTATCTACTGGAGGCTCTGTTTCCCCTTGGTGACTCATAAGTAATGTGGTCCATGCAAACCCGTGTAAATAGAGCTAATATTTCAAGGGAAGTCATGCTATATACTCTTCCCCTGAGAATAGATGATGGCTGACTGCTAGGCTGATATGAATTGATCTCTGTGAGGGAGAAGAAGGATTGTGTGGCCCAAAGGGCAGTATCCAGGGTTTGTGAATTCTAAGAGGGGCTAAGGTACACTGGATCAAAGTGTGCTCATGTGGTGTGCTTCTACTTATGAGCAAAAATCAACAACAGAAAACAAAATAACTCACTCAAATCAAGTCTTCAATGGTCTACAAAGTTATCATTGATTTTTCTAAATTTATTTGTGCTTTTTTTTTTTCTTTGAGCTGCTGAATCCAGTCATCTCCAAAGAAGAGTTTGGACCCACAAGTAAATATATCTTTAAGTTGGTTGCCTCTATTAATTCCACTTCCTTTTTTTGTTTATCCCAGTTTCAGTCCCTCACCACATCTCTCTTTTCTTGCCTTCTAATATACTTTTCTGGGATTTCTTGAACTTATGTAGCTCTTTTGGTCCAATTCTACTTAGGCCTCTATTCTACTTAGGCCTCTACAGTCAGCAGCCCTCATTTATACCTCAGAGACTTTCCCACACATATTCAGAGAAACCAACCCATCTACCTGCACTACAAAGTGAAATGTAAGGCTTCTGAAAAATAGGAACAAGTTTTTCTTCATAAAACATTTGCACACAATGTAAACTGCTGTGCTCTAGGGTTCTTATCTCTGCTTTATGATATATGATTGTATTAAATCTTTTAAATGTTATGGTTTAAGGAGTCTAGAAGGGAGTTAGATAACTGTATTAGAATCAATCAAGAAGTAGCAAATTTAGGGCATTCTATGGCCTCCATGTATTGTTGCTCACTACATGGGATAAAGATCTTGTGAACTTACAATGGTTTTGAGAAAACAAGACTCTGAGAACAAACTGTGAAAGATGCAAGTCTGTATAAAATTATCTGTGTGGTACTGATTTAAGTGATATTCTAAATACATATGTGGTCATGCCCCTCTCCTTAAAATCATGAGCTTTTTGAGGGAAAATACTGTGTTTTAGTCACTGTGAATTCTGATGCTTAGCACCAGAATTTTTTACTAAGGTGAGTAAATTCTCAGCAAGTAGCTGCATAAACTCCTAAATGAGTAGAGAATGCAGTGACCTCATGAGAACTGAGAGCTCTAAATAGAACCTTCACACCAAGATATCCTCCGTTCATCCTGCTCTTATAGCAGGAGAATCTACTCAAACCCCTTGGGACTAAGGTTGGTATGATCCTGATCCTGTGACCCATGCAAATTACTTACCCTTAATTTGGTCACGGTATCTTTATCATCATTACCTTCATCATCATTTTCAGTAACAGAAGCAACAAGTCACATTCACTATCTGTGGAGTCCTGTGCCATGTTCTGTGGGTAAAGACAGTTAAAAAACAAACAAACAGAAAAAAAAAAAAAAGTCTCTGTTCTGGAGAATCTAATATAATAATAGAAAATGAAAACAAATGTTATATAATGGCATGGAGTTTTTCATGGACTACTGCTATCCATATATTCTGAACAGAGTGAAGAAAAGGAAGAGAGCTTTGAAAATGAAGAGTGCTTTGGACAAATAAAGTACTAGGTACACTTTCTGGAGATTTATAACACACAATAACATGATGGAAGCTTTTCTTTTGACAGATATCACTTTAAATTTTCTACTAAAATATAACTGTATATAGCAAAATATGCAGATTTTAAGTATAGAGTGTTTTTTCCAATGATACAGTTTTGTAACCAAAACCCCAAAGAAAATTTCTATCACTCAAGAAAGTTTTTTCATCATCCTTGCCAGTCACTTCTCCCCTAGCCTGCACCCCGTCCCCCAGGAAACCATTATTCTGATTTCTACCTCTCTAGACAGAGTGGTTTTTCCTGTTCTTCATACTTAGTAGGCAAACTTTTAAAAATGTAATATTTATCAATATTGAGCATATTTATTATGCTGTAGAATATGCTTTGAAAAATGCTTAGTTATCACTTTACAGCTTTCAGTGGGTTTTCATATTCATTATCTTATTGAATTCAAAATAATATAAAGATACTTTAGGTGCCAATGAGAGATTCACACAGTGGTTGCCACAGCAGTTGAGATAACAACATGCCAATTAGGGTTAGTTTGAGTTGAGAAAGCTTCCCAGTGGTCATCTCTCATCTTCGGCTAGACCTTCAGATTAGTTAGGATGTTACCAAGTGGGGAGAAAAGGAAAGACAGTACCCAGATATAGGAACAGGGTGGGCAAAAATTTAACAATGGCAATA
The DNA here is from genome assembly GCF_014754425.2 of Oryx dammah. Lineage (NCBI taxonomy): Eukaryota > Metazoa > Chordata > Mammalia > Artiodactyla > Bovidae > Oryx > Oryx dammah. The sequence goes on along the minus strand of NW_024070206.1, from coordinate 47,482,230 downwards.
GCAATGTATATTGTGTAATAGAAAAGCAACAGCCAGAAAAAAGGTGTGGGAATAAAGCTGCTCCCCAGCCCTGAGCATACTTCTGTGCACTTGGAGAGGCACTGCAGTTCCAGAGCCATATCTATTAAGATATGTTCCATGCAAGATCCTCTCAGCTGTGTTTCCTTAGCAATGCTGTGGTCAGTAAAAAACTTTTAGAGACTGAATTCATCTTTTATTTGAGGTGTTTTTTTTTTTTTTTTCTCACACTCAGGGATAGTATATTTCCATTGTTAGAGGAGGTCACAGAGAGGACATGATCACTGGTTGACCCTGGAACTGGATGCATGGCAATAGGAGGCTCCTCATCCCCGCCCTCCCCCCACCATTGAAATGTACACTCCACCCATAGTTCCCACAGTGGGAGCTCTGTTCAAGGATGTAACATTGAGAGAGAAACGTGTTGTTGAGACCACAATGGGTGGCATATTAATACATGATTGAACCCATTAAGATCTCTCTATAATACTTAAGATTCTGGCAGGTGGGCCGGATCTACTCTTCTTGAGGCACCAAGACAAGCCTCCAGTGTAAGTTCTCTTCATCTCTGCACCACCACCTGCCAACCCAGAGTGGCTGTCTCTTTCTTGGGTCTCTCCTTACCCTCCATGTACAGGGGCCAGTTTCAAATTTCACCAAGAAAATCCTAAGATAGACAATCAACAGCTATTAATAAAACGTTCTTCATCTTCATTGTTCTTTCAGTAAATTACAATGGGTAGGGAAGCTGCTCACAGCTTTGTGCTTGAATTTTGTCATAAGGGAAATGTTGGCAAGGATTTCTCATGACTTGGAATGATAGGGAGTCTTTGTCTTCCTAGTGTGGTATCTTTTCCAACCCTCTCCATCTTCTCTAGTCCCACGGCTTTCTTTCCAGACCTCTTGACTCCTTGCTCATATCTCTGCAGTCATTCGTGGGAGGGTGGGGTTAGGGTAAAGAACTGTGAGAAAATGCATATCCCGACTGAGGACCAACAGGTAGCTCTCTTAGCCAGATGTCTCCAGCTTCCCAGAGAATTCATCTCCTAAAAGTAGTTAGGATTTTTGGTAAGTAATTTATCCAACAGGATCAAATCATTTATGCTGGATCACTGACTGACAATATTGTACAGGACATGAGGCATGGGAGTCTACTTATAGTTGTTTTTCAATATGAAAACTAGTCATGCTCTCATCTCCTCCTGCAAGAGCATCAAAATCACAACTAGCTGTTGAATGATTATTGACAGGAGGACATTGGAATCTACCCAAAAAAGATACCTCATGTCCAAAGACAGAGAAGCCACAATGAGATAGTAGGAGGGGCACAATCAAAATAAAATTAAACCTCATACCTGCTGGGTGGGCAACCCAAAAACTGGAGAACAATAATACCAAAGAAGTTCTCTCACCGTTACAAAAGTTCTAGGTCCCTGTCAGGCTTTCCAGCCTGGGGATCTGGTAAAGGGACTGAGCATTCCCAGGGAATCTAACTTTGAATGCCAACAGGGTTTGCTTACAGGACTTCCACAGAACTGGGAGAAATAGACTTTATTCTTGGAGGGCACAAGAAAATCTTGTGCTCACCAAGAACCAGAGCAAACGATCAGTGACCCCACTGGAGATTGAACTAGACCTATCTTTTAGTGTTGGATAATATTCTGTGGAGGCGTGGGTCAGCAGTGGCTCATTGCAGGGATAGGGGCACTGGTAGCAGCAGTCCTGGAAGGTGCCCTTTGGCATAAGTCCTATTGGAGATTGCCACTCAGTTCAGTTCAGTTCAGTTCAGTTCAGTTCAGTCGCTCAGTCGTGTTTGACTCTTTGCAACCCCATGAATCACAGCACGCCAGGCCTCCCTGTCCATCACCATCTCCTGGAGTTCACTCAGACTCATGTCCATCGAGTCAGTGATGCCATCCAGCCATCTCATCCTCGGTCGTCCCCTTCTCCTCCTGCCCCCAATCCCTCCCAGCATCAGAGTCTTTTTCAATGAGTCAACTCTTTGCATGAGGTGGCCAAAGTACTGGAGCTTCAACATTAGCATCATTCCCTCCAAAGAAATCCCAGGGTTGATCTCCTTCAGAATGGACTGGTTGGATCTTTTTGAAGTCCAATGGGCTCTCAAAAGTCTTCTCCAACACCACATTTCAAAAGCATCAATTCTTCGGCGCTCAGCCTTCTTCACAGTCCAACTCTCACATCCATACATGACCACTGGCAAAACCATAGCCTTGACTAGACGAACATTAGTTGGCAAAGTAATGTCTCTGCTTTTGAATATACTATCTAGGTTGCTCATAACTTTTCTTCCAAGGAGTAAGCATCTTTTAATTTCATGGCTGCAGTCACCATATGCAGTGATTTTGGAGCCCCCCAGAATAAAAGTCCGACAATGTTTCTACTGTTTCCCCATTTATTTCCCATGAAGTGATGGGACCGGATGTCATGATCTTCGTTTTCTGAATGTTGAGCTTTAAGCCAACTTTCTCGTTCTCCTCTTTCACTTTCATCAAGAGGTTTTTTAGCTCCTCTTCACTTTCTACCATAAGGGTGGTGTCATCTGCATATCTGAGGTTATTGATATTTCTCCCGCCAATCTTGATTCCAGCTTGTGTTTCTTCCAGTCCAGCATTTCTCATGATGTACTCTGCATGTAAACTAAATAAGCAGGGTGACAATATACAGCCTTGACGTACTCCTTTTCCTATTTGGAACCAGTCTGTTGTTCCATGTCCAGTTCTAACTGTTGCTTCCTGGCCTGCGTACAGATTTCTCAAGAGGCAGGTCAGGTAGTCTAGGTATTCCCATCTCTTTCAGAATTTTCCACAGTTTATTGTGATCCACACAGTCAAAGGCTTTGGCATAGTCAATAAAGCAGAAATAGATGTTTTTCTGGAACTCTCTTGCTTTTTCTTTGATCTAGCGGATGTTGGCAATTTGATCTCTGGTTCCTCTGCCTTTTCTAAAACCAACTTGAACATCAGGGAGTTCACAGTTCGAGGTCAGGGGCAGCGGCCTAGAGTGCCAGGCTGCGACAGCGCAGGAACGGCTGAGAGGAGTTACCCTGCGTCCAAGGTCAGGGGCTGTAGCTGAGAGGAGCTACCCCGCGTTGGAGGTCAGTGGCGGCCTCGAGGAGCTACCCCGCATCCGAGGTCAGGAGCGGCAGCCGGGAGGAGCTACCCCGCATCCAAGGTCAGTGGCGGCCAGGAGGAGACACCCCGCGTCTGAGGCCAGTGGCGGCCTGGAGGAGACAACCCGCATCAGAGGTCAGGGTGGCGGCCGGGAGGAGCTACCCACGCCCCAGGCCAGGCGGGCGGCTGGGAGGAGCAACCCGAGGAGCAGTGGCTGAGGAGGCACAGGAGGGCCTAGAGGAGCTACTCCACATTGAAGGTCAGGAAGGGCGGTGGTAAGGAGATACCCCTCGTCCAAGGCAAGGAGCAGTGGCTGTGCCTTGCTGGAGCAGCTGTGAAGAGATACCCCATGCCCAAGGTATGAGATTGCCACTAACGCTACCATATACCCCAGGGTAGACCCCAGGGCTGGGTTGTATCAGGCCAAACAAATAGCAGGAAGGGAACACTGCTCCACCTATCATCGGATAATTGGATTAAAGTTTTACTGATCATGGTCCTGCCCACCAGAGCAAGACCCAGATTTTCCCACCACTAGTCCCTTCCATCAGGAAGCTTACACAAACTCTTAGCCTCATTGATCAGAGGGCAGAGAGAGGCAAGTTCAGTTCAGCTCAGTTCAGTCCCTCAGGCGTGTCTGACTCTTTGCCACTCAAGGACTGCAACACACCAGGCCTCCCTGTCTATCACCAACTCCCAGAGTTTACTCAAACTCATGTCCATTAAGTTGGTGATGCATTCCAATCATCTCATCCTCTGTTGACCCCTTATCCTCCTACCTTCAATCATTCTCAGCATCAGAGTCTTTTCTAATGAGTCAGTTCTTCATATCAGGTGGCCAAAGTATTGGAGTTTCAGCTTCAGCATCAGTCCTTCCAATGAATATTCAGGATTGATGTCCTTTAGGATGGACTGGTTGGATCTCCTTGCAGTCCAAGGGACTCACAGGAGTCTTCTCCAAAGCCACAGTTCAGTTCAGTTCAGTTCGGTTCAGTAGCTCAGTCATGTCCAACTCTTTGCAACCCCATGAACTGCAGCACGCCAGGCTTCCCTGTCTATCACCAACTCCCAGAGTCTACCCAAAGCCATGTCCATTGAGTCGGTGATGCCATCTAACCATCTCCTCCTCTGTAATCCCCTTCTCCTCCTGCCTTCAATCTTTCCCAACATCACGGTCTTTTCAAAAGAGTCAGGTCTTCACATTAGGTGGCGAAAATATTGGAGTTTTAGCTTCAACATAACTCCTTCCAATAAACACCCAGGATTGATTTTCTTTAGGATGTAATGGTTAGATCTCCTTGTAGTCCAAGGGACTCTCAAGAGTCTTCTCCAACACCACAGTTCAAAAGCATCAATTCTTCTGTGCTTAGCTTTCTTTATAGTCCAACTCTCACATCCATACATGATTACTGGAAAAACCGTAGCCTTGATTAGATGGACGTTTGTTGACAAAGTAAAGTCTCTGCTTTCTGATATGCTATCTAGCTTGGTCATAACTTTCCTTCCAAGGAGTAAGCATATTTTAATTTCATGGCTGCAGTCACCATGTGCAGTGATTTTGGAGCCCCCCAAAAATAAAAGTCAGCCACTGTTTCACCCTTTATTTGCCATGAAGTGATAGGACCAATGCCATGATCTTAGGTTTCTGAATGTTGAGCTTTAAGCCAACTTTTTCACTCTCCTCTATCACTTTCATCAAGAAGCTCTTTAGTTCTTCACTTTTTGCCATAAGGGTGGTGTCATCTGCATATCTGAGGTTATTGATATTTCTTCTGGCAATCTTGATTCCAGCTTGTGCTTCCTCCAGCCCAGCATTTCTCCTGATGTTCTCTGCATATAAGTTAAATAAGCAGGGTGACAATATACAGCTTTGAAGTACTCTATTCCTATCTGGAACCAGTCTGTTGTTTTATGTTCAGTTCTAACTGTTGCTTCCTGACCTGCATACAGGTTTCTCAAAAGGCAGGTCAGGTGGTCTGGCATTCCCATCTCGTTCAGAATTTCCACAGATTATTGTGATCCACACAGGCAAAGGTTTTGGCATAGTCACTAAAGCAGAAACATATGTTTTTCTGAAACTCTATTGCTTTTTCAATGATCCAGTGAATGTTGGCAATTTGATCTCTGGTTCCTCTGCCTTTTCTAAAACCAGCTGGAACATCTGGAAGTTCATGATTCACATATTGCTGAAGCTGGCTTGGAGAATTTTGAGCACTACTTTACTAGCGTGTGAGATGAGTGCAATTGTGTGGTAGTTTGAGCGTTCTTTGGCACTGCCTTTCTTTGGGATTGGAATGAAAACTGACCTTTTCCAGTCCTATGGCCACTGCTGAGTTTTCCAAACTTGCTGGAATATTGAGTGCAGCACTTTCACAGCATCATCTTTCAGGATTTGAAATAGCTCCACTGGAATCCCATCACCTCCACTAGCTTTGTTTGTAGTGATGCTTTCTAAGGCCAACTTGAGTTCACATTCCAGGATGTCTGGCTCTAGGTGAGTGATCACATCATCATGATTATCTGGGTCATGAAGATCTTTTTTGTATAGTTCTTCCATATCTGAGGTTATTGTTATTTCTTGGGGCAATCTTGATTCCCTCTTGTGCTTCATCCAGCCCAACATTTCTCATGATGTACTCTTCATATAAGCAGGATGAAAATATGCAGCCTTGACGTAGTCCCTTCACAATTTGGAACCAGTCCATTGTTTCATGTCCAGTTCTAACAGTTGCTTCCTGACCTGCATACAGATTTTTCAGGAGGCAGGTCAGGTGGTCTGACATTCCCATTTCTTTAAGAATTTTCTACAGTTTGTTGTGCCCTCTTGAAGGGCACAAACAAAACCTTGTGCACACCAGAACCCAGGAGAAAGGAGCAGTGACCCCACAAGAGATTGACCCAGACGTGCCTGTGAGTGTCCAGCAGTCTCCAGTGGAGGGGTGGGTTGGTGGTGGCCTGCTGCAGGGTTGGGAACACTGAATGTAGCAGTCCATGTATGGGACCTTTTGAAGGAGGTCCCCATTATCTTCATTACCTTCACCATACTTTGTTCCCAGGTTAATAACAGAGGGGTACATAGCTCCATCCATCAACAGAAAATTGGATTAAAGATTTACTGAGCATGGCCCTGCCCATCAGAACAAGACCCAGTTCCCCTTTGTCAGTCTCTCCCATCAGGAAGCTTTCATAAGTCTCTTATCCTTCTCCATCAGAGGGCAGACAGACTGAAAACCACAATTACAGAAATGAACCAATCTAATCACATGGACCACAGCCTTGTCTAACTCAATGAAACTATGAGCCATGCTGTGTAGGGCCACCCAAGATGGATGCGTCATGGTGGAGAGTTCTGACAAAATATGGTCCATTGGAAAAAATTGAAGTTGCTCAGTCATATCTGACTCTTTGCAACCCCATGGACTGTAGTCTAACAGGGTCCTCAGTCCATGGAGTTTTCCAAGCAAGAGAACTGGAGTGGGTTGTCATTTCCTTCTCCAGGGGATCTTCCAGATCCAGGGATCAAACCCAGGTGTCCTGCATTGCAGGCAGATGCTTTACCATCTGAACCTGGAGAAGAGAATGGCAAACCACTTCAGCATTCTTGCCTTGAGATCCCATGAACAATATGAAAAGACAGAGGCAAGAAGAACCACAATCCTGCTAGAATGAAAACCACATCACAGAAAGTTAATCAGAATGAAAAAGCAGAAGGTGATATCCTAGATGAAGGGACAAGATAAAACCCTAGTAAAACAACTCTATAAAGTGGAGATAGGCAAACTTCCAGAAAAAGAATTCAGAATCGTGATACTGAAGATGATCCAGGATCTCTGTAAAAGAATGGAGAAGGTGCAAGAAATGTTTACCAAGATCTAGAAGAACTAAAGAACAAACAAGCAGAGATGAACAATGCACTAGAAGGAATAAAAAACAGATTAACTGAAGCAGAAGAATGGATAAGTGACCTGGAACGGTGAAAATCACTGCCACAGAACACAATATAGAAAAAAGAATGAAAAAAAAAAAAAAAAAAGAGTAAAGCTTAAGAGACCACTGGGCCAACACTAAGCACACCAACATTCTCATTATAGGGGCCGCAGAAGGAGAAGAGAGAGAGAAAGGACCTCCCAAAATATTTCAAGAGATAATGGTTGAAAACTTCCCTAACATGGGGAAGGAAACAGTCAAACAAGTCCAGGAAGTGCAGAGAGTCCCAGGCAGGATAAACCCAAGGAGGAACACATCAAGACATATAGTGATCAAATGGGCAAAAATTAAAGACAAAAATAAAATACTAAAAGCAACAAGGGAAAAACAACAAATAACATACAAAGGAATTCTTATAAGGTTACTCAGCTGATTTCTCAACAGAAATTCTACAAGCCAGAAGGGAATGGTATAGTATTTTTAAAATCATGAAAGGGAAGAACCTACAACCAAGAGCATCCTACCCAGCAATATGTTCAGATTTGATGGAGAAATCAAAATCTCTCCAGACAAGCAAAAGTTAAGAGAATTTGGCACCACCAAATCAGCTTTACAATAAGTATTAAAGAAAAGAGAAGGAAAAGACCAACACAAAATAAACCCAAAACAATTAAGAAAACTGTGACAGGATCATACATATTGATAATTACATTAAATGTAAATGGCTTAAATGCACCAACCAAAAGACATAGACTGAATAGGTGGATGAAACCATGTGAATGTATGCACTTCCACTTACCACATCACTCAGCTTAAAAAAAATTGTATGTAATTATTTTATATTGTTAGGTTGATCATATTTCCATTATGGCTTGCAACTGTAATTATCTTCTATTTTTCTCTGGTTATTGGTTATGAAAACTGATAAACATCTTTTGCTATTGTGATTATCTAAATGTTATTTGCTTAATTCCATTGTATTATGATTGGTCAACAGAAAATAATAGAATTCTTTATCACTAAAACTATGTTAATAGAAAAATCTGTAATCAATTTTTAAAATCCAGATGCATATCTATCAGAATTATCCTGAAAATTTTTGAAAAATACAAATGCCCAGGTATTGCTTTTTTTTCTCCAAACTTCAGATGTGCTTCTCATGAGCATCTGTGTTTAAAAACAACTGGACTGCTTGATTATGTTTTACTTTTATCTAGTTTGTTTCACTTTTTCTATTTCATATTTGATGCTCCCATTTCACTTAATTTATGTTTTCCAATTTCTCCACCTCTTCTTTGTTGTTTTTTCTCAAGCCTTTATAAAGCACAGTAGAAAAGCTTTGTACACACATATGTATACAAATAGTGTGTAGAATAAAATATATATTTTAGAAAACATAAATTTTTGCTTAAAAAAATTATGGCATTTGATTCCACTTGTTTTACAACAAGAATAGAATGCTATATTTCTAATTTATATTCACTCAAAGCTTTGATATAGTTTCATATGTTTTGGCATCTAATGTTACTGCTAAAAGACTAGAAAGTTTGTTATCTTAGTGCTTTAAAAATAAATTTGAATGAGGTTTGAAACTTCTAATCCAATTTTGAGAATAGAAAGAAATCTATGTTGTAAAAAAAAAAAGAAAACTGGAAGTTATTAACAATGTGTCATACAGCATTTTTAACTAAAGCACAGATTTTATTCAAATTTCACAAAATGTTATGCTTGTGTCCATTATTTGTTTTCATACCTTATTCAAGATTCCACATTGTATTTAGTTGCACTGAGTGACTGAGCAACTGAACTGACTGACTGACTGAGTGACTTCAGCCACATGAAATAAATTCTAGTAAATTCTCTTTTCATTTTTATTTTGTTATAGGTATTTTCTAGTTTTTCTTGTTATGACTTCTTAGATACACTCATCATTGAAAAGTAGACATTTAATTTCCAGATATATGGGGTTTTAAAGTTCCTTTGATACTAAATTTTCATTTTGATATTAAGTTCTCATTTAAATGCTATCTTCTCTGCAATTACTCTCTGTATTTTTTTCAGTCCTTTAACTTTATTGAGGCTTTCAATAGCTAAGTCAAAGATCTCTCTTGGTAAATGTCACACTACACATGAAAATATGTGGGTTATTATCAAGTATCTTTTGATACTGATTTCTAACATAATTCCACAATGATAAGAGAACCACATCAATTATTTCAGTACCTTTAGACCATGACATTTTGCACCTTGGATTTTTTACATCCCTGGATATGTTCCAATGTCTCCTAGTTCATAGTCTATGGGAACTTGAATAGAATTTGTAACCTATGTTGTATGAAAATTGTATAAATCATAATTATATTTAATTGGCTAAATAAGAAATTTAAGCAAGTAAATGGTGAAAGATTTCTTGTTGATATTTTAGCATGTACAGTAATTTCTATTCAAAATATTTTCTTTTTTGGTATGTGATTTCTTCTTTGATATGTGGGCTCAGAAGTGTGTTGCTGACTGTCCAAAAACTGGGTGATTTTTGCAGACTTTTTATTGATTTCTAGGTAAATGCTGTTGTGACCAGAGACCACATTTTGTGCAGTTTCAATTACTGGAAAGTTATTGAGATTTTTATGGACACAAATATGGCCTGTCTTGTTGTGCATTCTGTGAGCATTTGTTTGGTGATGTTTTAATAAATGTCAATTTAAGCCAAAGCGTAAAAAGTGAGAAAAAAAATTAGTGGCAAGGAAAACAAAAAAGAACACACACATAATTACAATGGGGTTAGCAAAGTGAGAGAGCTGCTATCTTACATAGCAGGAATGAGGGCAATGGATACTAAGTAGGATTATTTCTTGACTACCTAAAAATTAGTACAGGTACTTTTGGCAACAGTTTGCCTCTCTGTCTTTCACACCTTACCCACCTGTGCTTTTGTGTCCTCTTGTTGCTTCTCAAGTACTCTGCACCTACACTGCTCTATCATATGGAGGGCAGCAGAGAGGAGACTGCAAGAAGATGGGATGGATGGTCATTTTACATGAAGCTCCTGTCATGTCCTTTATCCAACTGTTATTCACTCAGACCCACATCCATTGAGTCAGTGATGCCACACAGCCATCTCATCCTCTGTCATCCCCTTCTCCTCCTGCCTCCAATCCCTCCCAGCATCAGAGTCTTTTCCAATGAGTCAACTCTTTGCATGAGGTGGCCAAAGTACTGGAGTTTCACCTGCAGCATCACTCCCTCCAAAGAAATCCCAGGGCTGATCTCCTTCAGAATGGACTGGTTGGATCTCCTTGCAGTCCAAGGGACTCTCAAGAGTCTTCTCCAACACCACAGTTCAAAAGCATCAATAAAACATAACATATTAGAGATCTTCTATATTAGGTGTCCCTCCACCATAATATTACAGATTAGGTAATACACATAAAAAAGCAAGTGCCTTTTCAAGCTCACAGAGTGTGTCATCTGTGGGACCAGGGCTAACACATGGCTTCCTGTTTACCTATAATTCATATCCCTTTATGCTGTACTCCAGTGATTCATGAAATAGAGAGGCAGTGGGCTCTGTTCATGGTTTTTTACTCAGGGGACAGATTGTTCTCTCCCTCTAGAACTTCATCCCCCAGCCTCTACCTAGACGATTCCTCTTCATCCCCTACAACTAAGGTAAAATATGACTTCTACATGGGAAGTCCTCCCTCAGCTCCAGATTGCCTGCCATACTGTTCAATAAAGCCCTGCCCTTCTTCAGTACTCACTGTACTTTCAATTACTTGCTCACTGTCCATCCTCTTTGTCCAACCATGAGCTTCATGAGGGCCCAGGGCCTGACTCATAGTTTTTCAATGGATGTGTGTTGGTTGAATGAATGAATATGTACTGAGCACTGAGGTAGGCCTGTGTGTTTCACTTTCACAGAGGCACATACACATGATATACAGCTTATTGTCATTATTCAGGTTTTTGTTGTTGTTGTGGCTTTGTTGTTACAGCAACTCTGACTAACTAAAGAACAAGTAAAATTTGGTGGAAACCTATTGCTAACTCACAGAGAAAGTTGAGAACTTGGAAGATGATGGGAAGTGAGACAACTCTGAGGAGCAGGAATGCTAATGACTGGAACAGCTCATAGCAGGGAGAGCTAGGCCAGTGGCCACAGCCATCATCAGGAAATTCCTACATGTAAAGTCTCTGTCACTGTGAAAAAGTTGCATGTGTCAGGGAAGGAGCTCCCAATTAGCACAGTCTGCTCCTTGGCCCACTGGGAAAGTGTACATTTCCCAAAAGAAGAATTCTATTAGGGAAGAGGAATGAATAAAGGGTGAAGAGATAAAAACAACAACAACAGCAAAATAAGACACATGTCCACTCCATATATACCTTGATGAACTGCCCCAAGTCTGTCCATGATTTTACAGAGGGCGTACCATGCCCCCCAGCACCTGAGTACCTCTCAGACAAGGTGCGGTTTTGTCAAGAGTCTGCCTTCCCAGGGTGTGTAAGATCTTATAGCCTGACAGATAAGTTGGGACAATAAATGTGTGCCTAGTGAATGAAAGCATGGATTATAGGTAGATGAAGTGCAGTCATCAGAGACAGCTCTCAGAGGAGAATTAGAGCCAGAGATGTCAGATGTATATTCAGTCCTCAAATATTTTTCACAACAGCTTTGTAAAACAGGTAAGAAAGTTATATTTCTTATCTTACTGATGAAGAAATTAGACAGAGAGATTAAATGATTAGTTCTGGGTCATACAACCAATTATTTGCAAAACTAGGATCAGAATATAGGTCTCCAGTGCCCTACTCCAATGGTCGAGATAGTGGGCCCAGGCTGAGTGATTTTTTTTTTAATTTTTAATTCAAATGTTTTTCAATGGATGATAAGCCAAAAATGAATATCGGATTTTGTAAGGGAACCAAAGAAACCTGAGAACACATGAAAATCTTAAACAGTATAGAAATGAAATGACTGAGATATACCATGTTTATGGGCATATGGGGTGTGAAAATGGGAGCAGAGAGCAGGCTGTGTGTTTAAAGTGGAACATTTGTACAGAGGTACTCTTGGTAACAGGACCCTGAGAGGGAGTAAATACAGAACATTGGGGAGTCTTCTGAAAGTTCCATCCCATTGCTCTAGTTTTTGAGCATTAAAGTTTTTGGGTTGTTGTTGAATTAGTATATTTTAAGGAATTACTATTGAAATGCATGCTTTTGTTGTTTATATTATATAACATGCCCCCCAGTAGCAGCAGCAGCAACAATAACCGGAACCCAATGATAGTTATTAAAAAGGAAACTTTGGGTTCTTGGATAAACAATTCATGGAAACAGAATGTGTGTTTACTAAATGCACATTGAAGATATTTTAGACTGAGTAATCTGTGGTACATGCTTCTTTTGCTGTGGGATGAAAAGTCATTTACAGGTACTTGCAAATACCCTGAATATGGACACAAGACCTTGATAGAGGACCAGGAAAGTTTCTATGTGTCCCCACACCATAGTTTGGGGTCCTCTGACTCTCCTGAATCAGGAAAAATGTGGGACATCATTCCTGTGGTCCATGAGGGTGGGCTACCTTATCCCTTTTTGTTGTTTAGACAGCATCTACTATTGTGGGGGATAATGCTACATAGAACCTTGTCAACTCCCAACTTTGCAGGTGAAACAGAACAGAAAGCATTCTACTTCAGTTTTTTTCCAGACAACTCTATCTCAACTCCCCATTCTGGGTCCAACTTGTCATCTGTAAGCATTATTTAAAAATTTAGATTCTTAGGATTAATCTTGTGAAGATTACTCTACAGTGGAGAAGAATATAGAGTGTGTAGAGCAGTGACATCATTGCCCTTTCCTAATTTCCACCTGAAACTCCAACATGAATATTTATTTTGATAAATTAACTTCTGTAGAGAAGAGAGAAAGGAGAAGACCTAGGGGAAAAGTGAGGTCAATGCCTGTTGTAATCCCTAGTTCTCAAAGGTGGGAGAAAACAATAAACAAGGTATTCAAGAAATTAAAAATAAAGCTACCCTATGACCTGGCAATCCCACAATCATGCTTCTAGGTATTTATCCAGAGGAAATGAAATCTGGACCATGGAGATACATCTGCACCCCCATGTTCACTGCAGCATTAGTCACAATAGCCAAGATGTGGAAACAATCTAAGTGTCCATGGATGGATGAATGGACAAGTTCAGTTCAGTTCAGTCGCTCAGTCATGTCTGACTCTTTGCAACCCCATGAACTGAAGCATGCCAGGCCTCCCTGTCCATTACCAACTCCCGGAGCCCACCCAAACCCATGTCAATTTTGTCGGTGATGCCATCCAACCATCTCATCCTCTGTCATTCCCGAATGGACAAAGAAGATATGAAATATCTACATATGTAATATAGATGTATACATATTAGCTGTATACATTAGATATATACATGTATATTATATGTAGTATATAATACACACACAATCAATTCCTTTGTGACAAAGATGAATCTGGAAAGAATTATGCTTAGTAAAGTAAGCCAAACACAGAAAGACAGACACGATATTTTCTTATTTATATGTGGATTCTAAAAAAGTCAGATTCATAAAAATAGGAAGTAGGATAGTAGCTGCTAGGGGCTGAGTGGTGGTGGAGTCAATGTAGGTCAAAAGATACCAAGTTTCATTTATGTGGGACAAATAAGTTCTGGAGATCTAAAGTACTGCATGGTGACTATAGTTAATAATACTATCTTTGCTAGGACAAATGTGTTCTTACTACAAAAAAATAAAGTATGTGAGATGATAGATGTGTTAATTAGTTTAATTGTGATACTCATTTCACAATGTATACATACATCAAAACATCAGGTTAAATATTTTGATTGTGCAACTACAATTTTAATTTGTCAAGTATGCCTGAATAAAGTTAGACAAATGTATGGGAGCAAGCAGGTTCTCAGTGAAGATATTCCTGGAAGCAGAAAGGTCAAGGAGAAGACAAGGAAGAATGAAAGCCAGAGGCAAATGGGGACCTCAGTATGAGGTGGGCATGACTGGTAGGCAAGAGCCCTTGATGGAAAAGGGATGCCAAAGTATCCTTCAGCTAGAAGAGAATAAGGAAATTATTGAACTCCAGTCCTATTGAATCCTTGAGAAGCTCACTTACAGAACTTAAACCATTCATAGGAGCTGGGAGAATGGAGAGGAGGCAAAGAGAAAAAGAGACAGAAAGAATTTCAGGATTCATTGTCAACAGCTTTTTGATAATGAGAACTGTGGTTCTATTCAGAGGTTCAGTTTAAAAAAAAAAAAGTTTCATTATTGGGCAGTTTGGAAGTTTGGCAACTAGTGCAAAGAAGGAAAAAGTAAACATTTAAAACTGGTGAGGTTTACCTTCATCTCTAACTTCTTTAAGTCCCCTTCTCTTAATTTTTCTGAGGCAGACAAAGAGGAGAGTCATATATCCTCTAAAATTCTTGCAGACTGTAGGGGTAAAGAGAAAGGGATTCCTGAGATGTATGTTGTGCCTTTCTATAGAGAGCAAAAATTAGCATTCAGCCTCCTTGTTACAAGTCCCATTTTGATCTTTTTTTAACTGCCAGTGAAAAAGTAATGAAGAGCAATTCTAATTTAGCCACAAAAACCCTACAAATGATAAAAACCAAGGCTGAGCTGACAGGTGTGCTGAAAATGGTCATGTCTTTCCTCTCATTGTGAGTCTAACTGGAGCTAATAATGGTCTAGAGTCAGCCTTTGAACTGCTTGTGGTGTCTGTCATCCAGAGAGTTCAAAGCCTTTACAAACAATAAATAATTAGATCTCACAAAAGCCCTGAAGCAGGAACAGGAGAATTACACTGTACCCATTTTACAGTTGAATAATGGATCACCAAGGGCCCAGAGCTGGTCTTGGAAAAAGTCTTCCCTGAGGCCTCTGTCCATGACTGCTTCCTGCCACTTTGGGGTCTTATCAACCTCTCACACACTCTACACACACTGCTGAGAGAAGCTATCCTCCCTACCATCGTCTTTACCCTGAGTCCAATCCTCTTTACCACGGATTTAAGCGTCTTTCCTCCATCTTTAAATTTCTATTTCTGACCATCGTCTCTGTTGCTTGCTTGTGTATTAAATGTCTTTGCTGCTTTGTGAGAATTATGGCATCTCTCATGTACTCTGCACTTCACAAATTAGTGTACGCTTCTACTCCACTTGAAAAAGTTAATGAGTAAGTGTTTCTAGTTATCTCCTATGTAGGCAGCAGTGATCTGGGCACTGCAGGAGGGTGAGGGCAAATTGAGTTGTTAGTAGACAATCAAAGGTGGATAAAATTAGAGTGCACATATTAGCTCCTCAAGAAAATGGGGTGTTTGGCTGACATGTGGAGTAGCAGGTACTGAGCTCAGCGCAGCCTTTTTTGCAGTGGTTGTAAACTCAGTCTAGTAACCTGCCAAAGAGAGTTTTGACTGTGAGAAAAACTAAAGGCAACTTTTCTTAATGAAATTCTTTATTCTTATTTTATTTTAACTTCACTCTTATGTTGGGAAACTTGAAGGTCCTTTCATGTGTCTGGAGGCAGAGATAGGACTCTGCTGTATACCAGTAAATGTAAAGCAGTGGGCCAGGGTTCATGTGTAAAAAGAATGTTCCCTGTTGGGGTTTTGTTCAGTGTTCCTTTTAAGGAGGAGGTGACATAAAAGCTAGGCTTGGTTATATAGGTTGATGGAACAGGGCATGGGTCCTGGGAGGAATGGGATAAGCTATGCAATGTGGCAGTAGGAGGTGGTTATACACAGGAATACGTAGCACTTGGCAATTTTCAGAATCTTTCTATCTACACTATTTCATTTGGTATTTCTGACTTCTTAAGAAGTAGGCATGACAGATTTTATTACCCCATTTTACAGAAGAGGAATGTGAGAGATAGTGTTTAGTTTATTCTTACAGATAATGTAACTGTCAGGCAGCAATTTAGGTGCAGAATCTGAGTCCTTGGCTAGGGAGCTGTGTCCGGCATCAGGCAGGGAGAAGCAGTGGAAAGACCTGGATGAGTCAGGCATCAGGAGATGGTGTTTCTCTTCCTGACTCTGGGAGGGGAGGAACAGCCAAGAATCCAGGAGGCCAAACTGGTCTATGCTCTGTCGAATGGGTCTCTGAATGAGCTCGTATTTTAACATTTCCCTGCTAGACAGGGAATTTTGCACAGGGCAACACACACAGTAGGAGTTCCGTAAGTGGTTGTCAGTGGTGTGGATACAGCCCAACTGGCTCACAACAGGCCCACCATACCTAATTGCCTCAGAAAGGACTGGGAAGAGACTGAAAATAAAATTCTCATCAATAATAGAATCTGTTGTTTTTTCTTCTCTGCCCAGGGAGACTTTGGTTCCTCAGTTGCATTTCCAGTATTTTAAGATGAGAATAATTTTCACAGTGGCAGGTACAGCTGGTGAGATGCTGTTTTAATACGAAGGAAAATGCTAGAATAGAATTTAAGAATATTAAGAAGGGATTTGGTTTCTGACAGAAATATTAGCTGTAAAGGCCGGTATGACGATTTTAGAGAAATTTAATTAAAATTTAATCTTCTTTCTAATTAAAGTTTCCTTTAATTAAACTTAAAATTAAATTTGCTTTAATTGGAGGAATTTAAAGGGTATTACCTTTTGAGTGTCAATCATTTGGAAAGAAAAAAATTATGCTGGTTTGTCTAGTTTAAAAAGGGATTGGTATCAAATTTCCAGAAAAGTAATAAAAATACTATATTTAAATAGAAATCAGTACTCCTTGCTGTTTGGCTTCTCATTCTCCTAGTTCAGAAATATTTGGCTTGAACTGTGGTTTCCTTCTGTGTGTGGGACCTCTGGAGAGGGCTGGGTTTAGACCATCAGGAGTTTTCATATAAGAGGCTTGCATCTCTTTCTCCACTATTCAAGATCCCTGAGGACCTGTCTCCCTTCTGACTGGATTGTTTTAAGTCTCCTTATGCCTACTTTGAAGAACCTTGCTCAATAGAAAAATCCAGAGAAATGGTTGTCTCCTGTCTTTCTCTGTGGCTCCAAGCCCCATTCATGTCCATTCCTTTCTCAAAGTCTTTTCATTTTTTAAAATATTTATTTTAATTTGAGGGTAATTACTTTACAATATTGTGATGTTTTCTCATGTAATATATTCAAGCTCTTTCAAGTCACAAATATCATCACATCCAAAAACTGAGGCTTAAATGGAGTTAATTCCTTCTGGGATAACTTACACTGAATGACTTCATTGTTTTCAATGACAGCATCTCTAAAAGTGGCACTTCATTATCTCTTTACATCCTCATCTGTTACCAAATCCTTTATGTTAGCCAACACAGCGATAACTTTAGTTTAGCTCCTTATCTTATCCCCAGATGGATGTGGGCAACAATTTCTAACAGGTTCTATATGCTCCCTAGTCTCCCTCTGATTCTATTCTGCTTCCTATTGCCAAACCATTGGTCTGAAAATACTGCTCTGTGACTCTCAAATAATCTCTGAAATTCTAACCCTGGTATTCAAGGGACTGCAAGGAGATCAAACCAGTCAATCCTAAAGGAAATCAATCCTGAACATTCACTAGAAGGACTGATGCTAAAGCTGAAACTCCAATACTTTGGCCACCTGATGTGAAGAACTAACTCCTTGGAAAAGACTCTGATGCTAGGAAAGATTGAAGGCAGGAGGAGAAGGGGATGACAGAGGATAACATGGTTGGATGGCATCACCGACTTG
Source organism: Oryx dammah (assembly GCF_014754425.2). NCBI lineage: Eukaryota > Metazoa > Chordata > Mammalia > Artiodactyla > Bovidae > Oryx > Oryx dammah. The sequence goes on along the minus strand of NW_024070206.1, from coordinate 47,464,402 downwards.
ATGGACATGTGTTAGAACAAGCTCCAAGTGCTGGTGATGGACAGGGAAGCCTGGCATGCTGCAGTCCATGGGGTCACAAAGAGTTGGACACGAGTGAGCAACTGAACTGAACTGAACTGAACTGAACAGTGGGTTTAAGACCACCTTGTCCACATTCATCTCCCTCAACTTGACTTGGCTAAAACACTCTTGCTCTCACCATGCTAGTTACTCACTGCTCCTTAAACACACTAAACTTCTTGACTTCCAAGCTTTGCCTGCACAAGTCATTTCAGCTTAGAATATACTCCCTTCCTTCAAGATTCCAATGAATTTCAAGAAATTCCAATGAAATAACAAGTCATCTAAAACCAGCCCCTTATCAGTCTGCCCTGGAGTGATGGCTCATTCCTCTGTAGGCCTGCAATGTTTATTCTGTGTATGAACATTCACATCCTTTATTAACATGTAGTCTGTATTTGACAATTTCTGAAATTTGGAAACTGTTATCTTCTCATTTGATCACCAGTGCCAGTTGTGATGTTTGTGACAGAAGTTTTATTATTCATTTTCATATCTGACCAATATGAGGCTCTGAAGTGTTTGGGCTTCATCAAGATCTTGTAGCTAGTGAACAACAGGTTGAGGATTAGAAGCCAGTTTCTCTCCTGGCTTATTTATATAGGTTTTACTGTACCTTTTTCTCCAACTGTCAGGTTTACTGCAAAACTGATTTTTGCCTGTTTGTTCAAAATAGTTTAAACAAAAACCTTTTAAGAACTCAGATTTGGAAACTAGTAGGACTTGTTGAGCTAGTTATAAAGATAAGTGTTTGCTATTTTATTCAAAGTAAGACACAAAAAAAGACCATCAAAGGAGGATAAATGACCAACTGCCTATTGACTTGTCATCACTAATGTACAGATACAAGGATGAGCATCTTAGTTTTCTTTATTATTTCTCCCTTTTCTCTCTCCCTTATTTCTTCCCTCCTTCTTTTGGAAAGAACTAGGGTGATTGCAGTAAAGACAAACAGTGCTGCAGGAAAAAGAATGCTGTGGTTAAAGCAGTAGATAAAAATGGACTAGGCTTTTAGGATATAAAATTAGAATTCAGAGCTGATGCTTATATTTACCTTTGGATATTTTGAGCCAATAAGACTTGGTGTAGCTGTGAAGCATAGAGCAGGGTAGCCAGAGCACAGGTGCTGAGGTAGAGGCTCCACTGAAATCTAGACAGGGATATGGCGCAAGGTCCATGGAGTAGTTATTTGAAGGAGAAATCAGAGAACAGCATTGAAACATGTATATTACCATATGTGAAACAGATCACCAGTCCAAGTTCGATGCATGAGACAGGGCGCTAAGGGCCAGTGTGCTGGGATGACCCTGAGGGATGGGATGGGGAGGGAGGTGGGGGTGGGGTTCAGGATGGGGGACACATGTACATCCATGGCTGATATGGTGAAAACCACTACAGTATTGTAAAGTCATTAGCCTTGGATTAAAATAAATTAATTTTAAAATAAATATTAAAAAAATTGTTAAGGGGCTACTATGTTCACTTCTCCCTTCGAAAGAGAGTGCTCTCAAGCACTTCTTGTGTAGATGCTGAAGCTTCGTCTCTGAATGTTGAGAGCAGTAGAACCTGCTCTCCTGCAGTTGTCTAGACCAACGAACAGTCTCAGCCATGGACAACCACGGATAGGCTTGATCTGCAGGGACTAGCCACCATACTATGCAGGATAAGGCATGCTCCCTACGAGTCAGCAATGGATCAATTCAACCAGATAGACTTTCTTGGGGGAACAGTGCTACAGGCACATAAAACTGGTGGCGCCCTTGAGGTTATGATGAGTCCTAGAGTAGACAAACTGCTTTTCTTGAATCTTAGAAGTTCTGAGGCCCAAAATGGCTTTATTGCCCCTCAGTAAGTTGCCTTGCTGTCTTGCTTCCTTTTGTGATCACACAGTGAACAATCATTACAGAAAGCATCTGAGAATGTCTTTTTTACAGTCTTATAAACCAAGTTCTTAATTATGCCACTTAATATCTCAAAGTCTTTCAGAGCTCTGGATATAGCACTTTTAAAATTGTTATACATTTCATGTAATAATAATTTTACCTGTCATGAAATATTCTTTTTGAAATTGTTTCTCAGCCACTTAAAAATATAAAAAAAGCATTCTTCAATCAGCAGCTCTACAAAAACACTTGTGGCTAAATCTGGCCTGGGGCTTAAATGTACCAGTCCCATTCTCCTCTGAGATGATGCGGTCTTATCTCCCTGGGTCCTTCTATCCCCTAGGGATAACTCTTGTTTTCTCACTTCCGCATCTTTATTGATGTTGATCTCTCAAACTGAAAAATCTTATCTTGGTCCAGATTTGTCAAAATTCTGTCTAATATTAAAAATCTACCTCAAATAGAGAATTGAGATGACATTCCAGGTTTCCAGTTCTCAAACTATCCTAGAAATAGGAGGTGGTTCAGTTCAGTTCAGTTCAGTTCAGTTGCTCAGAAGTGTCTGGCTCTTTGCGACCCCATGAATCGCAGCACGCCAGGCCTGCCTGTCCATCACCATCTCCCGGAGTTCACTCAAACTCACATCCATCGAGTCCGTGATGCCATCCAGCCATCTCGTCCTCGGTAGTCCCCTTCTCCTCCTGCCCCCGATCCCTCCCAGCATCAGAGGCTTTTCCAATGAGTCAAGTCTTCACATGAGGTGGCCAGAGTACTGGAGCTTCAGCATCATTCCTTCCAAAGAAGTCCCAGGGTTGATCTCCTTCAGAATGGACTGGTTGGATCTCCTTGCAGTCCAAGGGACTCTCAAGAGTCTTCTCCAACACCACAGTTCAAAAGCATCAATTCTTTGGTGCTTTGCCTTCTTCACAGTCCAACTCTCACATTCATACATGACTACTGGAAAAACCATAGCCTTGACTAGACAGACTTAGTTGGCAAAGTAATGTCTCTGCTTTTGAATATACTATCTAGGTTGGTCATAACTTTTCTTCCAAGGAGTAAGCGTCTTTTAATTTCATGGCTGCAGTCACCATCTGCAGTGATTTTGGAACCCCCCAAAATAAAATCTGACACTATTTACACGGTTTCCCCATCTATTTCCCATGAAGTGATGGGACCGAATGCCATAATCTTCGTTTTCTGAATGTTGAGCTTTAAGCCAACTTTTTCGCTCTCCTCTTTCACTTTCATCAAGAGGTTTTTTAGTTCCTCTTCATTTTCTGCCATAAGGGTAGTGTCATCTGCATATCTGAGGTTATTGATATTTCTCCCGACAATCTTGATTCCAGCTTGTGCTTCTTCCAGTCCAGTGTTGCTCATGATGTACTCTGCATATAAGTTAAATAAGCAGGGTGACAATATACAGCCTTGATGAACTCTTTTTCCTATCTGGAACCAGTCTGTTGTTCCATGTCCAGTTCTAACTGTTGCTTTCTGACCTACATACAGATTTCTCAAGAGGCAGGTCAGGTGGTCTGGTATTCCCATCTCTTTCAGAATTTGCCACAGTTTATTGTGATCCACACAGTCAAAGGCTTTGGCATAGTCAATAAAGCAGAAATAGATGTTTTTCTAGAACTCTCTTGCTTTTTCCTTGATCCAGTGGATATTGGCAATTTGATCTCTGGTTCCTTTGCCTTTTCGAAAACCAACTTGAACATCAGGGAGTTCACAGTTCACGTATTGCTGAAGCCTGGCCTGGAGAATTTTGAGCATTACTTTACCAGCATGTGAGATGAGTGCAATTGTGCGGTAGTCTGAGCATTCTTTTGCATTGCCTTTCCTTGGAATTGGAATGAAAACGGACCTTTTCCAGTCCTGTGGCCACTGCTGAGTTTTCCAAACTTGCTGGCATATTGAGTGCAACACTTTCACAGCATCATCTTTCTGGATTTGAAACAGCTCAATTGGAATTCCATCACCTCCACTAGCTTTGTTCATAGTGATGCTTTCTAAGGCCCACTTGACTTCACATTCCAAGATGTCTGGCTCTATATTAGTGATCACATCATCATGATTATCTGGGTCGTGAAGATCTTTTTTGTACAGTTCTTCCATGTATTCTTGCCACCTCTTCTTAATATCTTCTGCTTCTGTTAGGTCCAGACCATTTCTATCCTTTATCGAGCCCATCTTTGCATGAAATGTTCCCTTGGTATCTCTAATTTTCTTGAAGAGATCTCTAGTCTTTCCCATTCTGTTCTTTTCCTCTATTTCTTTGCACTGATTGCTGAAGAAGGCTTTCTTATCTCTTCTTGCTATTCTTTGGAACTCTGCATTCAGATGCTTAAATCTTTCCTTTTCTCTTTTGCTTTTCGCCTCTCTTCTTTTCACAGCTATTTGTAAAGCCTCCCCAGACAGCCATTTTGCTTTTTTGCATTTCTTTTCCATGGATGGTCTTGCTCTCTGTCTCCCGTACAATGTCACGAACCTCATTCCATAGTTCATCAGGCACTCTATCTATCTGATCTAGGCCCTTAAATCTATTTCTCACTTCCACTGTATAATCATAAGGGATTTGATTTAGGTCATACCTGAATGGTCTAGTGGTTTTCCCTACTTTCTTCAATTTAAGTTTGAATTTGGTAATAAGGAGTTCATGATCTGAGCCACAGTCAGCTCCTGGTCTTGTTTTTGTTGACTGTATAGAGCTTCTCCATCTTTGGCTGCAAAGAATATAATCAATCTGATTTCAGTGTTGACCATCTGGTGATGTCCTTGTGTAGAGTCTTCTCTTGTGTTGTTGGAAGAGGGTGTTTGCTATGACCAGTGCATTATCTTGGCAAAACTCTATTAGTCTTTGCCCTGCTTCATTCTGCATTCTAAGGCCAAATTTGGCTGTTACTCCAGGTGTTTCTTGACTTCCTACTTTTGCATTCCAGTCCCCTATAATGAAAAGGACATCTTTTTTGGGTGTTAGTTCTAAAAGGTCTTGTAGGTCTTCATAAAACCATTCAACTTCAGTTTCTTTAGCATTACTGGTTGGGGCATAGACTTGGATAACTGTGATATTGAATGGTTTGCCTTGAAGATGAACAGAGATCATTCTGTCATTTTTGAGATTGCATCCAAGTACTGCATTTTGGACTCTTTTGTTGACCATGATGGCTACCTCATTTCTTCTGAGGGATTCCTGCCCGCAGTAGTAGATATAATGGTCATCTGAGTTAAATTCACCCATTCCAGTCCATTTTAGTTCGCTGATTCCTAGAATGTTGACGTTCACCCTTGCCATCTCTTGTTTGACTACTTCCAATATGCCTTGATTCATGGACCTGACATTCCAGGTTCCTATGAAATATTGCTCTTTACAGCATCAGATCTTCCTTCTATCACCAGTCACATCTACAACTGGGTATTGTTTTTGCTTTGGCTCCATCCCTTCATTCTTTCTGGAGTTATTTCTCCACTGATTTCCAGGTGCATATTGGGCACCTAATGACCTGTGGAGTTCCTCTTTCGGTATCCTATCTTTTTCCTTTTCCTACTGTTGATGGGGTTCTCAAGGCAAGAATACTGAAGTGGCTTGTCATTCCCTTCTCCAGTGGACCACATTCTGTCAGACCTCTCCTCCATGACCTGCCCATCTTGGGTTGCCCCGCAGGCATGGCTTGGTTTCATTGAGTTAGACAAGGCTGTGGTCCTAGTGTGATTAGATTGACTAGTTTTCTATGAGTATGGTTTCAGTGTATCTGCCCTCTGATGCACTCTTGCGACACCTACCATCTTACTTGGTTTCTCTTACCTTGGGCATGGGGTATCTCTTCACAGCTGCTCCAGCAAAGCACAGCCACTGCTCCTTACCTTGGACGAGGAGTATCTCCTTACCACCGCTGTTCCTGACCTTCAACATGGAGTAGCTCCTCTAGGCCCTCCTGTGCCTGTTCAGCCACCACTCCTCAGGTTGTTCCTCCCAGCCGCCAGCCCTGGCCTCGGGCTCGGGGTGGCTCCTCAGGGTCACAGCCCCTGGCCTCGGGCACGAGGTGGCTTCTCCTGGCCACCCCCGACCTCAGACGTGGGGTGTCTCCTCCCAGCCGCCACTGGCCTCTGATGCCGGGTAGCTCCTCTTGGCCGCCACTGACCTCGGACGCGGGGTAGCTCCTCTTGGCCGCTGCCCCTGACCTCGGACGTGGGGTGGCTCCTTCCGGCCGTTCCTGTGCTGTCACAGCCTGGCACTCTGGGCCGCTGTCCCTGACTTCAGACGTGGGGTAGCTCTCGGCTGTGCTTAGTGCGCCGGCCCGCCGCTGCTGTGGTTAGGACTTTGAAATCAGACTGCCTGAGTCTGACTGCTTACTAACTCTGTCATCTTGGGCAACCTAATCTTATTAAGCTTCATCTGAAAAATGAAGATAATAACATCTCAAATTACAGTTCATAGGGCTATTGTGAGAATAATATTGTGAGCAGATAAAGAGCTTAGCATAGTACCTGATGGGGATGAAGTAATCGGGATTGAGTAATCTGTTCATGTCAGCAATTGTCTGTTCTTTGTCCTGGGTCCTGTACTAAATGGTGTACTATCCTTTTGCAGTTTAAAGAAACAGTTTTGCAGTGAGAACAAGCACAATGCAATAGCCTTTGTTCTAGCAAGTGTTTTCATTCTTACATGTACAGTCTAATCTTTTCCACTTGGTTTGACAATAAAAGAACAAATTTATTTTTCCCTCTGTCGCCTATGCTTACCTCCACATGGAAGTATAATTTTCTCTTTTTTATTTTTTCTTAATTTTAGGTTTTTTTATATGAGTGATAGAATTAATGTAGTTTCTTCTTTTACCAAAAATTTATTCTCTCAGAGTCTTATCCTACCATTCCATCTTGGTTTGAATACTAGAGTCATCAATTTATATCAAACCAGCTCTAGGAATAATGTTGGTTTATTAATTCCCTTTGTAGAGTATAGAAGCAAGGTGGAGAAACTCTGCAGAAAGAATTTATTTCCTTTCACTTTCCTTTTGAGAGAGTGTAAAGAACACCAGATAATTAGGAGTAGGAAGTTTATATATGTGTATATATATATATACACATTTTAAACCATGTCATGTACAAGTTGGAAACCAGTTTCAACTTTCTGAATTCAAGAGTAGTTTTTCATAATCAAAGATACTTGCTTTCTATGGTTACTTCATCTATCATTTCATTCATTCAGGGCCTTTAATGAACACTTAGAGATCACCTTAGCTAGAATATCTAGGGGAAAGAAGATAAATGAGGGACAGTCATAATTAACTCCAGTAGCTCCAGGCCATGAGAGAGCATAGCCATCCAAACAATGAGCTATCACAGCAGACGAGGGAGGTGCCCTCCGTTAGGCAGACTGCCATCTGTGTGCAGGGACAGAGTGCTGAACAGTGATGATGCAAGAGGGAAAGTCTCAACGATATTTAAACTGGTCTGAGGAGAGATAAAAAGGCATGCCCAGCAAATGGAACAGTGTGTGTGTGTGTGAGGTTGTGTGGCAGGTTTCAGAAAGAAAACAATGGTTTGTGTGACTAGAGGAATATAGTGAAAGATGAGGCTGAGAAATCCACATCACCATTGTAAAAAGCTCATGGCATCCTTACAAAGACCTAGCTATCGTTGAAGGAGGTGGGAAAACCCAATTAAAGATAATAGTTACCTTTTCAATTTAGAAAATGTTCAGAAGAACTTATTTATAGAGCCTGATAAGAAAATACAAAAATTCCTGATTTATAATGGTAAATTATGGAAATTGTCATTAGCCAAAGACAATTTCTAAGAATGAAGCACATATTTGGTTTGAAAGGCATTGACATTATCTTTGACAAAAGAGGCAAGAATATACAGTGGAGAAAAGACAGCCTCTTCAATAAGCGGTGCTGGGAAAACTGGACAGCTACATGTAAAAGAATGAAACTATAACACTTCCTAACACCATACACAAAAATAAACTCAAAATAGATTAAAGACTTAAATGTAAGTCCAGAAACTATAAAGCTCTTAGAGGAAAACATAGGCAGAGCACTCGATGACATAAAGCAAGATCCTCTATGACCCACCTCCTAGAGTAATGGAAGCAAAAGCAAACATAAACAAATGGGAGCTAAATTAAATTTAAAAGGTTTTGCATAGCAAAGGAAACAATAAACAAGATGAAAAGACAAATCTCAGAATGGGAGAAAATAATTGGAAACAAAACAAGTGACAAAGGATTAATCTTCAAAGTGTATAAGCAGCTCATACAGCTCAATATCAGAAAAGGAAAAAAAAAAAAAAAAAAACACACACACACACAACCAAAACAGTCTAATCAAAAATAGGCAGAAGACCTAAACAGAAACTTCTCCAAAGAAGGCATGGAGAGATGGCCAATAAACACATGAAAAGATGGTCACCATCACTAATTCTTAGAGAAATGCAAATTAAAACTACAATTAGGTATCACATCACATCAGTCAGAATGGCCATCATCAAAAAATCTACAAAGCATAAATATTGGAGACAATGTTGCAAAAAGGGAACTCTCTTGCACTGTTGGAGGGAAGGTAAATTGATTCAGCCACTATGGAGAATGGGTGATTCCTTAAAAAACTAGAAATAAAACTACCATATGACCCAGCAGCAGTCCCACTACTGGGCATATACTCTGAGGAAACCATTATTGAAAAAGACACATGTACCCTACTGTTCACTGCAGCACTATTTACAATAGCTTGGACATGGAAGTAACCTAGATGTCCATCAACAGATGGATGGATAAAGAAGCTGCAGTACATATAGACAAAGGAATAATATTCAGGCATAAAAATGAACACATTTGAGTCAGTTCCGGTGAGATGGGTTAACCTAGAGCTTGTTATACAGTATGAAGTCAGAAAGAGGAAAACAAATACCATATATTAATGCATACATATGGAATCCAGAAAATTGGTATTCTTGGACTTATTTGAAGGGAAAGAATGAAGACACAGATATAGAGAATGGACTCGTGGACACAGTTGGGGAAAGAAAGAGTGGGACGAATGGAGAAGTAGTATCGACATATATTCTCTACCCTGTCTAAAATAGATAGCTGGTGAGAAGTTGCTATATAACACAGGGAGCCCAGCCTGGTGCTCTGTGATGACCTTGAGGGGAGGGGTGGGGGAGGGGAGGGAGACTCAAGAGGAAAATGATAAATGTATAATGGCTGATTTGCTTTGTTGTACAGCAGAAACTGACACAGCATTGTAAAGCAATTTTCCTCCAATTAAAAAAGAAATTAAAAAAAAAAAAGAAAGAAAGGCATCGACGAGTCATCTCATTCCCACTTTAACTCAAAGGATTGCTAAAGTTTAGCATAGAAAAAAAAGTCCTCTGGTCTAGTATTTCCAAACATTTTTTAATGTACATGAGTGCTCAGTATGTCCAACTTTTTGTGAACCCATGGAGCACAGTAGGCTTCTCTATTCATGGAATTTTCCAGGCAAGAATACTGGAGTAGGTTTCCATTTCCTACTACAGGGGATTTTCCTGACCCAGGGACTGAACCCAAGATTCGTGCTTCTTCTGCAATGGCAGGTGGATTCTTTGCCACTGTGCTACCTAGGAGGCCCCTTATTAATGTGAGGATTCTTTAAAAGATGTTATAAAATTTCCCAGTTTCTTTGCACAGTAGTTGTGCTCACTGATTAAAAAAATAATTACAAAAAGCCATGAATTTAGTGACACTGTTAAATAAATCTGAATCTTATTTATCTCTTCATCTAGAATATGTTGAAGAAAAATTGTCATACACATGTATGTGTAAAATAGATCATTTGTTCAGACTCTAGTACCCACTAGATATGTGACTTGCCTTTTTTGAAGAGGAGAGTGTCCTCCTGTATACCAGTCCTCTATGCCTGAGTCCCATAACTGGCTTGTTGCCTAGCTGGCTTGTGGTAGAGTCAGGACAAGAATGCAGAAAGTTTTAGTTATATTTAGTTTTCACTTATCAGGCAAACTTGGATGGACACAGAAGAGAGCCAAGAGGTGAGTGCCCACTTTGAAGGAGTTTGTGGCTTGATTACAGTTACTTATTGGGGTATCATTTTTATGATATGCTCCAGCTGGATTTAGAAAAGGCAGAGGAACCAGAAATCAAATGGCCAACATCCATTGGCTCTTAGAAAAAGCAAGAGAATTCCAGAAAAATATCTACTTTTGCTTTATTGACTATGCCAAAGCCTTTGACTGTGTGGATCATAACAAACTGGAAAATTCAAGAGATGGGAATACCAGACCACTTTACCTGCCTCCTGAGAAATCTGTATGCAGGTCAGGAAGCAACAGTTTAGAACCAGACATAGAACAACAGACTGGATCCAAATAGGGAAAGGAGTACATGAAGGCTATATATTGTCACCCTGCTTCTTTAACTTATATGCAGAGTATATCATGAGAAATGCTGGGCTGGATGAAGCACAAGCTGTAATTAAGATTGTCAGGAGAAATATCAATAACCTCAGATATGCAGATGACACCACCCTTATGGCAGAAAGTGAAGAACTAAAGAGCCTCTTGATGAAAGTGAAAGTGGAGAGTGAAAAAGCTGGCTTAAAACTCAACATTCAAAAAACTAAGATCATGGCATCTGGTCCCATCACTTCCTGGCAAATAGATGGGGAAACAATGGAAACAGTGACAGACTTTATTTTCTTGGACTCCAAAATCACTGCAGATTGTGACTGCAGTCAGGAAATTAAAAGACACTTTCTCCTTGGGAGAAAAACTATGACCAACCTAGACGGCATATTAAAAAGCAGAGACATTACTTTGCTGACAAAGGTCTGTCTAGTCAAAGCTGTGGTTTTTCCAGTAGTGTTGTATGGATGTGAGAGTTGGACCATAGAGAAAGCTGAGGGCTGAAGAATTGATTCTTTTGAACTGTGGTATTGGAGAAGACTCCTGAGAGTCCCTTCATCTGCAAGGAGATCCATCCAGTCCATCCTAAAGGAGATCAGCCCTGGGTGTTCATTGGAAGGACTGATGTTGAAGCTGAAACTCCAATACTTTGACCACTTGAGGCGAAGAATGGACTCATTTGAAAAGACCCTGATGCTGGGTAAGATTGAAAGTAGGAAGGGAAGGGGATGACAGAGGATTAGATGGTTGAATGGCATCACCGACTTGATGGGCATGAGTTAGAGAAAGCTCCTGGAACTGGTGATGGCCAGGGAAACCTGGCATGCTGCAGTCCATGCAGTCACAGAGTCAAACATGACTGAGCGACTGACTGAACTGAACTGAACTTCTAGTGTATATTATCTTGTATTATTAGTTTTCTCTGTAAGGAATGAATATTAATGACATAAACTGATGAATGGTAGAAACTTTGGTACAAAGGCTTTGTGGTTTTTTTGAACCATGGAAATTTCAAGTATGGCATTTCTGCTTACACAGTTTCCGTTCCACATTTTCTGCAAACTCTGTGCCAAAGACTTTAGCGACAGCTTTGCTCTGCCTTATCAGCAGTTCCTGCAGGGGGTTCTTGGGCAGTGGCATTAATTTTCCTCACCAAGAAACACTTTGAATGTTGCTATGTTGGAACTCAAGAAAGGTACAAGAGCAGTGTTGACTTGTCTTGATGTATTTGGGTGATGTGTTATGGACTAGGAATAAATATTAAGTGAAATTTGATGGAAAGTCAGTTCTACTAAACAATTATTGAATTAGCAAATTATGCTGTGGTGAAAGTGGTATATGACAAGATGCCTGAGGCTCTAGACTTTCTTTTTGAATTTTCATTTCCTTCTCCTGAATGGTGGTGTTAATTAAATAGTAAAGAGCATGGGTACCAGAATGAGACCAGTGGGGTGCAAATCCCAGCTTTCCTCCCTACTGATTGCATGGCCTTATTCTTTGATGCCTCTGTGTATAAGTCTTCTCATCTGTAAAAGGTTGTACTTCATGTGCTTGTATCCCATGCTAGCTAACACAGAGAAAGCACTTAGCCCAAACCCACTGCACAGCCTTCAAAGAAGTTAGCTATTACTATATGCTTTACAATAATAAATTTTGCATTCCCTGGCCTTCAGAGCTGGAGCAAAAGCATGGGGTGAGGTTGGATTTTGACTCTGTCACTTACTAACTGGGAGACTTCAGATAAGTTTATTATTCTTTTTACTTTTCTTATTTCTCTAAGCTTCAGTCTTTTCTTCTGTAAAGTGGGAACAATACCTATTAGACCATTCAGAAAATTAGATGAGGTGATGACTCACATTTCTTAGCACCCTCTCTGAGAGACTTTTCATGGACAATGACTTGTACTTAATTGAATTTATAGTAGTATCTGATGATTACACTTTGGGGGTATATTTACAATTGCCTACTACGTAGAAGATCCAATACTGAAAGCTGAGGAATCAAGTGGTCTCTGTCCTCAGAGAACTTACTAGTTAGCAACAGAGGTCAGAAACACAAATCACTAATGACATAGAAGTGAGATATATGTCATGGAAAAGATGGTACAAGACAAGATGTAGTTAACTGTCAAATGTCTTATAGGTTCAGATAAAGTGAAGACCTAGCAAAGACCTGTGATTCTGTGATAAACCAAGACTCTGTTATAGACATGTATTTTTGGAAGATGGCAACATGCCACATTTTGCCATCTCACAAGTTTCACGGAGTCCTCATCAAGTGTACAGAAAAGTCAATACTAGTTTTCCCTCTGGTCAAACTCTAAGAACAGATGTCCAAACTGGGAAATCTGCCATTACCACGTGCTCACAAAATCCAGCCTTTTGTGTGGAATGTCACACAGTTTATTTTATGTGCTTTGCTGGGTTAGTCTTTGATAACTCTGTGGCTGCAGGTCTTACCATTTCCCCAGGGAAGTAATCCCGCAGTTTCACAGACTCTTAGTTAGAACTTTTCCCTTGCAATAGGGGTTACTTACTTTCCTCCAATCCTCCATTTCATTGTTCTCTTGGGTGATATACAACTATTTTCACCTCTTTTGGGACTTTTGCTATTTCCCACAGTTCCCTCCCTAGCCCTACCAGCCGGTCTTCCATAGCTTCGGGTGGGTGTTAGAATAAATGCTTCCGATTTAAATGCTAAATCACTAATATATTTTTCAAGACTGTGCTGGGAAAAGTGAGAAGGGCACAGGAGAGGGTGGTTGGTTTAGAGCAGCGGATCGCAAGCCTGAGGAGGTGACTATACACGTGTCTGGTGAACTGCCTGCCATGGTGCTTGGCTGGCAAGGAGGGAAGAAGTGGCAGATGTCAACAAGAGACCAATTAAAGCCTGACCTCTTCGATGGTGTGGGCCCTGGCTGCGGGGATCTGGGCCAGGCGGGTGGCCTCTAACTACCTCTCCACCTCTCTGACAGGTTTAGAAACTTCTATTCTGAGGTTAGATGAAGCGGGGCAGAGGGGCATGCTGGAAAAAGACAAAGGCTGGAGAAATGGTTTTCAATAATATGCCCCCCCCACCCATCCTTTAGAAGCAGAGGGTGAAGATGACAAAACCCTTCTGGGACAAAAGCAAGCAGAAAGTACAGGGAGGAAAAAATGCAGTGGCACAAACTGGGCATTGCCAATTTATTTTAGGGAACAAGAAGGAAGAATTTTCAAGGATGGAGGTTGAAGAGCAAAAGTGAAAACAAATATACATCCTGCAAAGACTCACACCGCACACATAAACACAGGCAGACACACCCACACACAGACACTGTATCCAGGGGTTCTTAGGGGTTCCACGCCACAGGACTGACAAGTCCTGTCTGCAGGCTCTGTCACCCAGAATCTATCATTTGCGAGAAGGCACATTTCTGGAATGGCAGTATTAATGATTAAAGACTTTCTTGTTGAATTTAGCTTTCCTGATGAACTCGTGTTATCATAATTAAATGCACAAGCCTCCCTCCTACCCTTCAAATTACCATTACAAGAGTTTTTTTTTTTTTTTCCCTCCTGTTTGCTTCCCTAATTCCTGGCACCTCTCCCCTTGAACTCCTTTCTCCAGGAAAAAATGCCACAGGATTCAGGATTTCTTTTTTCCTGAAAAGCTATCTTGTCTCCTTAGTCCTTGGATTGTTGAGTATATCCAGTGTCATAGGGCTAGAGATCTCTCAGGCTGGCCAGGTCACCAGGACTCTTAAGGTGAATGAATATGGTGCCAGGTCACTACCAAAATTTCTGAAATCATTTTCTTTGATTCTCAGAGATGCAACCTCGTTAATTAGACCTGCATTTTGACTCTATTAAGTAGACATGTTATAGCATAAATTAGTGAGATGATTGAGGTTATAATTTTAAAACAAGGACATTACCTCCTAGTTACTTCACTCTTCAGACTTATTTGAAAGTATTTTCCAGCATGATCCTTTCGACCAAATAATGATAGTTTCTCTGATGTCCAAACATTCTGGACTCCTGGCCTTTGTTCATTATAGTTCTCTGCTTTCACTAAGTATATCTTAAGTCCCAAATCAAATTCTGCCTCTTCTAGGAAACTTTCTATGACTCTCTGCCTATTATCTCCACATCTATCTATCTATCTATTTTAATTAAAAAATTTTTAGAGCATTTTTAGGCTCACAGCAAAATTGAGTGGAAATTACAGAGAATTCCCATATGCTCCTTGCCCTCACAGCTGCACCTGGTTTATTTCTGGTTTGTTCAGAATAGCTTTATATTTTGTTGAGGGTGTGTGTGTTTTATCTTTTCAGAGGGAATGCAGGAGTACTGTATTCCCTCAGAGTGTCCAGGGATCCCAGTACATAAAAGAATAAGTGCTCAAGTGGTAGGAAAGGTGAAAATTTGTGGCACAATTTTTTCTTGTATCTTGCTTTTCAGTGTTGCTACTGCTTCTTATAATACACTGGAAATGAAAAATGAATGCTAAATATTCTGTGTATAGTATCTCTATTCATATTTAGTCTCAGGATAGATACCAACCCTGGTATTAGTTAATCATTTGAATAAAAAGCTTTTTTGTCACAAGAGTACCTATTGCACAAGGAACTATGTAGTTGTTCTCTTCAGATTCATCCATCATCTCCTGTTTTTGGAAAGTAACTTCAATTGATGGACCATCCCTGTTAGAGGGACTCCTTTGTATACCCATGATTATGCCAAGTGAAATGAAAAAATCTCAAAAAAAATCTTTTTGATCTCTGCTTCCTCACTTGAACAGACAACTTTAATCTATTTATGCACAGAGTGGAGGAAAACTCACTCATCTAAGAACCTATGACTAAGGATATTGAAAGGCAACTAATATGATGCCCTCACAAGAATAGGATCAGAAATGAACTCATTTTTGAATCTTATGCCCCAAATGAGGTTAAAAAAAAAATCTCTATCCAGACAACTCTGTTTTTGTTTTTTTGTTTTTTTTTCAGAGGAAGAGTTCGTGAAGTAAGTCCTTAAAAATCACATCTGTTCACCTTACGTGACAGGAAGGAGAGGCGACTTCTGAAGCAGGGTGATTGAAATGGAAATGCATTCAAATAAATGGACTCTGGAGCTCCACTTTGTTCTAAATAACCTCTACTGTAAGTGATCAGCTTATTTGAAAGTATGATGGGTGGGCTATCGGGGCAAGGCTGTATCTGATTTTTTTTTTTTTTTAATCATTAGTCTATCTTCCTTTTTTGTTCAATCTTTTGGAATAAGGTCTTACACTCAGGCAGAACAGGGGGGTGGGGGAGCTGAGACTTCAAAGGACACTCTGCACATGTTTCTAATGGGTTTTCAAGTGCATCCTTCTCCCCTTGGACTATGTCTCTTTCAGAATACCTAGATTTGAAATTTGCTATATTATTGCTAGGTGGCCAGAAACCAAAGAATGTCATAAGCACCGATTTGTATATTAGATGAGAAGAAATTTGATTTTTCCTCTTAATCAAGAATGCTGTGTGCTCAGCACCCTGCAGCTCTACAACTACCCCTTGCATAACACAGCTGCGTACCTTGGTTGAACATGTCTGAGCTGCATGGAAACAAAGGATTAGTTACAATGTGCATATTTACATATAATCAGCTCAGATTTTCCCTTATAATTCTCTGACTACACCTTAAATCAGCCTCAAGTTTTATTTAGCTTGATCTGTTCACAGTCCTTGTCACCAGAATTGCCTTCTATCCTTTTTCCCATTTTTTTTAAGAGAAAGATTAAAAAGATTTTCTTCTTTATTTAAGACATGGTATGTTTTAAGCACTATGTTTGGGAGTTTACATATTGCGTTTTACTTTATCCTTTTAATAACTCTAGAAAGTAAAGTATTATCTTCATTATTTAGTAAAGAAATTTGGGGCTTAGAAAGGATTGAATGAATTGTCTAAGTTTACATAGCTTGTAAGTGGTGGTGTCAGGATTTCAATTCTCCATCAAGGTTCAGTCGTGTTCTTTTTCCCTAAATCTGATCTATAGTTTCTTTATTCATGGACTCAGTTTTTCAGTTCCTGGACAAGACTTTGCCTTTCTCTCCTGTTCTTTCTTTCCACTCTTCTTCCCTCTTCCCTTTAAAGTATATACTGGTGGCACAAAATTCAAACGATCCAAAATAATATAGAGCCATAGTTTCAAGTTTCGTTTACCTCCTTGCTCTATTCTTTCTCCCATCTCTTGAGGTAACACTTTGCAACTTATTGTTGTCACTTTAAGTCTGCGATTTGTCTTCTAACTTTGTGCATCATTGCCTTATGAAAGTTTACAAGTTGTATGATGATGTAGTCATATCACAGTAGTATGAATTATAATGCTCTCCTTTATCCTTTCTGGGTTTGGCCTTACATAAGAGAATCTTTCTTACTCCAATGTTCTTCTACATATTTTTTTCAGTGTTATTTGTTGCTTTGTTTTTATATTTTGTCTTTAATCTACTTATATCATATTTAAGTGGGGGAAGTAAGCAATCAGAAAAGACCTTAAGTTCTTAGCTAGTGGTCTTTGTTTTCCCTTGAGTCTCACATGCCTAAAAGTTTCAGATCCTGGTCTTCTAAGTTCATGCCATTTAGTGTTTATTTTTATTTTCCTTTCAGGAATTAAATTTAATGGTTAAGTTGGGAAATGTTTTTGCTGATGTCTTTAAAGTTTAGGGATACTGGCTTCTTCTTTAGAACATGCAGCTCTTCATCAGAAGTTGGCTGGAGGAGGACAAGTTATGCAGGTAAGGGAGGTAAAACCGGCACTACAGTAACATCTCTGCTCGTCAACCATGTGCTCCACGTCTGGGTTATCTTTTACCTGGTTTGTACTAGCAACAGAATTTCCTAATGTCCATTCTAAAGTCCCATTTCATTGTTCTGAGTTATCCTTTTAGTTTTCTTTTTGACATCAGTAGCCTTAGAGAGAATCACAAAAAACTCTAGTAATAGCTAAATTCCATTTATTACTAGGACCTTTAAAATTGTTTCCAATTGGGGAAACAAAAACTCTGTTTAGTTGAATAAGAATGTCATTTTGAACAGTATCTTCTGAAGAATGCTGTCCTTGCATCCTAGAAAAGGTGTTTCCAACTTCATAAGCCACACTTATTTTGCAGTGAAGCTCAGACTGAGCTTCTCCTAAGGGAAGCTAAAGGGTAAGCGGATCTCCTGGTATATGCTACTTGTTTGATGTTGCACATATATTTTCCACAACTTTCTAACATAGCCATTAGTACCCTCATTTTCAGATCCAGCAACCATGACTCAGGAGGGTAAGCAGAATGACTTCAATCGCATAGTTAAAAGTACCAGAGCCTTGACTCCAAGTCAGGTCTGTCTGACTTCAAAGCCTATGACATCATACACTTCCTTTCATGTTTATGCACTTGGAAGTTGTTATCTTACACTAACAAAAAAATATGCAATGCTTACTGAGAACACTGTTTTAAGCTTTTTACGTAACAGTACTCATTTAATCTTTGTAAGATAACCATGTGAGACAGCTACTATCTCCATTTCAGGTGTGAAATCAAAAATCAAGTAGCTTGTCAAAGTAGCTTTCCTAGGTAATAAGTGATGGAATGGAATTCCAAAGATATCATTTTTCAAAAATATGTATATATTTAAAACAGCTTGGGTTAATTAATGAATTATAGCTCTCTAACCTATTATCCCAGGAATGCTGAGTTTTGGCCACGCTGTTACACCATGTGAGTGTTACACTGCCCTCCAGGTGCCCCACAGGGAAACTTCTGGAAGCAGAGCTCTGGCCTGGATGGATCCTATTCATCAATGTGTGTATGCTTACCTTCTGAACTGAATCCTAGACTGAACAGAGGGATCTGGTTAACTCATCCACAAATTTGTTTCATCTTAAGCAGCAGGCTTATCATCCCACCTGAAGTATCTAATTAACCCACCACGTTTCTCACCGTGGCCAGATGAACACAGCCCTGGCAGAGTAGACAGCCACCTCCGCTCTGTTGGAATGTGGCAAAGAGGCAGGGCACCCTGGAAAGGCTATATTTGGAGATCAGCAGAATGATCGGAAAGCAATTTCTCTAACAGAGGGAGGGAATTTGAAATTCAAGTTTCTTTTTTCTAAGAGCACATATTATAAGACGTTAATGTCCAGTCGGGGCTGATGGCTCAGATACCACATTGATATCCTCAGCATGGAAAAGGCCCTGAAGCAACATAATTGCTGTCAACTCGAGTTGTTGAAGAAGCTGTGGAGGAGCAGTTACGGGATGTTGCTTCTGGGAGATTACTCCAACTGCAGACATCTGGCTCTAGCATGAGTTGCCTGCAGAAAAAGAGGAGTAAGTCAAGGCAGTGACAGGAGTCATTTTCTTGTGACAAGGTCCCATTCTTAGAATCAAGACCTTTCAAAGACAGAATAGCTAGAGCCCAGAGTTCTCTCCCTATCTTTTTTTTTTTTTTTTTTTTTTTGCCATGAAAAATCAGAAAGCCAAAAAAAGGGGCAGGCTGCACAAGTTTGTATAGGAATGAAGTGGTGAAACCAGATGTGAGAGCCAGCAGGTGCTGAATAAGTGCTTGATGAACTAGCACTTTTAATAAGTGCAGACTATAAGATAGACTCTATTCTCCATCACTCCTTTGTTATTTAAAAATTAGAGCCCTACTGTTCATAACATAAAAATTATTGGTGTTTAAAATCATGGCCTTGTTGTATAACTAGGTTGTGAAGTATTATCCAATTTGTTAAAGATTAAAGTTTATCCAATAAAATCTGAGTCAAAATGTATTATTTTTCTGAAGACTTTCTAATCCCTATTATGCACAAAATAATTTAGTTAATTAGAAATCTGATGATCTAAACAGTCCATTCCAAGTAAGTTGTGCAAACGATGAAGTTTGTTAAATTCTATAGTTACATCTGGGATCCACTGTCAGATGGCATATGGACAAGATGGTGCAAATGTGGACCCCTTGTACTGTATTCTTACTTATGTAAAGATCTTCTTTAGGTATAATCATTGCTATTAAAAACAAAAACATATGGCTCAATTTGTTTCACTATCAATTTAGTTCTAACAAGGGCTTCAGATAGCACTGGTTCAAAAAATATGGAAGTCAGTTTCTCTCTCCCATGAAGGTCCAAACGTATTTGGAAGTTTTGAATGCTCACAGACCAACAAGGTGTCTGGAATGTTTGGGGAAAATTTATGTGGTTGAGAAATGTTACTGAGAGAGATTATGTGCACCCCCTTCCCTGAAAGGATGTCTCCTTCATCCCCATATTTCAAGCCAGCTGTCTATATTCTTATTACTTTCATAGGGAGGGGTTTTACTGTTTCTTTAAGGTGACAATTCAGAAATAAATTACCAACATCAATTAAACTAATGTTCTGTTGATCAGACTTTATCTTGTGGTTGGGAATGAAGGCCTAGAAGGCCGATTGCCCAGCTAATAACTTAATTATCAGATAAGAAGGTGAGGGGCTTCCCAGGTGACACTAGAGGTAAATAATCTACCTGCCAATGTAGAAGACTCAGGAGATGCAGGTATGATCCCTGTATCTGGAAGATCCCCTGGAGGAGGGCACAGCAACCCACTCCAGTATTCTTGCCTGGAGAATTTCATGGATAGAGGAGCCTGGTGGGCTACAGTCCATGGGGTCATAAAAAGTTGAACACTATTGAAGTGACTTAGCACATAACACACAGCACAAGAAGGTGAGAATGGATAATGAGGGGTGACTGGCAATCTTCCCATGAGACTTTATACCAGTGAGACCTGTGTGTAGTTTCTTTCTCTCCTTGTGTCACTGACAGCTTCTGAGGAAAGGCCTTATAGCTCTCTGTTAGTGTGATAGAGATACTTGTGCAATGGACTCTTATACTGGTTCCATGGTGCTGAGTTCAAAATGTATTTGGACCAGTCCAATATTATGGAAAGGTGACAGAGACACATGAAAACTGTTTCAGTGAGTGTCTGCATTGTGTTGGTTTTCACCCTGTAGTCAGTGTGTAGGTGTGACTCTGCTGAGCATGTCTGACCTGGGTGACGTGGCCTCTGGGACATATCCAGGCTCTTTATATCAATCATTCCTACTGGAGTCTGATGGGATTCTCACTCAAGTGTCACTACTCATGATATATACTCTATAAGTTAGGGATCTGAAACCATTTACTTCTGGCTATCTATTTCTGTGATCTTGTTCTGGATTCTGAACATGGTTATTTTTTGTGTGTGTGTGATTTTTGTGCTCTTTGTTTGAGTAGACTAGTCAGATTTCTCCAAATAAGTAGAACCTATACGATGTCTACCTGTTTACTTATCTATGAGGGATAGATACAGACGAGATGGATGGCCCAGATGTATGGCTCAAGCAGAAATTCATTCTTTCTCTGCTTTTTTGTTCTATTCAGGCTCTTCCTGGAATAGATGACATCTAATTGTATTCATGAAGACAATCTTCTTTAGTCAATCTACCCATGTAATGTTACTCTCTTCCTGAAATACCCTCACAGACACTCCCAGAAATAATGTTTTAATAGCTATCTCAGCATCTGTTATCTCTGTTAAGTTGACATATAAAATTAACCCTTGCTTTAAGTAAATACAGTTTATCAAATGTCAGTCTCATTTGTCAACATTCTTGATGCTCACTGGCACAGATTTTATCCTTACAAGAGAGTTGATGGGAGCAACCTCAAACACTATAACCTGACTAGGGACATCTCTGAGTTTGGGTTATCTTACAGGTATCTCTTTTAGTTTCTCTGTGGAGCAGGCTTCAGAATAAACTCCAAGGACACAGACAAGTCAAAATGACTCTGTATACCATCAGTTCAGTTCAGTCGCTCAGTTGTGAGCCCATGGACTGCAGCACGTCAGGCTTCCCTGTCCTTCACCAACTCTTGGAGCTTGCTCACACTCATGTCCATTGAGTCCATGATGCCATCCAATTATCTCATTCTCTGTCATCCTTCTCCTCCTGCCTTCAATCTTTCCCACCATCAGGCTCTTTTTCAAAGTGTCAGTTCTTTGCATCAGGTGGCCAAAGTATTGGAGCTTCAGGTTCAGTGTCAGTCCTTCTAATGAATATTCCGGACTGATTTCCTTTAGGATTGACTGGTTTGATCTCCTTGCAGTCCAAGGGACTCTCAAGAATCTTTTCCAAGATCACAATTCAAAAGCATCAATTCTTCAGCCCTCAGCTCTCTTTATAGTCCAACTCTCACATCCATACATGACTACTGGCAAAACCACAGCTTTGTCTCTACGGACCTTTGTCAGTAAAGTAGTATCTCTGCTTTTTAATATGCCACCTAGTTTGGTCATAGCTTTTCTTCCAAGGAGCAAGCATCTTTTAATTTCATGGCTGCAGTCACCATCTGCAGTCATTCTGGAGCTCAAAGGAATAAAGTCTCTCACTGTTTCCATTGTTTCCCCATCTATTTACCATGAAGTGGTGGGACCAGATGCCATAATCTTAATCGTTTGAATGTTGAGTTTTAAGCCAACTTTTTCACTCTCCTCTTTCATTTTCATCAAGAAGCTCTTTAGTTTTTCTTTGCTTTCTGCCATAAGGGTGGTACCATCTGCATATCTGAGGTTATTGATATTTCTCTGGGCAATCTTGATTCCAGCTTGTGCTTCATCCGGCTCGGCATTTCACATGATGCATATAAGTTAAATAAGCAAGGTGACAATATACAGCCTTGAAATACTTCTTTCCCAATTTGGAATCAGTCTTTTGTTCCATGTCTGGTTCTAACTGTTACTTCTTGACCTGCATACAGATTTCTCAGAAGGCAGGTAAGGTGGTCTGGTATTCCCATCTCTTTAAGAATTTTCCACAGTTTGTTATGATCCACACAAGGCTTTAGTGTAGTCAATAAAGCAGAAGTAGATGTTTTTTTTTTCTGGAACTCTCTTGCTTTTTCTATGATCCAATGGATGTTGGGAATGTGATCTCTGTTTCCTCTGTCTTTTCTAATACCATCAACCTTTAGTATTACAGTATCTGCTACAGATCTGCTTCAAGAAAATTAGAAATGCCGAGGGGACATTTCATGCAATGATTGGCACAATAAAGGAAGAAAATGTATGGACCTAACAGAAGCAGAAAATATTAAGAAGAGGTGGCAAGAATACACAGAAAAACTGAAAAAAAGTCTTAATGACCCAGATACCATGACGGTGTGATCACTCACTTAGAGTCTGATATTGTGGAGTGTGAAGTCAAGTGGGCCTAAAATATTATGCTGTTAAAGTGCTGCACTCAGTACGCCAGCAAACTTAGAAAACTCAGCAGTGGCCACATGACTGGAAAGGTCAGTTTTTATTTCCAGTTCCAAAGAAAGGCAATGCCGAACAATGTTCACACTACTGCACAATTGCACTCATTTCACATGTTAGCGATGTAGTGCTCAAAATCCTTGAAGCAAGGCTCAACAGTACAGGAGTAGAGAACTTCCAGCTGTATAAGCTGGATTTAGGAAAGGCAGAGGAACCAGAGATCAAATTGCTGACATTCACTGGATTATAGAAAAAGCAAGGGTTTTTCAGAGAAATATCTACTTCTGCTTCATTGACTACACTAAAGCCTTTGACTGTATGGATCACAACAAACTGGAAAATTCTTAAAGAGATGGGAATACCAGACCATCTGACCTGCCTCCTGAGAAACCTGCAAGCAGGTCAAGAAGCAACAGGTAGAACAGGAAATGGAACAACAGATTGGTTACAAATTGGGAAAAGAGTACGTCAAGGCTGTATATTGTCACACTGCTTATTTAACTTATATGCAGAGTACATCATGTGAAATGCTGAGCTGGATGAACCACAAGCTGGAATCAAGATTGCTGGGAGAAATATCAATAACCTCAGATATTCAGATGACACTACCTTAGTAGCAGAAAGCAAAGAGGAGCTAAAAATCTTCTTGATGAGATGAAAAAGCTAGTTTAAAACTCAACATTCAAAAAATGACTATGGCATCTGGTCCCATCATTTCTTGGCAAATAAATAGGGAAACAGTGGAAACAGTGACAGATTTTATTTTCTTGGGCTCCAAAATCACTGTGGATGGTTAGCTGCAGCCATGAAATTAAAAGACACTTGTTCCTTGAAAGAAAAGTTACAGCAAACTGAGATAGCTTATTAAAAAGCAGAGACATCACTTTGCTGACAAAAGTCCACAAAGTCACAGTTATGATTTTTTTCTTTTTTAAATTTTCTTTTATTTTTTTTTCAGTAGTCATGTATGGATATGAGAGTTGGACAATAAAGATGGCTGAATACCAAAGAATTGATGCCTTCAAATTGTGGTGCTTGAGAAGACTCTTGAGAGTGCCTTGAACAGCAAGCTGATCAAACGAGTCAATCTTAAGGGAAATCAATAGATTCTTCATTGGAAGGACTGATGCTGAACCTGAAGCTCCAATACTTTGGCCACATGATGCGAAGGGTTGACTCACTGGAAAAGACCCTGATGCTGGGAAAGACTGAAGGCAGGAGGAGAAGGGGACAACAGAGGATGAGATGGCATCACTGACTAGATGGACAGGAGTTTGAGCAAGCTCTGGGAGATAGTGAAGGACAAGGAAACCTGGTGTGCTGCAGTTCATGGGTTTGCAAAGGGTCAAATACAACTGATCAGCAATCTGTTACAAAGTAGATACACAAGAAATACATATTATTTTTTTTGCACTGAAATAACAGAATATTATAGAGGCTAACTGGAGAAATAGCATATTTCTCCAAAATATTAAATAACTTCCCCTTTAATAGAGTGTTCTGTTTCTGAACAAGAATTTGATTGACATCAAAGACCCTGACATTCCCTTAATATGGAAGTTGGATTAATCTTGTATTTGTCTAAACTTTTCTAAAAGCCTATTTATTTATAAAGATATGAATTTTTAATATTTTTTTGAAGAATAATTTTGTTAACCCAGTGCTTTTTGTACCCCAACATTAGACAATGGTGATATTTGAACTCCATGTTAGCAGGTCAGAACTATACCAACAATGATAAATTTTCAATTAGAAACCCTTTTGAGAGTGACACAAGACAATTTAATGTCTTGATCAATTTTTTGATAGACTACAGTTAAGCCATTTACTATTTTCTTTTTTGGTTCTCCAAAAGGTTTTTGGTAGTTATTACTTTGTGAAACTATATTTACTAATTCCTAAAGACAGAACTGGGGCCAGTAGAACGGAGGAGGCCATATTATTTCAAAAAGGAAAAAATGTCTATTAACTAAAATAGCCCAAGTTGGAATGAAGTTGGTGAGCCTCTCCCTAGTACTCAAACAAATTTGGGTAAAAATATGTCAGAGAGTCCACTGGATTTTCTAAATATTCTCCAGAAAGGTCCATATCAAACAACATTTTCAATTTATATTGCATATTGTTCCAAATTGTGGTTGAAGGGCAGGTTTGAGCTTTCTCTCCTTTTAGGCTTCATCTTTCTAAACTGTAGAGAACTAATTGGTTTAATCTCTTATTTTTGGTCCTTTTTTCTGTCTTGCTCCACTTTGTCCTGCTCAAACTGTAAAGTCCTCTCCCTGGATTTCGAAGGATGCTGTGCCCTCTGTCTTTGGCCTTCAGGATTCTGCTGGCCTGTCTGAGAAGCCTGGCCACCATGGCCTTCTGAAGGTAAGCTGGATACTCCTTCAGTGTCGCATGTTTAGCAACATGTTACATTGGATCATCTAGATAATTGATTTTCAAAAGTTTTATTACATGTAACTATATCGAGGGCAAACAAAAACACACAAGTATAACATACCTTCAAAAATGACACAAAAAATTTTTGTGTGACTTAGTGAGGCATAGTATTACAATTCTCCAAGGGCTTCTGTGCTTTTTGAGAAATCAAAATATATCTTTGTAAATATTTAGAAAAGTTATAGGACACTGGGCTTCCCTGATAGGTCAGATGGTAAAGAATATGCCTGCAATGCAGGAGATCCTAGTTAATTCCTGGGTCTGGAAGATCTGCTAGAGAAAGAATAGGCTACCCACTCCAGTATTCTTGGGCTTCCCTTGTGGCTCAGCTGGTAAAGAATCCGCTTGCAATGTGTGGGACCTAGGTTTAATCCATGCATTGGAAAGTTCCCCTGGAGAAGGGAAAGGGTATCCACTCCAATATTCTGACCTGGAGAATTCCATGGACTGTATAGTCCATGGGGTCGCAAAGAGTCGGACACGACTGAGTTACTTTCACTTCATAGGACATTAATTAGCCAAATATTCCATAGGTGTTATAGACAAACTTGTCATAGAAGTGTAGGAAATAAAGATCCATGTAGGCTGGTGAGATCAAAGAAGGTTTAATTGAAGAAATAAAGTTATTAATTATTTAGGCAACTTTGATATTCATGTTGTATTCACCACAAAAAGAATTATTATTCAGGAAATCTTGTCAGTGTTTTGACTTAAAATCTGTCTGCAAGTTGTAACAGGAAAAGCTGTCAGGTTTTCAGCTGGCCTTTGGGAGTGTGCAGCAATCACACACACACGAATCTTCATTTTCAAAAGAAATATTAGAAAATCTAGATTGTAAAGAAAGAAATCAAGAAAATCTATGGTTAAAACTCTGGTCCAGAGAGGTACTGATTGAATCTTAAATTCCTGGAAGAACTCAAGGAAGTGAAGTGAAATTCCAGGAGGTATGGGATTCATTCATTTCCATCACAAATATTTACTGAGTGTCTAAAATGTATCAGATGCTACCCTAATTACTCGAGAGATAGAAATAGTGTAGAGAGATGAAGTTGAGGTTTTTATGATTCTAAGTGGGAGAAACATACACACTCCCCTCCCAGTGCCCTGCTCCAATCACCTATTTATAATACTCATTCTGCTTTCACATCTACCTTGCATGTAAAATGCTAGTTTGTCATGATGAAAAAGCAAGTGAAGTGGCCTAGAAGAAGGGTACTGTACTTGCTAACTTCTGAATATCCTTTCCAGCCTTGGCAGTGCTCCTAAGAGCCATAAATCCTGGAAAGCTGGATCACCTTGCCCTGGTCTTCTCCATGTTTGTGCTGGAACTGGGGCTGTTCCCCTAGAAGGCTTGCAGTTTATAATCATTTAATGATGCTCCTTTGCTCTGATCTTTGGATCGCTCACGTTGAAAAATGGATCTGGAAGTCCATATGGGGGATTATTCTTACTTTTTATGTATATTTTCCCTGAAGGTGGCAATATATGGAATAATAATTATAGCAAGATTTTCTTCAATCATTATCATCTTTAGCATCCTCCCACACAGAATATTCATTTTAAAAATCCTTGGCCAAAGCTTAATGTCGTTTTAAATGACTAAATCTTTGTTGAGTTCTCATGTGTTGGATTATATAGACTTAGGTAATCAGCCTCACTGACCTTCCCTGGTGGATCAGATGGTAAAAATTCTGCCTGCCAATGCAGGAGATACAGGTTCGATCGCTGGGTCAGGAAGAGCCCCTGCAGAAAGGAATGGCAACCCACTCCAGTATTCTTGCCTGGGGAATTCCATGGACAGAGGAACTTGGCGGGCTACAGTCTAATGTATCACAAAGAGTTGGACATGATTGAGCAACTAACACATACACACACACACACAGTCCAACTCTCACATCCATACATGACCACTGGAAAAATAGCCTTGACTAGACAGACCTAGATGGTGACTGCAGCCATGAAATTAAAAGATGCTTACTCCTTGGAAGAAAAGTTATGACCAACCTAGATAGCATATTCAAAAACAGAGACATTACTTTGCCAACTAAGGTCCATCTAGTCAAGGCTATGGTTTTTCCTGTGGTCATGTGTGGATGTGAGAGTTGGACTGTGAAGAAGGCTGAGCACCGAAGAATTGATGCTTTTGAACCGTGGTGTTGGAGAAGACTCAAGAGTCCCTTGGACTGCAAGGAGATCCAACCAGTCCATTTCTGAAGAAGATCAGCCCTGGGATTTCTTTGGAAGGAATGATGCTAAAGCTGAAACTCCAGTACATTGGCCACCTCATGCTAAGAGTTGACTCATTGGAAAAGACTCTGATGCTGGGAGGGATTGGGGGCAGGAGGAGAAGGGGATGACAGAGAATGAGATGGCTGGATGACATCACTGACTCGATGGACGTGAGTCTGAGTGAACTCCGGGAGTTGGTGCTGGACAGGGAGGCCTGGCTTGCTGCGACTCATGGGGTCACAGAGTCGGACACGACCGATCGACTGGACTGAACTGAACTGAGACGGGCCTTTGTTGACAAAGTAATGTCTCTGCTTTTTAACATGCTGTCTATGTTTGTCATAGCTTTTTTCCCAAGGAGCAAGAGTCTTTTAAATTCAGGGCTTCAGTCAGCATCTGCAGTTATTTTGGAGCCCAAGAAAATAAAGTCTTTCACTGTCAATCAGCCTCAGCACCTCATATATCAAGGCAAAGTGTTTCTCAGAGCAGCTCAATATGGTAGCAGTGATGAAGGAACTATTGAACTGAACGAACCCATTTCAGGCTGACCCTTTCAAACTATGGTGTAATGTCTGCGGCACTAATCAGCTTACCCTCTTCTTCCTCCTCCTCCTCTTGTACTCCTTTTTTCCTTTCTCCTCTTCCTCTTAACCTCCCTCCTCTTCATCCTGCTCTTCTTCTTCATCACCCTTCTCTTCCTTCTCCTTACTTTCTCATCTTCCTCTTTTATCTATGCCCTCTCTATCAAGACACATAGCAGGCATCCTTGATTATGATAGTCTTAAACTCATAAGCCATGGTAGTTAATATGAATTCTATATTTTTCTAGCACTCTGAATTCAGGCCAACTCTTGCTAAGAACTACCTTGTTAGTCCCTTTTCCACAAGGAGGTTGGGGCCAAAAGGCAAGAGTTCCCACTATCCCTCCCGATTTCTTCTTAGTTCAATTTCCAGAATATTGCAGGATCCTTTCCTTACCACTTGAAATGGGCCAGCATTCTCAAATTCTGTGGCCCTGACTTCTCTGCTTTGCTTATGTGACCCTTTCCATGTTCTTCAAGGCATTATTCATTGCCTTTCTCATGCATAAAATTTAATCTATTTATGGAAACAAAGGTGGGTATCTCATCATTTTGAGCTATTGTAAACCAGGCAGTGTCAGAAATGTTTGTAGATTATCTCTTTTAATCCTAACAACAACTTCATAAAGCGGGTCTTATTTTCCCTTTTCTAAATTGAGAAAACTTAAGTTCAGCAAGATATGAGACATTTGGCCATCACTATTTGCACTTGAAGTATAATGACTCCAAAAAGAACACTCTTGTTTCTAAACAATCTTATTTCCAACCATGCTACATGAGGGCAGAGACATTTCATTTTGAATTACCTATGTCTATCAAAACACCTTGTATTTAGGAAGTATTCAAACATTCTTGTTGTCTGTTTCTGTGTTCTCCAGTATCCCAGGGTTCTCAGAATAGATTCTCTTGCCAAATAAATATGGATTAATTAATCCAGTGATTGATTTTTCTGTATAACCTTTAAATATTACCAGATATCATAAATTTTTAATATTCATGTGCTGACTATCCTTCAATCAAAGTATACCATTATTGACTACAAAACTATTGTTTATTATCATTTGTCTTTCTGGGTTTCAGATTAATCTCTGTAGATAGGTACCTTATATTTGCTCTCTCATTTCCATGTTCTTAACTTTGATCTTGTGTTTAATAAATCTAACTTCAGCTCTTATCACTGTTGAAGATTTCAAGGTGGGATTTTTGTGCCTTATTTACACCTCTAAATTTTCCTCACTCTGGAAATACTGAAGGATATAGGTATGCAAAACATCATAGTAAAAATTAAAGATAAATTATTTTTCTGCTGGTGTCTAGCTTACTATATCCCACTTATCAGCACTCTGAAAAAAGTTGACCATGGCTTGGACCAGAGAAGTCCTTGCTTCTTCCATCCTCTCCTCTGAATCTCAAATAGTCAAGCTTTGCCAAAATGGGCTTTGGACCATAACGTTTCCCAATCAGTTTCTCTCTTGTCCTGGTTGTAGCAGATGCAATGAAGGCAGTTAGAGAAAGGTAGAAGGACTGTCTAGGAAGCATCTCTGAATATACCTGCTAGGTTGTTAACTATGTGGAGTCAGAATGGCAAGCAAGATGCAAGATTCCTGGATGCGGTCTAAAAGGACAGACCAGCCCTGGGAACCTTAACCCATGAGTCAGGAAGTAGGAGTGCTCTCTCCACAGTTGGATGTTCATGTGCAATAGGCAGTGACCTTGAACACTAGTCAGAAAAAAATGGCTTTAAGTTTCAGATTCTTAAGAATTAGCTTGAGAGCTTCTCTTCCTTGTGAGAAATTAGGATGATGAGAAGAGGACTGGGTGAAGATTTCCTTTACAGTAAATACTAATCCTCAATGTTCTTTCGATGCTTCCTGAAGAATCTGTTCAAAAGTTGACCATTTCAGAGGATAGCTGACTCATCTGTGTTAACTTGAACTTATTGAGCTTTATCTCTCTCTCTTTATATGATCTTTGAATGGTAGAATGGAGACATCAGCAGTGATGTACTGTTTCTGATAGGCCTGAGACCCAGGACAGCCTCTTTTGTGATGTCTCTTGTTTCTAGGCCTTGGCACATACCATTTGCCTTATGTTCTCTAAATTTTCATTCCAATCCTAAAGAAGAGCAATGCCAAGGAATATTCACACTACCATACAGTTGTGCTCATTTCACATGGTAACAAGTTTACGCTCAAAATCCTTGTCTTCAGCAATATGTAAAGCAATATGTAAGAACTTTCAGAAAAGACAGAGGAGTCAGAGGTCAAATTGCCAACATTCATTGGATTAGAGAGCGAGCAAGGGAATTTCAGAAAAATATCTACTTCTGCTTCATTGACTACACTGAAATCTTTGACCATGGGATCACAGCAAACCATGGAAAATTCTTCAAGAGATGAGAATACCAGACTACCTTACCTGTCTCCTGAGAAACCCGTATGCTGGTCAAGAAACAACAGTTAAATTTGGGTTCAAAATTGGAAAAGGAAAATGCCAAGGCTATATATTGTCACCCTCTTTATTTAACTTATATGCAGAGTACATCATGTGAAATACTAGGCTGGATGAATCACAAGCTGGAATCAAGATTGCTGGGAGAAATATCAATAACCTCAGATATGCAGATGATACCACTCTAATGGCAGAAAGCGAAGAAAAATTCAAGAGCCTCTTGATGAGGATGAAAGAGGGGAGTGAAAACACTGGCTTAAAATTCAACATTCAAAAAAATCTAAGATTATGGCATTCAGCCCCATCACTTCATGGCAAATAGGAGGAGAAAAAGTGAGAATAATGACAGATTTTATTTTGTTAGGCTCCAAAATCACCACGGATGTTGACTGCAACCATGAAATTAAAAGGCCCTTGCTCCTTGGGAGGAAAGCTATGACAAAACTGAGCTCTGTATTATTAGCAAAAAGCAGAGACATCACTTTTCTGACTAAGGTCCACATAGTCAAAACTATGGTTTTTCCAGTAGTAATGTATGGATATAAGGGTTGGACCATAAAAAAAGCTGAGTGCTGAAGAATTGATGCCTTTGAACTGTGGTGCTGGAGAAGACTCTTGAGATTCCCTTGCACAGCAAGGAGATCAAACCAATCAATTCTAAAGGAAATCACCCCCAAATATTCATCAGAAGGACTGATTCTCAAGCTGAAACTCCACCTGATACAAAGAACTGGCTCATTGCAAAAGAACCTGATGCTGGGAAAGATTGAAAGCTAAAGAAGAAGTGGACAGCAGAGGATGAGATGGTTAGATGGACTCAGTGGACATGAATTTGAGCAAACTCCAGGAGATAGTGAAGGACAGGGAAGCCTGGTATGCTGCAGTCCATGGGATTACAAAGAGTAGGACACTACTTAGCAAGTGAACAACTCTGAGACTGTCTATCTTCAACTCAATTGCCCACCCTTATCTTTTCTTTAGCCTTCCCAAGTGTCTCTTTCTCTGCTGCTTCCTGCTATATGCAGGCTGCACTAGGGTACATCCCAGTGTCTTCCTGATGATCTGTTTTCATGTCTAGCTCATTGTTTTGTAATTACTTAATTAATTGCATCTCTCCCACCCCACTTTCCTTGGCTGTGAGCCTCTTATGGCAGCTCCTGGAAAAGGATCAAGGTTCATTGAATACCTCCAACTTGCCAGACATTGTGGCATACATGTGCTATCCATTATCTTAATAAATTTCTGCACCCTGCTCTCTGAGGTAGATTTATTATCTTTATTTTATGGATGAGTAAATGGTGGCTTAGAGATATTAAGTAGCTTGCCCAAGGCCATTTATTAAATGGTAGAGCTGGGATTTGAATCAAGTTTTCTCCAGCACCCCAGCCCCTGCTTTTCTCCTGGTGTTCCCTTCAGGTCCTCTGGTATGGCTCATGGACAGTTCTGACTCTTTTATTCATGGCTGGCTCCATTAACACTGCTGTCTTCACTGCACTTTTCTGACCTATCAGGGCACCTCCAGCCATGGCTGAACCTGTCAACTTCTCCTTTTTCTATTTCTGCTTCTAGGTTTTTCCTATTGACTAGAAGATTTGCAACTCTAGTGACAGAGTGACTGATAACATCCCTACTCATTTCACTGTCAAGAGTTGGGCTTGTCAGCCCTTGGTGAGTAATACAGCAGCCATAGGCACTGATCATAAACCATTCCCCATTAGCTGTCACAGTCAAACTCACCTCCCCAAGTCATGGAGTAGCAGATAGACCACTAACAACAGGCTTTACTGTTTGGTCATTTGCTTTTTCCCTCAAACAGAAGGCTTTCCTATTCCCTGGTTTTGCATTTCTGTATCCTAAGAGGGAAATGTGCCTCATTCGTAATGGAGCACAGATGCCATTCTATGCTTATCATGAGCTGACACTGATCAGATTAGAGAAGTAATTAGCAACTTTCTTCTCTTGCCATCCAGTCAGAACAGTGACTTCAGTTTTATTTGTCTGTTTTTCTTGCTATTCTCAGCTTTCTCCTACTCACCATTTTCCTGCCAAATATATTATAAAGAATATTGTATTAAACTCATGGAGTGCTAATTAGGTGCCAGGCTTTGGTCTAAAAGCCTTGTGTGGATTAACCCATGTGATCTTTGCTGCAGTTCTATGGAGCAGGAGCTACTCAAGGCAGCTGAGAACAGCTTCTCTGAACGTGTGTGCAGTGCACACCTCTGGGCACCATTAACATGCACAACTTTGTGCGTGCTCAGTTGTGTCTGACTCTGTGACCCCATGGACTGAAGCCCACCAGGCTCCTCTGTCCATGGAATTTTCCAGGCAAGAATACTGACACAGGATTCCACTTCCTTCTCCAGGGGAGCTTCTTGACCCAGGGATTGAACTCTTGTCTCTTGCAACTTCTGCATTGCGGGTGGATTCTTTACCACTGGCACCACCTGGGAAGCCCAGTGCTCAGTGAAATGGGCTTTTATCTGCCTAAGTGATGGTCCTGCAGGTGCATGAGTTCATTTTCAAACTCTCCTTTCCTCTGAAGAATTTCCATCTAGATGGAGAAATTACAGGAGATTAGAAGAGTCTGACCATAAAATAGGACCTAATTCAGACATCTGACTTTAAAAATTTAATTCTTTATCTTTGTGCATTAGCTCCTCTAGGTCTACTAAAATAGTAGATTTCCTAATTTTGACTGTTATGCTAGCTTGCAGCTGATCACTGAATTGATTTGACAAAACTTTACTCCAAATTACCTTTTGTACATACTCAGTCACTCAATTGTGTCTGACTCTACGACCCCATGGACGGTAGCCTGTCAGGCTCCTCTGTCCATGGAGTTTCCAGGTAAGAATACTGGAGTCAGTTGCCATTTTCTACTCCAAAATTACCTTTCAGTGCAAGTCAAATAAGCATATATACCCTGATGATGGGATAGAAACATTCTTAAACTATTCCTTGATTATAGCACTTCAAGAGACCTGGACATAAAATATTTTAATCCAAATCAGAAATCATTTTACTATTTCTGTGGCTTTTTGAAACAAAACATCTGCTTTGGTATCTTTATTCACAAGGATGTCACCACCTCTGAAGACTGCAGAGGTCACTGAAGGGACATCATTTAGGTTAACTTCTGGCTTAATTGATCATTACCACTCTCACACAGGGAAGGTGGGCCTAGGCCATGTGCTTTAGAAAGCCCTGCAGATCAAAAACACATGGAAATATGGTACATTAAAGCTGTCTGGGTGCCTCTATTTCTTGGTGTAAGGTACTGAGGGCTGATGCACCGTGACCTATGATTCTAAGTATCTGATTTCAGGACTAACCTGTTTCAAGACCCAGGGAAATTTTCCCCTCATCTCTTTTCTCAAGTCCTCAAAACACAAATCACATGTGTCTGAGTGACATAAAGTCATGTAGCCTGAATACTGTGGAAGCCAGGGTCAGACAGTGCTGTGGAGTATGGGAAGGATTTGAGTAGAGAAAATCTATAGTTAAGATAAAAGACAAATTAATTAGCATGTCGAGTCTTTTCTTTCAGAAGGTGGCAGAACACTCAGTTTCTGCAGTAGAGCTGGGCTCTATTTCTCACTGCTCTTTAGGATCCATCTCATGATTCTCCAGTTCCTCGCAAATTGCTGGGGAATTTTTGCAATAGTATATAATTGTGCTAATTTGAAATGTGTATATATACAGTTTTAGCTAGATGTAACATAAATGAAGAATGATACTGATTCTTTCCATTGACAGATATTGAAACCTAATACAGTAAATATTTGTACTTATAAATTCTTAATATCTTATTATATTTTCAAATTATTAAATAATTCAATTTATAAAAACAAAAGTTCCAAAAATTTTATTCATGGATCAAAATTGATATTTTAATTTTTCATAGTTTAGAAGAAAATGAACTTTAAAATATGTATAAAATATTTAAATTTTAACATTATATTGATTTGTTATCAAAATACACTAAGTGTATATACTTTGAATATAATTAAATTGAAAGTTATAGATCATTATATTCAATAGAATCTAAATTACATGAAAATATTGGTATAGCATAATTAGTAATTTTATGAAAATGAAGTAAAAATATATTTTGCCCTGTAAATATATTATTTATGAATTATTAATGTATTTTAAACATCACAGGCCCAGCTACAGAATATTTAGACCTGCAGCAGTAATTTTTAATTATAATTATGTCATATATTATATTTTGCCAACTTTTACTTTAAGAAAGTATATGTATCTTTTGTTATTATGGTTTTAAGATATATTTTCAAAAATAGGGTAGGACATGTTTAACTGTTGCTTGATTTTTTAACTTTTAAATACTTAAGCATAAGGTATGTGGACTCCCAATTGTATTCTTGTCCTGAGTGTTACAAATGTGGTGTCCTAGGGCCACAGGTTAACCTTAGGGCTCCACCTGCTCATTTATGAACTGGGGAACATGAGCTCTCATAGCTGTGGTACGAACTAATAATGCACATCAAAAATTTGTAAATTACAAGGCACCATTCCAATATGTAAGTTATTGTTTAGAATCACTGTCTAAAACAATTTTTAATGTTGAACAATAATCTATTTTTATATAACTTAGAATAACAGAATCTTCAAGTTGAAAGAAACCTTGATAATATCGACCAGTTCTCTTTCCTTCCCTCTGCACTTGCTGAGACTATCCATTTTATGCTTTAACAGCTCTGTTTTTAGAGAGTTGAAATGCACTCCTCCTTCCACTTTGTAATCTGCTATTATCAGAAGCATTATCACTGCTACATTTTTTTTCTTGGATGTTACCTCTTGCCCAGCTTTAAAATTCAGAAAATTTTCAGAGACATAATAAATTGCAATTTAAAGACACTTTCACCTCCTGTGAGACTTTCTCTTTAAAAAGCAATCATCAGACTTCCCTGATGGACCAGTGGCTAAGACTCCACATTCCTAATGCAGGGGACCTGGGTTTGATCCCTGGTCCCACATGCTGCAGCTAAGAGTTTTCGTGCCACGACTAAATAACCCGCACACCACAGTGAAGATCAAGGATCTCGTGTGCCATAACTAAGTTAGAGCACACTCAAATAAATAACAAACATTAAGAAAGCATTCATCAAGACACATCTCTAAATTTTGCCTGATATTAAATTTCCCCCAACATGTAACTATCCAAGTGTTTCTGTGTTAAACGTCATAAATTCTAGGCTGACACAATCATTTTCTGTCTTATTTATAAATTATTAGCTTCTTTTCTCATTGGTTGGAATTAAGCCCAGGGTAACAACTCTCTTTGTTTTTTCCCTCTTCCTAGCAACCACACTCATCAGTAAGATAAGCTAAAGTTGCTGCTGCTGCTGCTAAGTCGCTTCAGTCGTGTCCGATTCTGTGCAACCCCATAGATGGCCTCCCACCAGGCTCCCCCGTCCCTGGGATTCTCCAGGCAAGAACACTGGAGTGGGTTGCCATTTCCTTCTCCAATGCATGAAAGTGAAAAGTGAAAGTGAAGTCGCTCAGTCGTGTCTGACTCTTAGTGACTTCATGGACTGCAGCCTACCAGGCTCCTCCATCAGATATCAAACCTCTAGCATAATCTGATCACTTCTGTTGATGAGAATTGTGCATATATAAGCAGCCTATATGAGAGAATTTCTGAAATGTGGCATTAATTTTCATTTCCCATGACTGTGAAATCATCTGTCCCCCAATTTAGTGGATATCCTAAACAAAGAGAATTGAATAAGTAGGAGCAAGTATTAACACCCATGATGAGTTAGAGAGATTTCTAAATATTTGTTTTGGTAAGATTTCTACCCAAACCTGGAAATGCTGTGTTTTTTCCATCCTGCAGAAGATTGTATCCAAAGATCTACATGGAATAAAGAAAAGTACAATTGTATTATAGTGCTGACAGTGTGTGTATATAACATTAACTGCGTGGAGTATCATGGCAGCAGTTTAGAATGAAGTTATGGAGGTTCACAAAGTCCTCCTGCTGCCTCCCCTCTGTGTTATCAAGTGATGGATCATTTGAAGTCAAAAGTAAACCCTGTTGAGTTGCTATATCCAACTTAGGGTTGTACCAGAATTAATTGTATCTTCTGCTGCTTTGCAAAGGATTGTTACCAATAAATTCTAATAAACAGGAGTAGAAAGATTTTATTCATGTCATTCCAAAGAAATTAGAACATAGTAGTGTTATTTAGCAATGCAGATGTTATACTATTGTGTTCTTTATATGAAAATGGATATGACATGAAGAGGTATATCAAACGAGTAGGAGAGAGACTTGAGTTGGGTTCCTGTTTTGATTATGCATATTTATTCACAATGCAGGAGTTGCTCCATGGAACTTCTTCTCCTAAGATGGATTACTTACTTTTGGAAGCCTTATTCTATATTTCTTTATTATTTAAAAGTGTCAATACTACAAAGCTACAATATTTATGAGTGCCTTGTTTAAACTGTACCTTAATTGGTTCAGTCTCTGGAGTTGTAAGACATGATGCTAATACCCTGTTGCTGAGTGAGTGGGGCAGATAATGATGCAGTCTTGTCTGTTGGCTGCCGGGGAATGGGCAGGCAGTACATGGTCTGAAAACAGTAATTGCACTGGGACTCTGATGTTCTTGTTTTGGGTTTAATGTTGTTTCATTAGAAAATCACCTCATTTTCTGTTTCAGTTCTGTCAGGACAATATCTTTATGTACATATTTTATTTTATGTATGCAATAGCCGTATTCCCAAACAAGATCTGTGTTTACCAACTGATTAAAGAATTAAAACAATTAGATGATCTCCATGCAGAAACACACACACGCACACATACCTATCTCTCACTCTCTTTCTCTCTCTACTTTGTGTGTGTGTGCATATGTGTTTCTTGTTTGAAATATTAATGGCATTGTGATTTAGGGAGTATTTTGAATTATCAATATCATGACTCAATGTCATGTCCTGTACCTTAGTGGAATAGTCACTCACACCCAAGTATTCCATATATTTCAGAAAGAAAAATGAAGAGTAATAAACTATCATAAGCTGGTAAATTAATAATTTAGAAGTTAATATTCTATCTGGGACAGATTAGGCTTAGAAAAAGAAGGGATACCTCATTTGTTGTTGTATACATGCTAAGTCATGTCTGACTCTTTGTGACCCTATGGTCTGTAGCCCACCAGACTCCTCTGTCCATGGGATTTTCCAGGCAAGAATACTGGAGTGGGTTGCTATGCCCTCCTCAACAGGATCTTCCCAACCCAGGAATTGAACCCTTGTCTCTTATGTCTCCTGTATTAGCAGGTGGGTTCTTTACCACTAGTGCCACCCGGGAAGCCCTTATTTGCTGTTATTCAGTAGCTAAGTCATGTTCAATTCTTTGCGACTCCATGGACTGCAGCACCCTACGCTTCCCTGTCCCTCACTATCTCCTGGAATTTTCTCAAACTCATGTTCATTGAGTTGATAATGCCATCCAACCATCTCATCCTCTGTCATCCCCTTTTCCTCCTGCCCTCAATCTTTCCCAGCATCAGAGTCTTTTCTAATGAGTTGGCTCTTTGCATCAAGTGGCCAAAGTATTGGAGCTTCAGCTTCAGCATCAGTCCTTCTGATGAATATTCAGGGTTCATTCCCTTTAGGATTGACTGGTTTGATTTCCTTGCTGTCTGAGGGACTCTCAAAAGTCTTCTCCAGTATCACAATTTGAAAGCATCAGTTCTTCAGTGCTCAACCTTCTTTATGGTCCAACTCTCACATCCTTACATGAATAGTGGAAAAATCATAGCTTTGACTATACGCATCTTTCTCAGCAAAGTGATGTCTCTGCTTTTCACTATGCTATCTAGGTTTGTTATAACTTTCCTTCCAAGTAGCAAATGTCTTTCAAGTTTGTGGCTGAAGTCAACAGTGAGTTTGGAGCCCAAGAAAATAAAATCTGCTGTTGTTTCCTCTTTTTCTCCATTTATTTGCCATGAAGTAATGGGATTGGATGCCATGATCTTAATTTTTTATATGTCGTATTTTAAGCCAGCATTTATACTCTACTCTTTCACCCTCATCAGGAAGCTCTTTAGTTTCTCTTCAGTTTCTGCCATTAGAGTGGTATCATTTGCATATCTGAGATTGTTAATATTTCTCCTGGTAATTTTGATTTCAGCTTGTGATTCATCCAGCCTAGTATTTCACATGATGTACTTTGCATATAAGTTAAATAAAAAGGATGACAATATATAGCCTTGACATACTCCTTTCCCAATTTTGAACTAATCCATTGTTCCATAGTAAAACTTAGTATGAAATACAACATAGTATGAGGAATACTACCTCATGGTAACTTTGCAAATCATTTTCAGCCTGACAAAATAATTACATCCATCTTCAAAATTATCATAGACCCTACAAACCTGTTACAAGGTCTTATACTCCCAAGCTCATTGCCACTTCATATTACTTCCTATGCTATCATTCTCAAAATAGAGCACATC
This sequence comes from Oryx dammah, assembly GCF_014754425.2. NCBI lineage: Eukaryota > Metazoa > Chordata > Mammalia > Artiodactyla > Bovidae > Oryx > Oryx dammah. Next base: position 47,425,561 of record NW_024070206.1, on the reverse strand, counting down.
AAATTCAAGTTTTGATGAATTATATCTCATTTAACTCTAATATGCTAAATCTTTCAAGTCTGCCCAGTCTAGGATGGCCTGCCTATTTTTTGTGTGTGTTTATAATGCCCAAGGATTATCACTATATATCCAATGGCAATTCTTTCATGTGTCTTTTTAACAAGTGGCTGTATCTAGCAACAAATGTTGTAAAACACAATTGTGTATCAAAAGTACACATTTGTTTTGATTTGCAGTTTTCACTATCTCTTACTTAAGTGGGCAAGAGAATGGAGGGACCTATTTAAAGTACTTACTCTAAAGTGCAAACCCTCTAGTATAACCAGTCACAACAAAGGAGAGAACACAGGCCTCTCCTGCAATCTCCAGATTCTCTTAAGCCTCTGAACAGTATTTTGGGCAGAGAATGGATAGCATTTCTCCCTGTGGGTCCCCATGACTGCAGTCACCAAGGTCCATAATCCAGTTGCACTGAAGAGCAGATACAGTAAATGTCTTTTCATGGAGCTTCTGAAAATGTATCTGTGATTTTTACAAGTTACCAACAGATGCGACCAGGCTTACTTCCTTGACAACTGAGTCATTCCGATTAAAAATTCAAGACAATAGTTTCATCATAAAAATATGATAGAAATTTTACAATTCCTACAACCAGTCTTCAGTTAATTTAGCCAATGATATGATAGCCACCATCTAAAGGGGGTCTCATTGCATAGTTAATACAAAGCAAGAGAATGAAATAAAACCAAGGCCAGAGATATTTTCCAGGATTTCTTCTGGCTTTGCTTTTGTTGCTTCAAGTCCCAAATTCCCTCTTCTCCCTGATGCTCATACTGATCATTTCAGTTACTAAGTGAAGTCTTCAAAAGTATGTAGTGACACTCAGTAACTTTGCCCTTTGTACATCCTGCACATATCCCTAGTTATCAAAATACTCTTCTGCTTTGTTTTTGCATTTTCCTCTCACTTAGGGTATATAAGGTCTATGAATGTAGGAGATATGTAGTAGATTTTTTTTATTTGAAATATTTATATTCTATAAAGTACCCCAAGCCCTGAAGTAGCAAATACTGAACTATTCATTGCTCTTAGAGGAAATATATCAGAAGTGTTGAGTGACTTGTCTGAGGCCACTCCAACAACAAGTTGCAGAGTTACACTGTCCTCCTCTGATCATCTCTGTGACAGCTGAAACAAGATAAATGAGCATCATTTTATTTGACCTGAGCCAGGAAATACAGGTTGGAAGCTTAAAATTTTCACCACTTTAAGCATGTCCATGTATTCCTGTAAATGGCTGGAAAGCCCATAAGTATTGATTTAGGAGTTACAAATAAATTTTAGCAATATGAGTATTTGGAAGATGAAATCCATGAATAATGAGAATTAATTACATTTGTCACATTTTTTTGGATACCTCAAACACTAAAACCTTTGCCAGTAGTTATTGCTGAATAAAGGCTTGTTCAGTGATAAGTTGGTGGGTGACTACCCCAGAATCAGAAAGCAAGTGTTGGTTTATTTCTTGCTCTTTTATAGCACACCTTCCAGTGTATTGAAAGACTCATAGTGAAGGTGTTGAGAACATGAACTCTGGAGACAGAGGGTCTGGATTTGAATCCTAACTCCACTATTATGCCCACTTTTTAAGGCTGAGCCTCAGTTCATTCTTTTATAAAATAGTTCTGATCTTAGGTAGTTACGGGGCTTCCCTGGTGGCTCAGATGATAGAGAATCCACCTGCAATGTGGGAGACTCCTGGGTCAGGAATATCACCTGGATAAGGGAATGGCTACATACTCCAGTATTCTTGCCTAGCGAATTCCATAGACAGAGGAGCCTGATGGGCTACAGTCCATGGGGTCACAAAGAGTCAAACATGACTGAGTAACTAACACCCACACTAGGGAGTTGTTATAAGAATTAAATAAATTAATATTTTAAAATAATTTAGAAAGTACCTGGCACATCGTGTCATATAAATGTTTGGTAAAATTAAAAACAGAAACAAAAACAGAACAAAATATTGTATTGACCATATTTTGAATAACTGGCATTGCAATAAACTATTTCCACTGTATTTCTAAAAATTAATATCTATGACTTTCCATTTGTCTATACTTGTTTGAGAGAAAACATCAAACTGCCTTCTTCAAAAGAAGACTAGGAGAGTACGGTGAAAACTGTATTTAAAAGTATGAACCTAAAGAAATGCAAAATATTATTACGATTCCTTTATATGCAAGTCTGGCAATCTGCAAACCAGGATGTGGTCTCTTGTGTCTGTCCTAGCACTGCCTGAAACTTGCACTTGGCGGTTCACCCAGTACATGGACAGGTAGCAATTTTGTTGTGACTTTCTCACACTTAATATCTTCGAATGAGCTGACAAAGCTCACTGCTGCACTGCCAGGAAATAACCATTTAGAGTGGAACTGTATACATTTCTTCCCTTTTCTACCAATCAACAGGTTATAACTTAAGATAGAAACGATACCCCTGAGTTTGTGCTGGAAATGGGGGTGGGGAGTAAGAAATGATAGGTTGTCAGCTTCCCTGAAAAGCTGTAAGGCATTAGAACTGAAAATAAAGACTTTATTGCCTTGCAAAGAAGGCTTCGTAGCATTCAGATATTACCTACATCTGCTTTAATGATTCCATTTAAGCTGTCATTTTCTGCATTTACCTTACAGCATTCAAAAGCAACTATACTTACATGTTCACAGCCAACGCAATGCCAGCATTTACAAAAGTGGGGTTGGGTAGGGGGAGAAAATGGTATATGATATATTTCAAAGAACACTTTCCTTCCAGAAAATTAGCAGTAATTTTGAGGCTACTCTTAGAGGGAAGTAAAGTTTCTCTGGAGACAAAAGTGCTGACACTGAACAAAAGAGAAGCGAGAGAGAGAAAGAAAGAGAGGCAGGCTATACTCACTCTCAGATCCTTTCTCTCTCTACTGTTTTTCTATTTGTTCTTCTTGTCCACCTGGTTAAGCTCTTCTGTGGTGACCACAAGGAAGCTAGGGATGAAGTCACTCTGCTTTTATTGCCAACAAGAACAGTTCTAATCAATAAAGGACACAAAAAAAGGTGGCTTTAGTGGAGACTCACTCTGCTGCCTCTGAAATGGGAGTAATGGTGGCCATGAAGAAGGTCCTGAGGTTTTTCCTATGCTCCACAGTGACTTATAGTAGAACCCCCACAGTGACTTACAGTCTAGAAATGTAAATCACCTTGAATGTGGCAATTTTGTTATGGTGGGTCAAATATTCTGAAGTAAATACTACAATTTCTTCTATAAATAGGATTTATTCTCAAATTCAAGCTTAAGTCTCACCATTGCTGCCTCTGACACTTTCAGCCCCTTCCTCCTTTTAGATTCCTGGAGTTTGGGTTAACTTGATTCTGATCGGCACTTTGAGTGCTGATCTAGGGCATTTATTTGTTTTCATGTTTCTGTGTTTATTTTCTTAGCTCTCTAACTAAAATTTAGTTTTGTGAATTCAGGTTATACTTCTGAGGGCCACTCACTCATGACTCCTGCAAGGCATATTGCAGAAAGTTGGTGTTTGAAATAATAATACGTTGTCTTTTTTTTTTTTTTTTTTTAACTAAAGGTGAGTTCTAAATCTACAGTCTATAAGACTAAGTGTATTTATTTTTTGGATTCCTTCCCCTGCCTGTTTTGCCTATTATGAGATTCTCCCTCCATTAAGCTTCCAAATGGTTTCAAACTTAATATGTTAGTGCTTTGAACAAACTTGAGCTGAAAATTCTGATTAAGCAAACTTCGTTTTGTGGGAAGAACAATTGCTTATGACTAAGCAGGCCTGGCTCATTTGCTCATGGTTCTCTACTCTAAGCCCTTTCTGGACTAGGTGATGGTGAAATGAACCTTGTGGTCCTCCTCAGTATTGAGATGCTTTATAAATCTCTTTTTAATAAATGAATGTACTAATGAATTAATAAACACATTCAGCATCTTTGAGAAATTTGCTTAAGTCCCCTTTAGATATTCTGTAATTATGGGGATAATACTTAGTGTCCTTTTAATCTGACTGCATAATTCAATAAGTTTATTTCTCAGGAGAAATCACTTTCAGTTTTTTATTGAGGATTGACTACTTTAAAATTGGAGAAGAAAAGGAAACCTGAAAGAGATAATAGGGGCAGAAACAGAAGCAGAGGGAAGATATGTTGTTTATTAATGTTATTCTAATAGTATTTTATCTCCTGGAAGGTGAAGGGACTCTAGAAAACATGGGCCAGCATTTAGTTGTGGATTTTCATTATTTTTCTTTCTTGACTTGAAGAGAAGAAATTTTATCTTAATTTGCTTTTACATTCAAGTGCCAAGTACAATGTTTAGAATAAGGTAGGTGTTCAGTAATTGTTTTCTGATTAGCTGAAGGGGAAGCATTAACGTAGCAATGTCAGAAAGGTAGGCAGGTGGCTAGAAGTAGAGGTTCTAATGGAGAACATCTTATCTGTCTTTGTTTCTTTTTTCAAGATACCTTTCTACATCTGAGTGGGAAAGAGAAGGGGATATATTTTTTAAATGAATTTATTTTAACTAGGAGGATAATTGTTTTACACTATTGTGTTGGTTTCTGCTATACATCAACATGAATCAGCCATAGGTATACATATATCCCCTCCCTCTTGAACCTCCCTCTTGCTTCCCACATCATCCCACCCCTCTAGGTTATCACAGAGCACTGGTTTGAGCTCCCTGCATCATACAACAGATTCCCACTGGTTAGTTTCCATATGTTAATATATATGTTTCCATGCCACTCTCTCAATTTGTCTTACTCTCTTCTTCCTCCATTGTGCCCATAAGTCTGTTCTCTATGTTTGCATCTCCTTGGCTGCCCTGAAAATAGGCTCATCATACCATATTTCTAGATTTCATATGTATTTGCTAATATATGATATTTGCTTTTCTCTTTCTGTCTTAATTCATTCTATATAATAGTCTCTAGGTTCATCCACCTCATTAGAACTGACTCATATGTGTTCCTTTTTATGGCTGCATAATATCCCATTGTGTATATATACCACAGCTTCTTTAGCCATCCATTGATAGACATCTAGGTTTCTTCCATGTTCTAGCTATTATAAATGGTGCTGCCATGAACATTGGGGTACATTTGTCTCCACATTCTCTCAGCATTTATTGTTTGTAGATTTTTGATGATGGCTATTTTGACTGGTGTGAGGTGATACCTCCGTAGTTTTGATTTGTGTTTCTCTAATAATGAGTGATGTTGAACATTTTTTCATGTTTTTATCAGTCATCTCTATGTCTTTGAAAAAATGTCTGTTTGATTTTGATTGAGTTGTTTGTTTTTCTGGTATTGAGATGCACGAGCTGCTTATATATTTTGGAGATCAATCCTTTGTCAGTTGTTTCAGTGGCTATTATCTTTTCCCATTCTTGGACTTGTCTTTTCACCTTGTTTATTGTTTCCTTTGCTGTGCAAAAGTTTTTAAGTTTAATTAGTTCTCACTAGATCAGTCCGGGTGTTCATTGGAGGACTGATGTTGAAGCTGAAACTCCAATACTTTGGCCACCTGATGCGAAGAGCTGACTCATTGGAAAAAACCCTGATGCTGGGAAAGATTGAGGACAGGAGGAGAAGGGGATGACAGAGGATGAGATGGTTGGATGGCATCACTGACTCAATGGACATGGGTTTGGGTGAACTCTGGGAGTTGGTGATGAACAGGGAGGCCTGACGTGCTGCGGTTCATGGGGTCACAAAGAGTTGGACACGACTGAGTGACTGAACTGAACTGAGTGTATTTTTGCTTTTATTCCCATTACTCTAGAAGGTGGGTCATAGAAGATCTTGCTTTGATTTATGTCAAAGAGTGTTCTGCCTATGTTTTCCCCTAAGAGTTTTATAGTTTCTTGTCTTTATTGTTTTAAGTCTTTAATCTATTTTGAGTTTATTTTTGTGTATAGTGTTAAGAAGTGTTCTAATTTCATTCTGTTACACGTAGTTTTTCAGTTTTCCCAATACCACTTACTGAAGAGACTTTCTCTGCTTCATTGTATATTTTTGCCTCCTTTGTCAAAGATAAGGGGCTCATAGGTACATGGGTTTATCTGAGATTTCTCTCTCATTTCATTGGTCTGCATTTCTGTTTTTGTGCCAGTACTATACTGTCTTGATGACTGTAGCTTTGTAGTATAGTCTGAAGTTAGGAAAATTAATTTCTCCAGCTCCATTCTTCTTTCTTAAGACTCTTTTAGCTGTTCAGGGATTTTTGTTTCCATATAAGTTGTGAAATTTTTTGTTTTATTTTTATGAAAAATATCACTGGTAATTTGATAGAGAGTGCATTGAATAGTCATTTTCACAATATTAATTGAGAAGGGAATACATTTTTTACTCTTGCCATTTTTTTTCTCTACATCTTGCTAGGTCATGGCTCAAATTCTTTCTGTCTAGACTTCAGAAGAGTGACTTCATACTCATTCCAAACCCACCTTCTCACTTCCTCTCAACTTAGTAGTCATGTTGGAGAGAATTTGAAGAAAAAAAATTGCCCACATTAGGGTTAATAATTGAATGCAGATTTTTTTTCTGAAATATTTGTCTTCATCAAGAAACAAATTTTGATACCAAGGATCTCATAGAATTTAAGATAAGATTTACCAAAGCTACTACTTGATCAGTAACTTAAAAAATAGATAACATTTTTTTTTCCTGAGGTCCAAATATGTTTGTAAAATGTAGCTTAAATACAGTTAAATAGACTGGAGTTTTCAGTTTTCCATCTTTGGTATACAAAACCCTATATGAAATTCCACATTTCTCAACTTTTTTTCCTATAAATTTTTTTTTTTAAATAAAGTATCATGAGAGAATTAGAAATCCAAAATTCTTTGGAAATTTTGTAATAAATATATTCATAGAATGAAGGCTGTAAGTCTCAATCCTGAAAACAGGCTGGAATGGAAATTTTTTTCTGATTCATTTTCTTTCCATTTCAAAATTCAAATAGCATTATTTATTTCAAGCTGCAAATATGTTGAGTACTACTTTCCCTTCACCAAAACAAGAAGGACTATATTATAGGTATGTGCAAGAAACCACAATAAAATCACTGCCCTGCATAATGACTGGTTTAGTTATGGATAAGATTTGGGATAATTGTGCAGTAGTTTTCAGTAAATAAAGAAGGCTGAGCACTGAAAAATCAATGCTTTTGAACTGTGGTGTTGGAGAAGTCTCTTGAGAGTCCTTTGGACTGCAAGGTGATCAAACTAGTCAACCCTGAAGGAACTCAATCCTGAATATGCATTGGAAGGACTAATGCTGAAGCTGATGCTCCAATACTTTGGCCACCTGATGCAAAGAGCTGACTCATTAGAAAAGACCCTGATGCTGGGAAAGACTGAAGGTAGGAGAAGAATGGGATGACAGAGGATGAGATGGTTGGATGGCATCATCAACTCAATGAACATGAGTTTGAGAAAATTCCAGGAAACAGTGAGGGACAGTGAAGCATAGGGTGCTGCAGTCCATGGTGTCACAAGGAGTTGGACACGACTGAGCAGCTGAAAGACAGCAAGATTTGGGACAATAACTCTCTGAACTCTATGCTGTAGCATTTCTCATAAGTTGTATCTCCAAGTTTTTTAGCTGCTTCAAAACCATTAATTAGTGAAGAATTGTATCTGAATGTTGTAATATCCCAATAAAATCCATAGGTATCAGACCAAATGAACATAAGCTGATCAAAATGTAATGTTATATTTCCCATTATCATGGTGGATCTTTTGCTTTGTATTGAAATTTAGACTTGAATTTCCTACCGCAGCCAAAAGGAAATTCCAGCCAAATGTGGCAGAAACCCAAGAGACTCTGCTCACCACAGGTGTTTAATCATCAGGGATGCTCTTGGGGAATAGTATTGACAGCTGGCCAAGCTGGCATCTTGGCATTTACAGATTGGGAAAAACTTGTTTGTGGGGGAGAGGCAGGTTAGAAGAGTATCAAAATCTGGATAAGCTCCAAAGAAAATCTCATCTTTCATTTCACACCTTTGCTATTTTCTGTCAGTCTCTCCCCAGAAAGTGTTATTACTTTGCAGTGCTCAACGGGTGTTGATGGGCAACTTCAATATTTCCCCTCAGCTTTGCTGCCTGGCCGATGGACTTCTTCATTAAAGCTGCACCACACTTCTTCTGGTTTAATGGGCATAAATATAGCTACTCAAAGAGGGGAAACACTGTTCTATCCATGAAGATATTATATCCAAGAGATGAAAAGAAAACCTGCTAATTGAGAATCACACTTTGGTTTAATTACACAGATGCTAAAATAGTGTAACTGAAGCTCCTTAAAAATATAATTATCCACTAAGCAATGCTTGAGAGCATGTTTTATCTTTTTGCCTTTAATATACATGATCAAGAAAGAGCCAACAAAAGAATAATTCCTGGGTAATTTGGGAAACTGGGACATGTTTGGGTTTGAAAGATGTTTCAGAAAAGTATCTTGCATTTGGAAGGAATCATCAAAGGTATTTTATGAGTAACTAAACATAAAATCCTTCTTCTTTACCTGTATGTTCTTCAAAGACACCTGGGATTAAAATAAATAATAAATTTTAGGGTAGCTTGAAACTGTATCCAATTATCTCCTCCAACATAGCAGCAAGAGAGGATTGCTGTATATTTGGAAAGACATCCTGCATTTATACTGTGACTAGAAAAAGGTCTGAAAAATGCCTCTGATTGATGAAATATTCTTTCCACCTTTCCTCTAACCTTAAGCCCATCCTGTTGAATTCATTATTAATACTATGCTGACTTATCATAAATTTTTCAAAAAATTTACATGGAATGCTAATATGTATCTCAAACATTGCTAAAAATAAGCCTGATTATGTATTGTTTTTCCATTGCTATTTACTTTGTGCTTTTATGTGCATTTCATTTTCCTTGTAGATTTTGCTTATTTCTGTGAGTAGAGTTTGCCATAGGTTATAGTAAACATGCTTGATTGATTTTAATATTATACATCTATTATTAACACAGTGGACAGCACATACTATTATTGGCCTTCTAAGAAAGATTTATAGCTAAAAATGGACGGTAATTTAGCAGCTAGAGGGCCGATGAAGAGTATTTCCATGTAGCAATCTACAGATAATACTTCATAGACCTAATTCTAGCCTTCAAGAACTACAGCAAGTTCTAGGCAGTGGAGAGAGAAGCATGTAGTACTGAGAGTAGGAGGACAAAGCAGAAGACGGAGTGCTTGGAGTTTCTTTAAGGCGAACATGAGGAGGAGGACTAGGGCTTACGTGATGCATCCGCAGACCATCTCGGTCAGCATCTTGATAAACAGGCTGTGGAAGAGGGCATATGGCTGAAGAGGAATGGAACCTGGGCTAGACACAAGCTGAGGGAAGTGCTGGCTCCCGTTCCCTCTCTCCATTCACCCCTCCCTCCCCCCATACTCCCCTCCCCTCCAACACACAAAGGAGGCCATGGAGCTGTGAAGAGCAAGAGATGAAAGCTCAAGCTCTGGAGTCTGAATGCCTGGACTTTAGTCCTGCCTCTATCTGAAACCAGCTGTGGAACCTTGGAAACCTGACCCACCTGTCTAACCCAGTAGTCATGTATGGATGTGAGAGTTGTACTATAAAGAAAGCTGGGTGCTGAAGAATTGATGCTTTTGAACTATGGTGTTTGAGAAGACTCTTGAGAGTCCCTTGGACAGCAAGGAGATCCAAACAGTCCATCCTAAAGGAAAACAGTCTTGAATATTCATTGGAAGGATTAATGTTGAAGCTGAACTCCTATACTTTGGCCACCTGATGTGAAGAGCTGATTCATTTGAAGACACCCTGATGCTGGGAAAGATTGAAGGCCGGGGGAGAAGGGGACGACAGAGGATGAGATGGTTGGATGGCATCACTGGCTCAATGGACGTGAGTTTGACTAAACTCCAGAAGTTGGTGTTGGACAGGGAAGCCTGGAGTGCTGCAGTCCATGGTGTCGCAAAGAGTTGGACACGACTGAGTGACTGAACTGAACTGAACCCTCAGTTTCTTCTTTTGTAAAATAAAGATAACAATAGTACCCACTGGGTCTAGTTGTTGTGATAATTAAATCAATTAAGTCAAACACTACACTGAAAAGAGAACCTAGCCTGTTGAGAATACTCAGAATAATTATCTGACATCAGTTCTTGCATCAGTTCTCCAAAGCCTGGGGTAATTCTACCTCTCCAAGGCACGTATACATTTCAAACTCATTATGTGTAAACACTCAGACAGAGGTATGTAACTTGCAGAACCTTCAGAGAGAAGGAAAATTCTGCAAAGTTTGAGGAATCTTGGATTTCAAATCCAGTGCCAAGTTAGTCTGTCTGCTACATCCTTACTCTACTAGGAGTTAAAAAAAAAAAAAAAAATCATAGCTAAGGAATGGAGTGAGAACTGCCCTGGACAGTTTGCAGGTGAGGTAGTCAGAGATGTGTCTACATTCACATCTACGTGGTACATGGCTCATTACTTCAGGGTGAAAGGCTACCACATACATGTGCATCTGCTAATGACTCTGGACCTCTCCCAGCTGACTGCCTAGGTTACATTTTTTTTTTTTTGGATGATGTGGTGTGCTCTGAGTGAACCGAGGAATGAAGAAAGGGAGCTATTTTGTTAATTGCTAAACACCTTAAATAGTCATGTTTCCAAACAATATTCTCCAATTTTCTATTTGATAAAACTGTTATAATATCCACATTTATAAAATGCTTTATATGTATTACACATTTGTTATAAAAGAAATCAGGAACATTAATGACTTTTTATTAGTTAAGCTCATGTTAATAATGTACTATTTTTTCACTGTTTGATATGGGAAGTTTCTTGATAAACTTTTCTTATCAAAATTGGTTTGTGCCCTTCTTGTCTTGAATCAAATGAGTACCCACTGTAAAGAGGGAAGTATTATAGTTTTAAAAATTTGAGGGTTAAGTGGATCTGGATTTGAATTTTGCTTCATACCTTATTAGCTTTTATTGTTATTATTGCTGTTTTCAGTCACTAAATCCTGTCTGACTCTTTGCAGCCCAATGGATTGTAGCATAACAGGCTCCTCTGTCATCCACTATCTCCCAACCCATGGAATTCTCCAGGTCACAATACTGGAGTGGGTAGCTGTTCCCTTCTCCAGGGGATCTTCCTAACCCAGATATTGAACTCAGGTCTCTCACACTGCAGGTGGATTCTTTATCAGCTGAGCCACCAGGGAAGCCCCACTATCCCCCAGAGTTTGCACAAATTTATGTCCATTGAGTTGGGTTATGCTATCTAACCATCTCATCCTCTGCCACCCTCTTCTCTTTTGGCCTTCTGTCTTTCCCAGTATCAGGGTCTTTTTCCATGAGTCGGCTCTTCACATTAGCTGGCCAAAGTATTAGAGTTTCAGCTTCAGCAACAGTCCCTCCAGTGAACATTCAGGGTTGATTTCCTTTAGGATTGACTGGCTTGAACTCCTTGCAGTGGGAAAGAGTCTTCTCCAACATCATCGTTTGAAAGCATCACTTCTTCAGTGCTCAGCCTTTCTTATGGTCCAGATCTCACATCCATACATGACTACTGGAGAAACCATAGTTTTGACCATGTGGACCTTTGTTGGCAAAGTGATGTCTCTGCTTTTTAATACACTGTCTAGTTTTCATCATATTTGTCATAGCTTTTCTTCCAAAGAGCTAGAATCTGTTAATTTCATGGCTACAGTAACCATGCTCAATGATTTTGAAGCCCAAGAAAAGAAAATCTGTCACTGCTCCACTTTCAACTTTTTCACTCTCTTCTTTCATGCTCATCAAGAGGCTCTTTAGTTCTTCACTTTCTGCCATTAGAGTGGTATCATCTGCATATCTGAGGTTGTTATTTTTCCTGGCAATTTTTATTCTAGTTTGTGATCCATCCAGCCTGGTATTTGACATGCTATGTTCTGCATGGAAATAAAATAAGCAGAGTAACAACATAGAGCCTTGTTGTACTCCTTTCCTAGTTTTGAACCAGTCACTTGTTTCATGTCCTGTTCTATCTGTTGCTTCTTGACCTGCATACAGGTTTCTCAGGATGCAGATAAGAAGGTCTGGCATTCCCATCTCTTTAAGAATTTTCCACAGTTTGTTATGATCTACACAATCAAAGGCTTTAGCATAGTCAATGAAGCAGATGTTTTTCTGGAACTCCCTCGCTTTCTCCAGTGAATTGGATCTCTGGTTCTTCTGCCTCTTTGAAACCCAACTTGTATATCTAGAAGTTCTCAGTTTATGCAGTGCTAAAACCTGTGTGTGTGATCTTGAACAAATTAGTTTCTCTGCATCTCGGTTTTCTTGTCTCTAATATGGAAATATTAATATCTACCTTTGAGTGCTTGTAATAGTTAGAACTAAAATATATATAAAGTGCCTGGAATATAGGGAGGCACTAAAAAATAGCCACTTGATAGATTTGATTTTGATCCCTTACTATGGTAGCACTCACTTCAGACACTTAAGGATTCCTGTTGATTCCCACCAATGTGGTCCTTATGTGCCTTAAAGTGTTCTAGCAGTGAATACAAACTTATAAGCAAGTAAGAGAACCAAGTTTCTAAGACTGTTCAGTTCCTAGATTCTATAATTCCACTTGGATTTTTTAAAGTATCAAAGTCATCCTCCCAGAACTAATATTATCAGATTTTTATTAGTGAGTGTATTAAAGCTAGGTTTTGCAACAAACCCCTTCATTTCTCAGAGGCTAAACAGTGATGTGATAGTAAATATTTAACAACTAACTATTCAAACAAAAGAGAGAAAAAAAAGCCTTGATATGTAGAATTTGGTATTTTCATGGGCTACATATTCCTACTATGACTGATGTGGAGATTTAAGTTTACAGTATCATGTCATTGCATATGGGATTGGGAAGAGACACTAACTATTGATGGAGTTGGTAGGAACTGTCTTCAGCATAATATAGAGCTTAACTCAGGAAACTTCATTTCTCACTTTCATGTCAGTTCAGTGTGATCAGTGGATACAGAGTGAGACTCTGCTGCTTATAGTCATCCCAGGTTCCTTGGTGTCAGAGGCTCTGCTCTGTTCACCGCATTGCTCCCCAGATCAGGTAGTGTGCTGACAACCTGCTGCAAGGCAAAGGACAGAGAGAAAACTCGGAGGATCATGGCACCTTGAGGCTACCAAGCCTGGAAGTGGCAACAATACTTCCTCCTGGTTTCCTTTTGATTAGAATTCAGTCATAAAACTACATAACTCTGGGAGAGTGAAAGTGAACATGTTAGTCACTTGGTTGTGTCTGACTCTTTGCAACTTCTCTGACCTTGGAATTCTCCATGTAAGAACACTGGGGTAGATAGGATAGCCATTCCCTTCTCCAGAGGATCTTCCTGACCCAGAAATCAAACCCAGGCCTCTTGCACGCAGACAGATTCTTACCTCGCTGAGCCACCAGTTCAGTTCAGTTCAGTTGCTCAGTCGTGTCAGACTCTTTGCGACCCCACGAATCGCAGCACGCCAGGCCTCCCTGTCCATCACCATCTCCCGGAGTTCAGTCAGACTCACGTCCATCGAGTCAGTGATGCCATCCAGCCATCTCATCCTCGGTCGTCCCCTTCTCCTCCTGCCCCCAGTCCCTCCCAGCATCAGAGTCTTTTCCAATGAGTCAACTCTTCGCATGAGGTGGCCAAAGTACTGGAGCTTCAGCTTTAGCATCATTCCTTCCAAAGAAATCCCAGGGCTGATCTCCTTCAGAATGGACTGGTTGGATCTCCTTGCAGTCCAAGGGACTCTCAAGAGTCTTCTCCAACACCACAGTTCAAACACATCAATTCTTCGGCGCTCAGCCTTCTTCACAGTCCAACTCTTACATCCATACATGACCACAGGAAAAACCATAGCCTTGACTAGACAGACCTTAGTTGGCAAAGTAATGTCTCCGCTTTTGAATGTGCTATCTAGGTTGATCATAACTTTTCTTCCAAGGAGTAAGCGTCTTTTAATTTCATGGCTGCAATCACCATCTGCAGTGATTTTGGAGCCCCCAGAAATAAAGTCTGACACTGTTTCCACTGTTTCCCCATCTATTTCCCATGAAGTGATGGGACCGGATGCCATGATCTTCGTTTTCTGAATGTTGAGCTTTAAGCCAACTTTTTCACTCTCCTCTTTCACTTTCATCAAGAGGCTTTTTAGCTCCTCTTCACTTTCTGCCATAAGGGTGGTGTCATCTGCATATCTCAGGTTATTGATATTTCTCCCGCCAATCTTGATTCCAGCTTGTGTTTCTTCCAGTCCAGCGTTTCTCATGATGTACTCTGCCACCAGGGAAACCCAAATCCTTTTAAAGCATCTAGTGTAGTACCTGGCGCACAAAACCTGTGTGTGCATGCTCAGTCATCTCTGACTCTTTAGTGACTCCATGTACTGTAGCCCAGCAAGCTCCACTGTCCCTGGGATTCTCCAGGTAAGAATACTGGAGTGGGTTGTCATTTCCTTTTCCAGAGGATCTTCCCAACCCAGGAATTGAACCTATGTCTCCTTCATTTCCTGTACTGACAGGTGGATTTTTTTTACCACTGAGCCACAGAGGAGCCTCATGGGCTGTAGTCCATGAGGTTAAAAAAGAGTCAGATATAATTAAACAACAAGAACAATTCAACAACTTATGTTTACAAGACTTTGTTTACAAAAAATTTCACATATATAGGTACTTATGCCTTTTAAGTTATGAAGTCAGATCTGACTGTTTGTGGTCCTATGGACTGTAGTAACTGTAGGCTCTTCCGTCCATGGGATTCTCCAGTCAAGAACACTGGAGTGGGTTGCATGCCCTCCTTCAGGGAATTTTCCCAGTCTAGGGATTGAACCAGCATCTCCTATGTCTCCTGCATTGGCAGGTAGTTCTTTACCACTAGTGCCACTTCGGAAACTCTGCGGGTACTGGCAGTTAGGACTTGCACATATCCTTTTGGGGGGTATGAATTAAACCCATAACATTGGCTTTCCTTGACAAAGAATTGGCCTCAAGGAAATCTCTGTAGTCTAATGCAATCAATCTTGGTAAAGTTCAAGACTTAGAATCTAGAACCACAATCACCAAAAAAGAGGGATGAATGCTTTCCCAATGTGAACGTCAAGCCAGCAGAAAAAGGCTGGGGCCCAGTTCCTGCCTCAAGTTGTTTTTTTTTTTTTTTTTTTCGTATTCAGACCCTCAACAGATTGGATGATGTCTACTTTCATTGACAGCAATCAACTTAACTGAACCCACTAATCCAAATGGTAATCTCTTCCAGAAATACCCTCATAGACACATCCAGAAATAATGTTTAACCAAGTATTGGGGCATTTCCTGATTCAATGAAGTTGACACATGAAAAATTAACTATCACTGTAGGTACTGGGATGTATGCCCTACTCAGGGTGTGGAGCGTTTTGTTGGTTAGTTGCTAAGTTGTGTCCCACTCCTTGAGACCCCATGGACTGCAGCATGAAAGGCTTCCCTGTCCATTTTCTCCTGGAGTTTGCTCAAACTCATGTCTGTTGAATCTCTGATGCCATCCAACCATCTCATCCTCTGTCACCCTCTTCTCCTCCTGCCTTCACTCTTTCCTAACATCAGGGTCATTTCTAATGAGTCAGGTCTTCACATCAGGTGGCCAAAGTATTGGAGCTTCAGTTTCAGCATCTGTCCTTCCAATGAATATTCAGGACTGATTTCTTTTAGAATTGACTGGTGTGATCTCCTTACTGCCCAAGCACCATGATTTGAAAGCATCAATTCTTTGGTGCTCAGCCTTCTTTACGGTCCAACTCTCACATTCTTACATGACTACTGGAAAAAACATAGCTTTGACTATATGGATTTTGTCAGCAAAGTGATATCTTTGCTTTTTAATATGTTGTCTAAGTTTGTCATAGCTTTTCTTCCAAGGAGCAATCTTTTAATTTCATGTCTGCAGTCACCATCTGCAGTGATTTTGGAGGCCAAAAAAATAAAGTTTATCATTTTATCCATTGCTTTCCCATCTATTTGCCATGAAGTGATGGGGCTGGATGTCATGATCTTCATTTTTTGAATGCTAAGTTTTAAGCTAGCTTTTTCACTCTCCTCTTTCACCTTTATCAAGAGGCTCTTTAGTTCCTCTTCACTTTCTGCCATTAGGGTGGTATCATCTGCATATCTGACCTTACAGATATTTCTCCTGGCAATCTTGATCCCAGCTTGTGATCATCCAGTCTGGCATTTCTCATGATGTCCTCTGCATATACGTTTAATAAGCAGGGTGACATATACAGACTCGACATATACCTTTCCCAATTTTGAACCAGTCCATTGTTCCATGTCTGGTTCTAGCTGTTGCCTCTTGGCCTACATACAGGTTTCTCAGGAGACAGGTAAGATGGCCTAGCATTCCCAGGTCTTTAAGAATTTTCCACAATTTGTTGTGGAACAACAGTCAAAGGCTTTAGCATAGTCAATGAAGCAGAAGTAGATATTTTTCTTGAATTCTCTTGCTTTTTCTATAATCCAATGGATGTTGGCAGTGTGATCTCTGGTTCCTCTGCCTTTTCTAAATCCAGCTTGTACATATGGAAGTTCTTGGTTCACTTACTATTGTAGGCTAGCTTGAAGGATTTTGAGCATTACCTTGCCAACATATGAAATGAGCATTATTATGTGGTAGTTTGAACATTCTTTGGTGTTTTCCTTCTTTAGAATTGGAATGAAAACAGACTTTTTCCAGTCCTGTGGCTTCTGTGGAGCTTTCAGAACCCATTTAAAGGCTCTGGGGCTGCGATCACAAGGATTGTTTTAAATCTTAAATAATCAAGGGGTTGTTTTAGTCCTGGTTTATGGTTTCTCTAGCAACACAGTTCCCTTGAAGACTTAGTGGGCTGTTGACTTATCGGCTTAAAGTTGGTTTCATGTGAGTAACTGAGGCATCCAGGGTTCTTTCTCCTGGTAGAGTCCGAATATGACTATTTCTTTGCTTCCTCATAGTCTGGTTTCCTCTTTCAACTTAAGGGCAGCTATCTGAGGCCCCTGGGTTATCTTTCATCTGAACTTTTCCATGAAGTTGGGAACTAGTGGAATGTTGCTCAAAGTCCTTTTTGATCTTTTCCCTCTCCTCCTTGGGGTCAAAGAAGCAATGAATATTTGTAATTCAAAGTTCCATTATTACTGGACTTTTCTCTTTTCCTCTTTATTTCTTTGTATAAGCTGATCAGTTTTCCCTTGAACTCATCAGTTTAAAACTTTAATAATGTTTAAACTAAATTCAGCAATGATTGCAAACACATACTAATACCCTACTGGCTTTCCAACTACTTCACCTAGAGTTCCAGGCTTGATGGATATGAAATCTTCCTCCCAGGTTATTGCATGTGTTGCAGTTACCTAACAGGAGTCACCATTTTCCTGGCCTCTAACATCAGTTTCCCAGCTATTTGTCATGTGGTTTCTAAGTCAATGTCCTCATTTTGGTTTTCATTATGATAACACTCCATTTCAAGGAATCAGCTTCCACACTAAGATGACAAATGCTGCCTGTTGTAACAAAACTCCCCATTTCTCAGTGGTTTAGCATATTAAGAGTTTGGTCCTCACCCATGATTGGCAGGGGGAGGGGAGATACAGGACTGTGCTCTAGGTGGTTAAGCAGGAACTCAAGATGGTTTCATTCTTTGTCACTGCCTTATTCAACATGTGGCTCCCAAGCTCACCGCTGAAGGAGGAGAGAAGACCCATCGTCTCAGACTGCAGGTAACCAGTCGATTTTCCTTACATTCCTCTGGCTCCACTGAGACACAAGGGAACTGATAAATGCAGTTTAGCTGTGTATCCAGTAAAAGGAAATGCATTTGGTGAGCTTCTAGAATGGTCTTTGCCAGTGATGTGTTTATTTCACTTATGATAAGAGCACTTTTGCCCTAGGTCATTTCTGAAGAGGGCAGTATTAGAAAAGAAGTAGAATGAGAAGTGTAGCCTTGATAAAAAGAAGCAGAATCAGAACCACTCACAATTCAATACAGCCAGAATTTATTGAACACTCACTACGTTCCTAGCCCTTGTCTGAGGAGCCTTGATTGTGAAAGCTCCTACCAGCACAGCATCTCTAAATGTCAGCTAGACACTAAACATGCAAGGCCACCCCATGATTGTGCTGCTTGGTGTCCTGTTGTTTTGAGTGTAGAAATAACTCATACTAAGTTGTTAGAATACTTTCTGAATCGCAAGGGAAACATCTCCTCAGATTCTCTGTTCTCTAATTCACTAGGCTGTTATTAAACCTAAAATGTAAACGAAAAGGCAAATATTATTTTTTCATTAATCTTTTTTTAGGCTCAATTATATCTACTTCTTGCCCCGAAAACACAGCCACATAGTGCCCAGGTACCAGGGCATTATGGTAACCAGATACTCAGGGATTGAAACCGAGCTGAATAATGCATGAGCTCAAAGTCACCCCACAGCCTCCCTGCTTTCACGGACTGAAGTGCTTTGTTTTTCAAAACCTCCTTTGGGAGTCTTCACAAACAGCTGCTATGTAGCTCATAGATTCCAAAGATGATAGACAGAGGCCTTTTCCTGCCGGTATAAGATATCCTACCTTCTGATGGGAGAAATCTGATTATTGGCACGCTCCCTGCAAATGACCCTGTCCAAAAATCAAACAAAAATCGGAGACATTCAAAACCAAATGAATAAAGATTGAGAGTTTAGCAAAATTCAAATTGCCACTGACCTCCACTAGCAGAATACATAAAGCAGTATACTTATTAAGAGGCGCATGTGAGCCATTTGGGGTTGAGAACTTTGCTTTGCTGATTTTGAAAGAAAGAAAGAAAGCAAAAAGAAAAACACACAGGCAGCTGCCCTAGTTTCTAGTTGGACACGAGAGTATTTACTCAGCACAGAGCCAGTCGGAACTAATGGTTCTGAGTGCCTCTAATGGGCCCCCGGGTTGGGCAGAGCCAATTTTGGCATGAGCAGAGAGGCAGGCAGTCTGAGAGTGAGCAAATCTCCCCAGATGAGATTTACATCACCCACCCTCTCTCCCCACCCTCTCTCCTCAGGAGCTTTCAGATCCTCCCCATAGAGCTTGTGTGCAGGCTTCCAAAGTGCAAGAGCTTGGATCAATACCTAAAAGTTTGGAGGTTTATGAAATCTTCCAAATTGGAATGAAAACATCTCCCTGGGTATTCTGCAGTGCTAGTAAATGGAAATGAAACATCTGAGTGAAGGCAAAGCATTCCCCAGACCTTCATCTTATTTCCACTCAGTTGTAATCCAAAATTAACACTTGCTCCCAACACCCAGTCTATTAGCACCCGGAACAATTCCTCAACTTCAACAAGGAGGGCAGTGGCTGGGGGCCTGGGTGAGTGGGAAGGGGCTCCCCCACTTGGAAGTCCCCCCTGGTGACCAACAAGCGACACGCATTACCGTTTAATTATAATGATGGAGCAGATGCAATAACAAGGTTGTCGTCTCTGGCTCTGTTCCTGATGTCACCACAAGGGTTTCCAGTTGCTGCCCTTTCTCATTCTGTGCTTCCTCATTCCTCTCGGCTCCTCCAGCTGCCTCCTGCTCTCTGCCCTGACATGTCTGACTGGCCTCCATGCGAGGCAACCGCAGCCTTTTCAGAGAAGGGGCTTCGTGGGGCTCGGTCTGTGTTGAGTTTGGTTTCAGCCATCTGTGCTTTCCTGCAGGACCCCTCATGCTCCTCTTGACACTGCTTGACTTCATCTTCACCAAATAATTGCATTTTTTTTTAAAAATTCAAACTCAAATGATTCCTTTGAGGCATCCGTGAAAGGCCATTTTCTTTGAATTCTGTGACTGATATTTGGAATCTGCTCTTCGTTGTGTTCCTGACTGCTTCAAAGCTCCCTCCTTGTTCTTTGGTCTGCTTTTCAAACTCCCAATTTGAATATGGATACAAGCATTTAAATTTTCCCAAAGATCAGGTTTACTAGACAACATTAGGAAGGAAGTCATGGTTTCATTTGTTTTTCTGGGGCTCTGAGTCCCTTTCTATAAGAGTGAATCCTGAGGTTGAGGTTGATTTCAGTAAAGTTTTATATAAATAGTTCACCAAATTTATTGTGCTTGAGATTTTGAACACAACTGGGCATATGTGTATTTTCCAGTTTTTGGTTTCCTAGCCCTTGTGAGACAAACAGGTAGCAAATACAAAATAGAGGGTATATGTAAACAGTTGAAGCCTGGCTTGGAGAATTTTGAGCATTGCTTTGCTAGCAAAAATAAAAAAAAAAAAAATAGAGGGTATATGTAAAGTTTCTCATGCGAAAATATGTGTTTTCTTCCTTGTGTTACTCCTAGCACGTGACACACGATAACCAATCCTACAGTACGTAACAACAAACACTTACATTTCTTTGAGCAGCTAGTATACGCACAGTAGCATGCTAAGCTTTTCATATGTTGACTCTTGTGACAGTTTCTTAAAGCAGGGGTTATATCATTCCCAGCTTACAGATATGAAAACTAAGGCCTTGGGAAGTTGATACTTACTGACGCCACAGAGAAGGTATTATTTCTTTTCTGAAACAACATAGCTGTCAGAATGGCGCTTGTAATCTAAATACGGAAACAATGCTTCAACAACAGCTGAGAAGCTTGTACGTGGTATAGGTGGTTAGAACTATATGTATCTAGAAACTCAAAAGGATATGGCTTCCAGTCTCTTAGGGCGAAAGGTTGGGGGAAAGAACATACTTCAGGTGTGGTAACATCTGATGCAAGCACAGGGAAGGCCATTTGATTACCAAGGATGGGAATGGAACCCTGTTTTCATGTCTGACCTATGGCTCTGGAGTCACAGACCCCTAAACCTCCTGAAAACCAGTTAAAGCATTGGAAAAAGCCACAGATTTGAGGACTAGATTGTTATTTAGAGGCTTCATTATAGATAAACATTTCATAGACCAATATATTTACTTGTGCTGTAATGAGCTGCTAAAGTCTGAATCCAGAGACATCTCATACACAGGGCTGAGCCAAGAAGAAGAGTGAGAGGTCCTTGGCATTCACCAGTGATCTTTTCTTCTTCAAATCTTCTCTGTGTTTTGTAAGCTGTAGCTGTAGTTGCACCCAGCAGGCACCCTGGGATGCAACATTGATGATCTGATTCAGCTGTCTTCTTGATCATTCCTGACTAGATCAATATGGAATAGTCATATCCAAAGTCATTTCTTAAAGTTTCAAGTTTAGGTCAAATAAAAGGAAACATTATTACACATAAAAATGATGGAGTTAGAGGTTTTTTGAAACAATTGCCTCATTACAGAGTTGAAAAATATAAAAATTTCAAGCAATGAAGTAATATATTTATATATAAACCCTTTGATAGTTAATAGCAACTCTTTCTAGGGAATCTTATCCAAAGAAGCAATTGATTTGCTGACTGTAGTTCAAGGTCAGATGTAATTGTGTTCTTGAGTTTGGACCCCAGGTACCCCAGTTTCAGTGATTATGTATCCATGAGGCTGTATGGTTACAGGATGATCCACAGAGAGATGTTTCAGAGAGGCAGAAACAAAACCACTTAACCCATTTCAAGTTTATTGTCGTTCTGGTGGTGTGGCTCTTGGTAATTTACGAGACTGTCTGTGGGGTTCAGGAGCTCTGGAGACCTCCTGTCTAATAAAATAGCCATGTCGTTTTTCCTGAGTGAAGGGACCGACATATATCAAGAAGTGCAATTTGTTTGATATCCTTTTGTACAGGAAAAGGAAAGGTTGTGGCATTTGTAGGTGAGTAGAAAGAGGGAAGAAATTTAAAGTATATAGATGTGTTGAGAGAGGCCTTGCAGTTGAAAGTACATAAAGGTCCTTTTGTATTTAACATCTTGGGGGCATAGGACATTATACTAATAATACTAAAGTTTCAAGTTGGAGCTGTTAATTAAAAACTTAAATAGAGTCCAATGCATGTTCCTTTAGGTTTTCAAGATACCAAAAAATGTCTTTCTTTATAATTATAAATTAAGCTACCCTTTACCAGAGGAGGTAGGCCACTCCACTTTTCGTAATTGTCATAAAAACTTTAACCCTGATTATGAGAGAAGGTGTTTTGACCACTCTCCATCCCCAGTGAATAGGCTGTCCATTTTCCCAAAGAAGGATTTTGTAATACCTGTTGGGCCATTTGATCCAAAAGCTGTGCTCGTGAATGAGCAATCTGACTCACCACACAGCTATCCCAGGAAGCAAAGATGCCTTTAGTCTCTTGTTTTATTTATAAAATAATGATTTTCACTGACCAAAAATGTCTGTAGTACATAAATTAAGAATGTAAATATTGAATTATCTATGAGAGTAGGCAATAGCTAGATGTGGATAACTTGATTCAGGGCATATAACTACACATATGTCTCTATATGCTTGTGTGTAAGTATGTGCACATGTGCATATACATGTATGTGTAGATACATGAAAGGGACAGAGAGAGCATAAGGCTGAGAATTCAAGGGCTACTGGTAACATTTGGAGTGTCAATTGGTGTATGGGATTCTATTAAGAAAGTTGAGATTTTCTGACTAAAATCTGGGAGTTTCTTGTGGGCAGTACACAAATGTGCAAATGAATCTTGATCGAACCATGGGATTTTATAAAAGCTTGTTGATGGCAGGAGTGTCATAAGTTCAATATATATGCCTTTTCATGTCAGGGAATAGGGCAGCTTTCTTTTTCAAAAAGTATATTTTTATCTGGATAGATCTTCCCTCAACTGTGCTGAGAGTTTGGTTAATACACAATTTGAGTAAAGAGATCTAGTTCTGTATAGCTTCTGCCTTTTCCAGTAGAAATCATTTAGCCAACTCCTCCCTGAGGGTCTCTGATAATAGCAACTTTGAGTCATTGGGGGGCAGTTACGGAAGGAGCCTAACTGCATTCTTCTGGGGGTTCCTTAAGAATGAGGAACCCAGCATTGTCCAGAATACTAGCCAGTAACTTCTGTAAAGCTCAAACAATTTTGCAGTAATTCTTCCAACTGTCTGACTCAATAGCAACCCTCAGAAGGGTACTTTTTATCTATGACAGTTGCAGCTTTCAATCCTAGATTGGATTTCTCCCTGTCCTCCCAGAAGATGTTTTAGTGATGTACTGGCTTGCCAGTACATCTTTTAGAGGATGTTTTAGTGACTGGTAAAACCTTGAAATAAATCCCCAACTAAAAGAGAGGCATGGTGAGACTGGGTGGAAAGGGTGTACAAATTTCTTAGTAAATCTAATATTCTGCAAACACTATTTTTAAGAAAGGAGGGACTGGTTCTTCATTTCTGTATCCTTTCCAAGTTTGTTAACTCTCTTCTCATTTTACTGTCATGTCTCTGTAGCATGATCTAGTCGGATCAACTGCCACTGTTCTGAAATCTGTGGTGTCTAGTTGCTGCAAGAGAGTTGATTTGTACACCTGAAGTGGTTCCTGATACCAGTCAGTGGACTGGTCTTCATGGGCTCTGAGTGTTCTCTGTTCCCACTGGCACTAACGTGCTATGACCGTGGACACGTACCTTTCCTGCCAGGGCCTTGGTATTCTTTATGCTAAGAAAAACCTTGGTTTTGTCTATAAGCTACATAGTAGGTTAGTTGAGAAATCAAACTTGGAGAATGAAGAATAGATGGGAAGACTCCGAGTGAGAAAAAAACAATTATATTCAAGGCAATGAACAGTGAGTGGGAGTTTGTAGGGAAAGGCGAAAGGAAAAGCAGAATCAGAAAGGCCTTGGAGAAGTAAACAGAAGAGAGAAGACTCCCTGAGATAAAGGAGACAGGGGACAAGCTGGCAGAAATGAGGATGGGTGGGAGAAGTGCAGAGAGGGCTTCCAAAGTTTCTTCATGAGGAAGTTTTGAAACTTCCTGGGACCCCAGCACAACATGACAGCCTGGTCTATGTGCCACATACAGACCACAACACCACGTCTCCTGGTGCCTGCATTTTGTAGGGCACTATGTGGGTGAATGTTACCAGGCCACTTCTATCTTTTCAAGATGGCTTCCTAGGACTGCCCAGAATTTCTTATATTCTAAACAGGGGTTTTAGATAAAGCAGTGTCTCCTGAAGGGCCTGTAAAAATCCATATAATTTATCTGAGACTCTACAAAATTTTCCTGTTGACAATCAGCATGGCACAATAAGAGGGGAGGGTCAAATGTGTGATGTGCCTGGCCTCTGCAGAGCTACGGTCAGGGGACACATGGCAAGGTGGTAGGGGGTGTGTGCTGTGCAAGTGAGTGTGCACGCACTTCCGTAGATCTACTTTAAATTAGGTGGCTTAAAAACTGCAAAGAGAAATAAACTTGAGAAATCAGAGACATCTTCAAGGAAGAGGTGGAGTATGAGAAGAATGTTGATAATTTGAATAACCAGAGAGGCAGGCATGACGTGGAGCATTCCTCCTGGTGAGAAAGGTGAGGATGTGCCCAAAGGCATGGAAGGTCATGACATGAACAGGTGATCGCTAAGAAATCCTGCTTATATCGAAATAGAGTAAACAGGTTCAGATGAGGAAAGGCTGAAATATTAGGATAAAAGGTGGCATCCTAAACATACAGAACAAAAGCAGTCTGAGACTTGACACTGGATTCAAAGCTATAGAGTCCATAATTCTTTCTTTGGACAGTTTGCTTTGCATTTTACAAACAGTGTTTAATTAATATCTGCTTACAGCTAGAAAAAAGTCCATTTTTTGGATGCATAGGTTACTGTTATGGGTTTAATTATATCAATTTTGAGATCTGTAGGTGATGGCTACTCAGACTCCAAATTGTGAATTTTTAAGAATTTGTCAATTATATTGTATTAATGGGGACTGTATTCAGCTGCAACTACTACAAACTAATAGAAATCTGATGTTTATTATTATGGGTTGCATTTTTCTCAGACAACAAAGCATCCAGAGGGCAGCAGTTACAGGCATTGGGTCAGTGGTTTAGTGAGACTATGGCTGATTTCTCAGTGATTCTCTTAGCTTTTCTCTTATTCTTTCAAGATGGCGCTAGCCATTATATCCACAATCAGGACAGGAAGAAAAACCAGAAGGCCAGAACTGGGCCACATAACTTCCTTTATTCTAAGAGAAAGCTGGGAAAAGTAGTTCTTGTCTTTGCAGGCAGTTCAGTGAAGTGTAAAAGTGGAAAAAGGGATGGGTGTAGTTTTTCGTTGCCATAAATATCTACTGTGATCGTTTGGGAGTTTACCTAGTGATTAAAAGCTTTGATGTATCTTTTAAATATGAAAACACCCATACAAACAAATCCTATGATGACTCTCAAGTGTCCAGTTATTAATTTTATGTAGCAACCAACTGTATTTTTCAACTTCTTCCAAGGTTCATTATTTCTAATAGCTTTATAAATATTATTCACCTTTCTCCCTGTGTATCCATTTACTGGTGGACAATTACACTGCTAAATGTAAGATTTCTTCCAAAATGCTAACCAGTTTTCTAGCGTGTTGTCTTTCTATCAGTTTTCTGCTTTAAGACATGATCAAGATCACAATCATCTTCCTAGTTGTCAACACTTGTTGTGCCCTTAACACATGAAGTCTTTATATTTGTTATTCTCATTTTCATGATACTTAAAAGTAGTTGTTTCACAAATAAAGAAGCAGAGGCTCAGATAAGAGTAAAGGGGCTTGCTCAAGGACATATGGCTAGAAGGCAACAGAGTGAATTCAAGCTTAATTCTGTCCATTCGGAAGCCTGGTTTTTTGTTTTGTGTTGTTTTTTGTGTATTTTTATTTGTTGTCAGAAGGCTGTACTGACTTTGCTGGACCATGTGAGGGAGTTTGTACTTATCTTCTTCCCAGCTCTCATCTGGATTAAAACTATGATGATGAACTCAGGTAAAATTCTGTTTACTCTAACATGGCCTTGAGAAATGTTCACCTGGAGTCAGAAAATAAAGGACCAACACAAAGGATTGTGAAAATTGGAGCACTGATAGATGTCTTAACCTCCATTATTAGACAGAAGATAATGTTTAGGTTTTAATAACTTTAATCTCTCCCTGTCCTCTGTTCCTAGCTGCTTCATTTTGAAGTTACAATTTTTGTTCTTAATGGAAATCACCATGTCATATTTTGATCCAAGTCTTGCTTGAACGAGACTGGTCAAATGCATTTCTATCAGTCAACCTCTATGATGCATCTGAAACAGTGATTCTCAACACAAAATTAGAATCACCTCAGAAGCCTGAAAAAATATGACAGCCTGCGTCAACCTCCAGAGATTCTAATTTAATTGGTGTGGAGTGGAGTCCAATATTTTTTCTGTGTTTTGTTTTAGTTTTGAGATCCCCAGGTGATTCTAATGCTCAGTTTGAGTAGAAAACCACTGGCCTAAATGATTAATAGAGGTACTAATGGAGGGGAGGGAAGAGAAAGCCCCAGAGTGGGTGGTCCTCAAACCTTTTGGTCTATGGACCATTTTATGAGAGGTGTTGAAAGAAATGGGTCTCTTCAGAATCAGTAGAGATAATTGCCTCACTTTTGATGAGACACAGTTGAGTGAGAGGATAAGTAAATTACTGACGAGAGAGAAGTTATGTTAGAGAATAACTTCATTGTTATTGTATTTCCATGATCCTTGTATAGTTAAGTACCACTATATGGATTTACCAGTAAGGTGGGGGCGGGGGGGTGTGGGAGACAACTAAGACCGTTTGGGGATAAATGTGTTAAAGAGACTATAGTTTTAGTTAGTGGCAAAACTGGGGCTAGAACTTTGATCTGCTAAATTTTGTGCAGATTCTCACTTATCTTAGAGGCCACTCCAATGGGCCTGTTCATATCTGGGAGATCTCACTGAATGCAAATATTTGTATTATGGGTGGAAAAAGAAGTAATCTGATATGGTCTCCAGATTTACATTTTGCAGAAGCTCTGTTCCAAACAATTTTATCACACTGAGAGAGGCCTGTTGTGTGCTTTACACAACACTGTCTGCCATGGCTAGTTCCAATTTCCTAGATCAAACATATTTTCTTTCTGTTTGGTGGCAGAAGCCCCTTTGTTTCCCAAAGCCCATTTCTTACACTTTATTTTTCTGTTTTAAAGTTTGATCCATCTGAAATCTATACATTATTTCACAGACATCAGTGGTTTTTTTTCCAGGTTAAATTATTTAATGGTGCTGTTTCATTGAAGGCTTCAGATTAGCTGACACTTATTGGCAGAAAGAAACACATTTTCCATTGGGATGAAACATTTTTTTATTAGAGAAAAGAGCAACTAAATTGAACTTCTGTCCTTTAAATCTTAGCTGTGGCAAATGAAGACATCTGGGACTTTAAATGACAATTTACCTTTATATCAAAACTAAGCATCAGTCACCCAACCTGTTCTTTCCCTCTCTCCCTGCTTCTTCTCTCTTGCTGTTTTCTTCTCTCCTCTTCTCTTTCCTTCATTCTGCATCCCTCCCCGTTCCCCCGGATCTCTCACTCACCCCTTCTTTCCCTCCTCTCAGCTCACTCCCTCTTCCTCTCCAGTCCCCCAACCCCACAATCTCCTTCACTTTTCCTCTCTCTCTGACTGTGCTTTTGCTTTTTCTAACTTGCTCTATTTTGGTTGGCTGATCGTCTCATTTTATAGTCTTTATTCCTCTGGGTTTGGAGGTTTTAATTCCAGTGCCCCTCATCTCATGCAGTGAGTATGTCAGGGATCTGAGAGAGGAAAAAGAAGGGGGGGGTGTTGATTTTTTTTTTTTTCTTGTCAAATATTTTTCTTGGGAATTTTACAGAAACAAACAGAGAGAATATAAATTTTGTTTGTTTTACTATCCAGGTGAACAAATAGAGGTGAGATCAGCAGATATCTGGGTGCTCCTGATTCTCCATGTAGTTACATAGAAGCATGTAACTACAATTTGGCATCTGTTTTCTTGTCCTTTCTGGACTCCTACTCTACTGGGTCTATCTGCCTGGAATTTCATGCACTTCATTAGTATAACATATCTTTGTGTCTTTGACAAGATAACTTCATAGTCACCATCTCACATTTACCATCACACTAACTTCTCAGTGCAGCAAATGCCCATTTTCCAGATAAGGTCAGTGGCATAAGCACTGGTGGAAAGAATCTTCAGCTATTTGAGAAGAGGGCAGGGCCTGAAAACTGGGGTGAAAATTAGCAGTCTGGAATAGCATCCTACTGGATGCCAGGTTCAAATGGGGTCAGTTGAATTGAGGGACAGTGATGCTGCCCAGGAGGTGAGGAGCAGGAATAGAAAGGAGAAGTTAAGAGAAATTTTATCAAATTAATATCACAATGCTTGGAGGCACCGGGAGCCTCCTGGGTATGCATGAAGGCGGAAGAAGGCAGATTGGCAAAGGACACCCAGGCAAGGCCATGTCCTATGGCAAGATAAAGTGTGCCCTGAACAAAGGTGCTTGGCAAGGGGTTAACTGAGGCTGAACCCCAGCCACTCTCAGCTCTCCCAGGTGGGCTGCAGCCCTAGAGGAGGAGGGACCTCGTCTGAGTAGAAAGGTCCCATAAGTTCACCTAATTGGGCATTGGACCTTGAACTCAGGTAACCGGCTTGACAATAAGGATCTCCTAATAAGTTAGAACTCAACCTAAGACCAACAACTGAGAGCCGTGGTTTTTAGATGACTTCAGGTGTTTCTTCCACTTGCTGTTGTTCACTCCATACCCCTGTGCATTATAATTACAAAAAGGATGAAATGTAGAAAAGTCTAAGTGGTAGCCTCTTCCTTTCAAAATGGTTTGGGGAGACAACCTTAGAAATTTCTTTTGGAGAAGAATGTAACAATCTCGGGGAGAATGGCATTTTCTATGCCTGATTTAACCAAACACTTTTCAGCCACAGTGGGCTAAAGACAGCACTTGACTGCTATGCTACAGGCTTTTAGTCTTAATGGTGCTGCCACCTCCGCTTCGCTGGGATTCCTCAGAACTTGCTTAGCCATGGGTGTAGTAATTGGACTCAATTATTCATTCCCAATAAATGAGCCAAGTAAGTGGAAGTACTTGGGGGTAGAAGCAGGGTGGGGGGGGCAGTCATCGCCTTGGAACTGACAGGAAGGAAAATAACATAAAAGACTTCTTGAATATAGGGAAACAGAAGAGCTTTCAGGGAAGGATGTGTGGCCCTTGTTTTGGATCCTTCGTTCTGTCTAAACTGAAAACAAAGAGAAGATCAGGGATTATGGGGATGGAAAGAAAGGAAGCAGGAAATAGACGAACTGAGAGCATCTACATAGTATGTGTTTGGCACGATGAATTGAAGTCAGGTTAACAGCTGAAAAATAAAGTTATTAAAAACATTGAGTTGGATTCTGGAATTAGGAGATATAAAACCCACTAGATGTCAGATCTCTCATCTGTCATGTAATGTGTAATGTGTGTGGAGCTACAGTAGTGTAGAGGGAATAATACCTACTCTGACTGCCTTGCCAATCATCATGAGATGCAACAGGGAAAACATGTTCGAAGCACATAAGAAATTAAAGTAAACAGCTGTGCAAATGAAGGTGTTTTTATAATTTTAAAAATTCCTCTTTTGTTCTTAGTTCCTTTTTTCAACCCTTTCCTCTTATGCCTTCCCTCCTGCTTTCAGCATTTTCCCTCTTTATCTATGAACTGCAGCTGACTGATTGAGGAGTGAATGTTTGATAGGTAGATAGCAGAGCTCTTGTACATGGCATGCTCATCAGGATGGGACCACTTGGACCAGCTTCTTTCAAATGAGGCACCATAGAGGAAATTCATTCATTCATTAGTATAAAAAACTTATTCATCCATCAAACATTTATAGAAAGTTCACTATATCACTAGTCACTGATGATATGGCAATGGATAATATATAGTCATCCTCTTGAGGATGTCGGCTTCCCTTGTGGCTTAGCTGGTAAAGAATCCACCTGCAATCTGGGAGACCTGAGTTTGATCCCTGGGTTGGGAAGAACCCCCAGAGAAGGGAAAAGCTACCCACTCCAGTATTCTGGCCTGGAGAATTCCATGGCCTGTATAATCCATGGGATCACAAAGAGTTGGACACATGGAGAACATTTCACTTCACTTCACTTGAGGATGCCAGAGTCTAGTACTTTCTTGGAAGTCTTCCTAGAAAAATTTATCATATATTTCTTAAGAGACTTTCAGAAATTTGCTGGACTATGTAGGCAACCTTTAAGCAGAGTACTTGAATTTCTTTGGAAGGATAGACTTTCCCTTATCATGTGTAAAAATCCATTTGTTGGGACTGCCTTTTGTATTTGTTGCCTTTGTCTTCCTGCCTCTCCTAGGAAGTCTCATACTGATGAGTTATGCATCTAGGGAGTGACCTTGTGATTTCCCTTACTCTCTTTGGAAGTCAAACAGCCAATATGTTGGGCCAAACTGGAGAGACAAAACTGTTTCTAGAAAGCTAACCAGGTTATGAACTACCTGATTATTACTACGAGGGTGAGGCATGAACGCATGATTGGGGGTAAGTGTAAAGTTGGCCAGGAAGGGATTTGGCTGAATGGAATAAAGGGGGAACAGTAGCAGGTGAGGTAGTGAGTTTCTGAAGGGGGGAGAAGAGCATATGTTAGCATATGGATGAGTCTGTTGATCCTGTGGTAACTCTAAACGGTTATTAAGCATGAAATTTAGTAAATGCTTCCTGAGCTAAATCACACCATTTAAAAGGAGATAAAACCATACACATATGGACACCTTATCTTTGACAAAGGAGGCAAAAATATACAGTGGAGAAAAGACAATCTCTTTGATAAGTGGGAAAGAAGTCATCTGGGAAAACAGTTGAAAAAGTGAGTTCCGTGAGGGCAATGGTGGAAAATTAAAGTTGGCAAGGTCAGTTTAGGCTCAGTTATAAGGTTTGGAATGGCTTAAAATCTAAAAGGCTCATTTATTCTGCAGCTAACAAGGTGACAATTTTTGGTTGTGTATGGAAATGTTATAATCATAACTCCATGTCAGGAATATGAATACAGCTATCATTCAACAAATATTTGTTGGGTGTCTACTCATTTGCAAGGTACTATCAATGCTGATGAGAATAAAAAGAAGTATATCACATAATCCCTGATCTAAAGTTTTTCTTTTTACATTATGGATAAGGAGATATATGCCATATCCAGAGAAAGATAAATAATTATGAATTATTTAAAAATCAGTAGTACTGGATTAATAGTGACACTTGTAACACTCTTTTGGTTTCCATTGAGCATAATTTGGAATCTTCCATTTGAAATTGTTTGTTACAAGTTTGTCTCTTCATTTTCAGTTTGTAATCTGTGTTGGCTCTAAATTGCTGCTTGTAAAAGAGAAATTACATAGCAAATGTGAGTGCTGCAAACCCACTACCATGAGTGGATTTATAAAGAAAATCTCGCTAAGTCCCCCTCTCTTCTCAACTGTGAAGTGCATTAGCTGAATGGAGATTCTTTGTTTGTCTCAATGATTAATTGTGTCTTGCACTGTCCTAGAATTTGATACTTAATTATCCTAAAATGCTTTATGAATATAGATCAGGTGTCTTCAGGATCACATGAGTGTGCCAGGGATGTTTGTCGAGTGATCTGTTCTCTAATCAATGTAAATTTTGCCAGAGACAGGCAGCAATAGTGACTTCTTCCTTGTCTGATTTTGAACTATAGCTACATCTGGAGGGAAGGGAACACCGCCTTAGAGCACCTTTTATCTCAGGTCACAATTGGAATTTGGATGCTTATTTCAATCTCAGCTATTTATTCTGGCTTATTTCCTTGTCAGGTACACACACAGTGTGTATATGTGTATGTGTGTGTACGTTGTGTGTACATGCAGATCTTGACATTACAGACAACACAAAATGAGTGTGTTTTGTTTCTGATTTGTATTTTGCTTGTCTTATTTATTTATTGTTGGGAGGAGGGGATCACAAGGAAATTGCTTGCTCTTTGCTGGTGGAAATCTTGGAGAGAATCTTCCTCTTATTAATATCACCACCATCATCCCCATCATCATGACAGCATCATAAGCTTCATCATTAAAACTTTACTAATCACTGCCCTTGAGATGGATTCTGTTTGGCTGTTTTTTCCACTAAAAGAAAGATACACTTAGACTTCTGGACCATAAGGTCCAGGGATGCCACCATTATCTCCATATCAATAGACTATTCTGTTACATAGTAGAATCCATTGTGCTCTTGCTTAGGTAACTTGAGCTCATCCTGGTGGCTCAGATGGTAAAGAATCCACTTGCAAGGCAGGAGACCTGGGTCCCATTCCTGGGTCAGGAAGATCCCTTGGAGAAGGGAACAGCTACCCACTCCACTATTCTTTCTGGGAGAATCTCATGGACAGAGGACCCTGGTGGGCTACAGTCCTTGGGGTCACAAAGAGTCGGACACAACTGAGGGACTAACTCAGGTAACTTGACAAGATGACTAACTGGGATATGGAGCTTAGCCTAAGGCCACAGAATACAACATGTGTAGAGTTAGGACCTATACTTTTATATTAGATTTCATTTGCTCTGTAAAGAATTCACTGGGTTAATTGTCGAAGGCAAATAAGGAACTGAGAATTAATAGAGGGCACTGATAAGGGCACTGGATGGCTTCTCAAATAACTGCTTTTCTTATATTCTTCCTTCTTATGGGAATTCTTTCCTTGTCTTTGCCAGCCATACATTAAACCAGCCTTAAAACTGACACAGATGCAGGCTCATATCTAGAAGATATTAGTCCTTCCCAAAGAATTCAGCCCGTGAGCTTGTAAGAATTTAACTCAAATATTTGATAATTCCCTTGTTCTACTGTTTCATAGGCATTTCTATTTTCTAGGTTAGCAGCCACATCACTCAGTATTGTTGAGTGTGGAAAGGATTATGAAAATGAGGGCTGAAGGATGCTTTGAACTTCTGGATCTCCCCAGCTGCACTAGATCCAACAGTCTGAAAAGGATTTCTCCTCATATTTCACAAATCTAAACTGAGGCCTGTTTCTTAAATTCATTTAAATATTAGCTGAATATAAAGATGTTAATATAGCCAGCAATCTATGAATGTGGAAATGTATTTGAAAATATTTCTCACCCTGAGAATCAGAAAATGGCATATTTGGGTCAAGTGAAGATGGATACAAAAAACCAAAATGGAAACATGCCTATCTGTGTATCTAAGCATTACTACTGGGTTTATCACTATAGTGCCTGGGTCTTTTGTTGAGAAACATTTCTACTCAATGATGATAAACTCAGAAATATGCAAGAACAAGAGAATAACATGAATCTCATCCATAATGGCTAATATCAGGAGGACATTATGTAGATGCATCCAGATCATTAAGTGGAAAGGTTGGCAACATTACAAATTCTTTATCCATGAGAAGAAGCAAAGACAAAAAGGGAGAAGGTAAGAGGGGGTGAAAGGCAGGTGCTTTTTGTTCATTAGTTTGTTTTGGAGATCCAAAATGTAACAGGAACCTCTCAATTTTGTATATTAACATTGCTCTCACCTGTAATACACTGCTGCCCTTCATAACCAAGGTCTTAGTTTACAGATCTTTGTGAAATTAATATCTAGGAATGAGAGTGGTCTGGATGAACTCAATAAAAAGTATGTTACTACACCATGACTTTGATTTCATTGTGGGTTACATAAAATTTCCCATTTACATAGTTACCAATGATGTAACTAAACCCATATACTGATATACTTTATAAGAAATATCTAGAAATCCATCATGACTGGTGACTGAGCCATGATTGAGTTCCAATTTCATAGTCTTCCCTTTAACTTTTTCATAGAAAACCTTTGTCCCCAATTTGTTTTTCTGCTGAGGCAGTCCTCAGTATGTCTTACATAGAATAAAGATTTTCTAATCAGCCCCCATTATAAAGAAGGTCCCATGAATAAATTTGTTGATGAAACAATTTTAATGGGCATGAACTACTGTTTCTTTTTCTTAAAATGATCACCCTAAGATCAAAAACAACTGAGTGAATCTCATAACTTGAACTATTTTTCATTTTATGTTTCTATCATTCTCAATTTTCATCTCTGTATTTTACAGGAGATCATTAACCAAATAAAAATGCACTTTCAGAGAGTTGATAAGTTTTCTCTTTATAGGCTGAATGAGATTCTTTTTTTAAATATACTGAAAATAACTT
Organism: Oryx dammah; assembly: GCF_014754425.2. Lineage (NCBI taxonomy): Eukaryota > Metazoa > Chordata > Mammalia > Artiodactyla > Bovidae > Oryx > Oryx dammah. The sequence continues at coordinate 47,391,348 of NW_024070206.1, read as the reverse complement.
GTAGACACTTCCGTTTTTCTGTCATTTATCTAACGTGGTCTGTACTGCCACAGGGTAGATGGCAATGGTAACCCACTCCAGTACTCTTGCCTGGAAAATCCCATGCACGGAGGAACCTGGTAGGCTGCAGTCCATGGGGTCGCGAAGAGTTGGACACGACTGAGCGACTTCACGTTTATACATTGGAGAAGGAAATGGCAACCCACACCAGTGTTCTTGCCTGGAGAATCCCAGGGACGGGGGAGCCTGGTGGGCTGCCGTCTAAGGGGTCACACGGAGTCGGACACAACTGAGGTGACTTAGCAGCAGTAGCAGCAGCTTCTTTGTATTCAAGAAATTCAAAAGGAATTTGTACAGCTTTCCTTTGTACAGCTTCCCAGGTGCTATGTTAAATTCTATCATAGAGTGGTAAACAATAGCTACTTCTAGATGTCACTGTGCAGGAAGACTAGGGCAGGCACTGTATCAGGTGCTGTAAAGAGGATAAAATATTTAAAATGTCTTATCTTCAGGAACTGACATTTAGAAAAGGAGAAAATATATGCAGATAATTACCCATTTAATGTCATGTGTGATATGGAGGTGGAGATATCCAGCATCACCAATACTCACATGAAGGTATTTCATGTTGAGACTTTCAAGGAAGACTTCTTGGGAGAAGAAGGGACTGACTTGGAATATGAAGGGAAATTTTGACTGGTGGAGAGATATTTGCAGTGCATGGCAAGGATTGGGGTGAGTTCCCATAATGCACATCCAGAGTGTATTATGCAGGTCAACATGATTAGAATGGAATTTATGCAGGAGAGTGTGAGAAAAGTATGACTGGTTCAGGTGAGATGGCAAAGAACTTGAATAGTCTGTTAAGGACTTTAACCATAGAAGTAACTAAAGATTTCTTAGAGTAAAATAAAATTAAATGCTTCAGAATTATATATAAGAGGTGGCAGGAATCTTGTAAGGCTATCAACTTCTAGCTCATGTTTTCATATTGTTGTCCAGTTGCTCTTTTATGTCCGACTCTTTGTGATCCCATGAACTGCAGGATGCAAGGCTTTCCTGTCCTTTGCCACCTCCTGGAGTTTCTTCAGACTCATGTCCATTGAGTCAATGATGCCATCCAACTATCTCATCCTCTGTCCCTCCCTTCTACTCCTGACCTCAATCTTTTCCAGTATCAGGGTCTTTTCTAATGAGTTGTCTCTTCCCATCAGATGGCCAAAGTGTTGGAGCTTCATCATCAGTCCTTCCAAAGAATACTCAGGGTTTATTTCCTTTAGGATTGACTGGTTTGATCTCCTTGCAGTCCAAGGGACTCAAGAGTTTTCTCCAGCACCACAGATCAACAGCATCAATTCTTTGGTGTTCAGTTTTCTTTATGGTGCAACTCTCACAGCCATATATGATTACCGGATTAACCATAGCTGTGACTATACGAACCTTTGTCAACAAAGTGATGTCTCTGCTTTTTAATATGCTGTCTAGGTTTGTCACAGCTTTTCTTCCAAGGAGAAATCATCTTTTCATTTCATGGCTGCAGTCACTGTCCGCAGTGATTTTGGAGCCCAAGAAAGTAAAGTCTGTCACTGTTTCCATTTATTCTCCATCTATTTGCCATGAAGTGATGGGACCAGATGCCAGGATCTTAGTTTTTGAATGTTAAATTTTAAGCTAGGTTTTTTATGCTACTCTTCCACCTTCATCAAGAGACATTAGTTCCTCTTTCTTCTCTTTCTGCCATAAGGGTGGTGTCATCTGCATATCTGAGGTTACTGATATTTCTCCCAGTAACCTTGATTCAAACTTGTGATTCAACCAGCCCATTTTGCAGGATGTACTCTGCATATAAGTTAAATAAACAAGGTGACAACATACAGCCTTGATATACTCCTTTCCCAATTTTGAACTGTTGTTCCATGTTTGGTTTAACTGTTGCTTCTTGACCTGCATACAGATTTCTCAGGAGGCAGGTAAGTTGGTCTAGTATTCCCATCTTTTGAAGAAGCTTCCGTAGTTTGTTGTGATTCACACAGTCAAAGGCTTTCATATACTCAGTGAAGCAGAAGTAGATGTTTTTCTGGAATTCCCTTGCTTTTTCTATGATCCAACCGATGTTTGCAATTTGATCTCAGGTTCCTCTGCATTTTCTAAACCCAGATTGTGTATCTGGAAATTCTTGGTTCATGTACTATTGAAGCTTGAAGGATTTTGAGTATTACCTTGCTAGTGTGTGAAACGAGTGCAGTTGTATGGTAGTTTGAACACTCTTTGGCATTACCCTTCTGTAGGACTGGAATGAAAACTGATCTTTTCCAGTCCTGTTATATGTTTTCACATAACAAAGTATTTATTATACCAGCTAGATAGGTAGTATTTCTTCTGGAACATTTAAACTCTCTAGTCAAGTAGATCACTGTGTTCTTTCGATTAAGATATTCATTCTTTTTGCAACTCAACTTGGACAAACCAAATTTTTAGAAATCAAGGCCTTAGTCTTGTTCATCTCAGACAACTTTATGGGATATATCTGATTACCACAGATACTCGAAAGCCTGGCATTTGTCAAAAGTCAACATAGGTTAGTCAGAGTGCCTGAAGATCTATAGACAGAGGTTTGCAACATTGTACATGAGGCAGTGACCAAAAGCAACCCAAAGAAAGAGAAATGCAAGAAGACAAAGTGAATCTCCACACTGTTCTCCATAGTGGCTGTACTAGTTTGCATTCCCACCAACAGTGTAGGAGGGTTCCCTTCTCTCCACACCCTCTCCAGCATTTATTGCTTGCAGATTTTTGGATTGTAGACATTCTGACTGGTGTGAAGTGGTACCTCATTGTGGTTTTGATTTGCATTTCTCTAATAATGAGTGATGTTGAGCATCTTTTCATGTGTTTGTTAGCCATCCGTATGTCTTCTTTGGAGAAATGTCTATTTAGTTCTTTGGCTCATTTTTTGATTGGGTCGTTTATTTTTCTGGAATTGAGTTTCAGGAGTTGCTTGTATATTTTTGAGATTAGTTGTTTGTCAGTTGCTTCATTTGCTATTATTTTCTCCCATTCGGAAGGCTGTCTTTTCACTTTGCTTATGTTTTCCTTTGTTGTGCAGAAGCTTTTAATTTTAATTAGATCCCATTTGTTTATTTTTGCTTTTATTTCCAGAATTCTGGGAGGTGGATCATAGAGGATCCTGCTGTGGTTTATGTCGGAGAGTGTTTTGCATACATACGGAGGAAACCAGAATTGAAAGAGACACATGTACCCCAATGTTCATCGCAGCACTGTTTATAATAGCCAGGACATGGAAACAACCTAGATGTCCATCAGCAGATGAATGGATAAGAAAGCTGTGGTACATATACACAATGGAGTATTACTCAGCCATTAAAAAGAATACATTTGAATCAGTTCTGATGAGATGTATGAAACTAGAGCCGATTATACAGAGTGAAGTAAGCCAGAAAGAAAAACACCAATACAGTATACTAACACATATATATATGGAATTTAGAGAGATGGCAATGATGACCCTGTATGCAGGACAGCAAAAAAGACACAGATGTGTATAGCGGACTTTTGGACTCAGTGGGAGAGGGAGAGGGTGAGATGATTTGGGAGAATGGCATTGAAACATGTATAATATCATGTAAGAATCGAATTGCCAGTCTATGTCCGATGCAGGATATGGCACGCTTGGGGCTGGTACGCGGGGATGACCCAGAGAGATGTTGTGGGGAGGGGGGTGGGAGGGGGGTTCATGTTTGGGAATGCATGTACACCTGTGGTGGATTCATGTCAATGTATGCCAAAACCAATACAGAATTGTAAAGTAAAAATTAAAAAAATAAATAAATTAATTAATTAAAAAAAAAAAGAAGACAAAGTGATTGTCTGAAGAGGCCTTACAAATAGTGGAGAAGAGAAGAACAAAAAAGCAAAGGAGAAAGGGACAGATATACCCATCTGAATGCAGAGTTCCAGAGAATAGCAAGGAGAAATTAAAAAAAAAAAAAAGTCTTAAGTGAGCAATGCAATAACACAGAGGAAAACAATAAAATGGGAAAGATTGGAGATCTTTTCAAGAAAACTTGAGATACTAAGTGAACCTTTCATACAAAGAGGGGCACAATAAAGGACAGAAACAGCAAGGACCTAATAGAAGGAGAAGAGATTAAGGAGAAGTACCAAGAATATGCAGAAGAATTATACAAAAAAAGTCTTAATGACCCAGATAACCAAGATGATATGATAACTCACCTAGAGACAGACATCCTGGAATGTGAAGTCAAGTGGGCTTTAGGAAGCATTAATCTGAACAAAGCTAAAGGAAGTGATGGAATTCCAGCTTAGCTATTCAAAATTCTAAATTATGATGCTATTAAAATGCTATAGTCAATATGTCAGCAAATTTGGAAAACTCAGCAGTGGCCACAGGGCTGGAAAAAGTGAATTTTCATTCCAATCCCAAAGAAAGTCAATGCCAAAGAATGTTCAACCTAACATAAAATTACGCTTATTTCACATGCTAGCAAAGTAATGCTCAATGTCCTTCAAACTAGGCTTCAACAGTGTGTGAACTGAGAGTTTCCAGATGTACAAACTGGATTTAGAAAAGGCAAAGGAAACAGAGATTGAATTGTCAACAACCCTTGGATCATAAAGAAAGCAAGAGAGGTTGAGAAAAACATCTACTTCTGCTATACTGAGTACACACAACAAACTGTGGAAAGCTCTTCAAGAGATGGAAATACCAAACCACCGTAGTTGTCTCCTGAGGAACCCATATTCAAGTCAAAAAGCAACAGTGAGAACTGATCTTGGGACAAGGGACTAGTCAAAATTGGGAAAGGAATGTACAAGGATTCATATTGTCACCCTGCTTATTTAACTTATATGCAGAATACATCACGTGAGATGTTGGGCTGGATGAATCACAAGCTGGAATCAAGACTGCTGGGAGAAATATCAACAACTTCAGATATGCAGATGATACCATTATAATGGCAAAAGTGAAGAAGAACTTAAGAGCCTCTTGATGAGGGTAAAGGAGGAGAGTGAAAAGGCTGGCTTAAAACTTAACATTCAAAAAACGAAGATCATGGCATCTGGTCCCATCACTTCATGGCAAATAGATGGGAAAACAATGGAAACAGTGACAGACTTTATTCTCTTGGGCTCAAAAATCACTGCACATGGCGACTGCAGCCACAAAATGAAGACACTTCTCCTTGGAAGAAAAGTTATGACAAACCTAGATAGCATATTAAAAAGACCTGTTGACACAGGTTCGTATTGTCAAAGCTATAGTTTTTCCAGCAGTCATGTATGGATGTGAGAGTTGCACCATAAAGAGGGCTGAATGCCAAAGTAATTTAAAGATGCTTTTGAAATGTGATTCTAGATAAGACTCTTGAGAGTCCCTTGGACTGCAAGGAGATCAAACCAGCCAATCCTAAAGGAAATCAACCCTGAATATTCATTGGAAAGACGGATGCTGAAGCTCCAATACTTTGGCCAGCTGATAGGAAGAGCCGACTCACTGGAAAAGACCCTGATGCTGGGGAAGATTGAGTGCAGTTGTACAAGGGAGCAACAGAGGACGAGATGTTGGATGGCATCATCAGCTCAATAGCTATGAGTTTGAGTAAACTCTGTGAGATAGTGAAGGACAGGGAAAGCTGGTGTGCTGCAGTCCATTGGGTTGCAAAGAATCAGACATGAGTTAGTGACAGCACATTTTATAATTGTGATATAGGAAGATGAAATGAGATAATAATACTCCCTTCATCACATGAAGATTCTTCTTATCCATCTGCTCTGATGTCTCTGTAACAATATTATGAAGTTAACATTTGACATGATGATCCAATGATGATCAGGGTGATTCTCAGTGCACTGATTTTAGTGTTATCTCCCTTATTCCTTTTTTACTTTCAGACACTGTGCAAGTAAAAGCTAGGTAAGCATTATTTCCTTTTTTTAAGTACATTAAGCATAGGTAGTGGGCAGCCAAGAGGATAAATTAATTGTCTGTTTAATGCATCTGAGTGCATTATCTTACCCAGAAGTGAAAATCTTTAACTCTCAGGTAGCAGCACAATAGGGAAAAAACAACTACGTACTTCTCAGGGATTCAAAATACCATGAACTGGGAAGTCAGGGAGGCCTTGGAGAAAAGTAAAATACATGCACTCATTGGACAGTATTTTGGACTATTTAATATTTTCTTCTTTTTACTCTGATGACTGCACTTTTGCCATGCTCTGCTCCAGAAGTGGTCTGGACTCACTCCTTTCAAATGGACTTATTCTGTTTCACCAGGCAGCTCTCTGTGATCCCTAGAATTGGCAGTCTGTTTTCCTGCAGAAGAGCTGATGTAATCTGGAATGCTTGCTCCTTTGTTCTTGCTCCATTTATCTTCTCCCCATTCTTGAAGGTGCCCACTCCAGGACGCTTTCTGTCTGTACTAACCTCTCACAGTGGCTCAGGTTCACACTGCTCCACCTGGAATTGCATTTCATGTGCATATTCTCATTTTTGATTGTGCAACAGAATCATTCATGCAAGGACGTCTTATCTTTTTCTTTTAAATATTGAATCATTTACTTTCAACTTGACTCTGTTTCAGAATTAGTTATGCAACTTTGCAAAAACAAAGAGACCATACCCAGAAATCATGCTTTTGGGTAGTCTGGTCCTCTGCATTTGTATAAAGTCCTATCGGTGATTCTGAGGCCTAATTATGGTTCAGAAATTTTGACTTAATATTTTGCATTTTTGTCTTATTTGAGTAAATCTTCTTTGTAACTAAATTATAAGGCACTGCAGTTTCACTAGAGTATTTTATCTTACAGCATTTGCACTGTCAATAGCGTTGTACAATGCTTTGGTTAATTTACTTGGCAGAGATATTAGAAGTCATGGCTCTGACTCCAGATACATTTCTCCAGGACAGTTACTAAACACGTTTAATCACGAGGAACATGCAAAGACTCCCCCCCACCTGCCTCAGGGTGCCCTCACAGAACACACATGCTTCAAGAACCCCGTTTATTTAGCCAGGAACAAAAGCCTGCCGGCAGTTTTAGACAATTTTTTTTTAGAATTCAGAATTAATATGAAAAACAATAACTCCTGATGAAAATAAAAATTTGGACTTATCTACATCTAACCTGACTGTTACGAAATTTATTCAAGAAAACTGTGGAGCTCCAAAATCCCATCTGAATCTGAACAGACCAAAATGAAGCTTAAAGAAGCTAGTGTAGCCCATTCTTCAAGGGCCTGTGCCCTTCAGTGACCTGAAAAGTATTAAAGGCAGGTCAGGGAAACCCTTCAGGCTTACCCCCACTTCCATCTTCCCTTTCTGGGGGTTTTTCACAGAGCGGTTTTTTGCGCTGTGGTAGACCTTTGTGTAGCCTCTGTGAGCTCACTGACATGGGGAGTGGTGATGAGGATGCAGCCGCTTCTGGGGTAAGGGCAGGAGGCCAGTTAGCCCGATGTGCAGCCTCTTCGACAGCATATGCCACTTCTTGCTCATAAAGAGGAGCCCCGATTGCCCTAACTGCTCCTCCATAGAAAACTGAACCCTATATGTTCACAACGCTGCCTTGTGACGACGGTGCCCCCCGAAGAAGCCCGCCCTCTGCACTCCCCCTCCTATTTTAGCTTGACTGTGGGCAGAATTGTGTTCAGTCTCTAAAGGGCGCGTCTCTCACCGGGCTTTTAGGTCCGGGAGCCTGTTCTTCCAGCTGAGCTACTTTTCGGCTTCCTTCCTTCCTTCCCCCAACAACTTTGAGGGGCGGCCTGTTTTCACGTCTGCGCTCAGACATGCGGAAGCAAACGCCAAAAGGAATTAACTGGAGTCGCTCTATTAATTTATGCTTGGACAGTAATGACCTTAAGATAGAGAGGAATCATATATTAACTTGTTCCTAGGATATAGCACGGCTAAGTTAACGCGTTTAGGAGAATCCGCCCGGCCGGGCCCATTTGCGAGGGTAAGTGAGGCCGCGCGAGGCCGCCAGCGGAGTTCCTGCGCGTCCCGCTAGATGGCAGGGCGGCCTCGGCCACGGGCTGGGCCGCGGCGGCCGCAGACGCTGTGTTTGCGACTCATTATTTGACCCGCTCACAAATCGACCATTTTTCTCATGTTGTTCATTTGGAAATTGTATTTAAACTTATTTATTTACACGGGCGCATACATACCCTGTATGCTTACAAACAAATAAGCCTACACCGGCCGAGGTAAAGGTGTGGAAGAAACAAGGGGTCCCCGCGCGCGGCCGCCGAGTGAGCCAGCCGCCGCGCCGCCGAGGCCCGCCGCGCTCCGCACCAGCGCGCACGCCGCCGGCCCGCCTCCTTGATGTCAGGAAGGAAGAGACGGCTGTGAAAGTCAAAGGGCATCATCTGTTCCAGGAGGGAAACTGTTTTCAACACATGGTTTGGTCAGTGAGGGGCGCTCAGGGGAAAAAAAAAGGCAGAAAAATCAGCATCGTACATTCAAACCCTCCCCCAGAAGATTAAAACCAGATTAGAAATTTGAATTTTATTCAAATCCTTTCTCCCCTTTGCTCTCCCTCCTTTCATCTCTCCTGCCCTTTTTACTTTCCAGTCTCTCTTTGTCCCTGTTCCTATCAAGTCTCCCTCCTCTTTCCGCCTTTCTCCGCAGTCTGAATTTCCACATCTCCCTTCCCCATCCTTCATTCTCTCAGAATTTGATGCCGCTGAGCTGCCTCTGATCCCGCATCCCTTTATGTCGCCTTTCCCCGTTAATGAATTGTTAAAATTTCATAGGGAGCAGTGACTGTGCTCTTCTCTGCTTCTGGGCACTGCAGTTTGGAGGCTGCTTTCCTTCTAGGCAAGAATGCCACAGCTATGAGCCGTCTACTTCTAGTCTGCAAATAATTTTTCAGGATTTACACATTCCGTATGCAGGAAGATCTTTCTTTTTTTGTCTGTCTTCCTCCCTTCCTCCACCATCCAGGTTTAGGTAGGGTTAGAGTTTCACTTAATGAAAGATACTGGAAAAGGAAGACTGACTTCCTTCCGTGGTGATGAAAACGGTTTCTAAAATGCCTGGCTTTTGTGGCTTTCTGCAGTGGAAATATTTCAGGAAACTCATGCAAGCAGAGGGCCATTTGGCTGGATTTTCAGAGTGAGATTTTTGGAAACACCCTCTGCTTTCATTGCCTAGTATGCAATCTTGTACCCTTAAATTATAACTTTTAATGTATTTTCTTTCCAGATTACACTGCATTAAGGTCATCGTTCGATTGTTCTATGTTCAGTAACACACAAATGCTCCTTTAGTTGTGTGTCCTTCTTTTTTGTTATAGGATGATTGATTTATGATTAATGTGTGGGTAAGGAAAAATAGAACAAAAAGTAGTCAATAAATTTCAGTCTAGATTAAGAAGTGATTTCTTTCCCCCTTAAAATCTACATGTAGGATATTTAAGGAATTATATGTGGTTCGATATAAAATGTACAAATATAGTTTTAACCCACTTTGATATTTTATACAATGGTCTGTAGTCTAACCATGTACCTAACCATTTCATCCTCTGCTGCCCTGTTTTTCTTTTGCCTTTCATCTTTCCCAGTATCAGGCTCTTTTCGAGCAAGTCAGCTCTTCGCATCAGGTGGCCAAAGTATTGGAACTTCAGCTTCAGCATCAATCCTCCCAATGAATCTTAGGCACTTGAAATTCTTAAGTTCTTTGAAATTTTATTACAGAAAGTTATGTTTAATTGGAGTTTTATGTTAAATATGTTATATTTTTAATAATAGAAAAGCCATGTATAGTATGCAGAATACTGTCAGTTGTGAAGAAATACTGCTTAAACATACCATGAACATCCCATCCAACTTAAAGACATTGGGTACCTCAGTACTTAGTGCCCTCCCTTCCCTTTTACTTCCCCTGCCTCTTTTTTTCCCATTATATCTTTCTTATATGTCATTGTGGTCATTAATGAGAAATTCAGGTTAGCAGTGTATAGAATAAAAAAAAAATGAAGTGAACCACTTTCTTTTCATTTTAGCATTTTCTTCAAACTAGGGATGCTGACCATTTCAAAAACCTGTAGATAGGTGCTGACATTTTATGTTTGGGCCCTTACCATAAACTTTAACCAAATCCTTTAGATTATTTCAGGAAAATCTTTCTTCTCAGCTAATCCTGGACACATTTAGAGATCTATGAAGAAATAAATTGTTCTCCCCCTGATCTACTGTGGCATACTTCCCGTTGTTAGGTGAATAATTGAGCAATTTATTTTAATCAGGAGCTCTTTGCAGAGGTGGTGCTGGAGAGGGTTAATTGCTAGGGTAAAACAACTACAGGAGTTCAGTTTACTGGGGTGCTAATTGGGTAACAGGTGAGCATAAATAGTGTGGAGAAGCAGGAAATTAGAACATGGGAGGGACAATGTAGATTTTTAAGCTCCACAGCCCTGTAAATGTACTTAAGTCATCAGTGCTGCAAACTGAGTAGTAAACTGTTTTCCCTTCAGACATTTCAGCCTGCAGTGCTATCAGTGGATTGGCTTGGGAGAGAAAGGGAGATGGATTTACTGTTGAGTAAATGACCTCGGCTGTATCAAACAGTTGTCCTTTAGGCTTTCTGCATTGATGTTGTGTGCTGAGGACAAAGGCAAATGCTAGTGAAGCTGGGCTAATTCCTAGTTATGCTATGACCAGTGACTCTCTTGTAACTGTATGTGATATGGTCTGATGATTTTGTATTTAGTGTCATACTTTTGGACATCTATGAGGAATAAAGAGAGATTGTGTGTAGGGGATGCAGAATCATTAAAAGATGATATAAATCTTGTGCTACAGTCCTGGGGGAAAGGGTCATATTTTAGAATAGAACAGAAATTTACTTTCCCCAATTCTGGAAAGCAGAAGTCCAAAATAAGTGTTACTGGAACAAAATCGATGTGTCAGCACGTCTTGCTACCTCCAGCTCATAGTGGCTGCTAGCATTCCTTGGTTTATGGCCACCATCTTCAGATCTCTCTCTGCTTAGTCACTGAAGAGAGATGTGTGTGTCAAATTTTCATTTGCCTCCTTATAACACGTGATTGCATTTAGGTCCCACCTGGATAATCCACAATACTTTCTTAATCGCAAGATCCTTAATCTACTCACATTTGTGATGACTTTACACATAACACTCATAGGTTCCAGGATAAGATCTGTTATCTTGGGGGCATTCTTTAGCCTAGGTCTGTGAGTTACTATTGCTGCTGTTCAATATAAGATTAATGAATTTGATGTAATTGCTCAGAAATATCCAATTTCTCAAACAGGTGCCTCCCAAGACTTGGAGACCCACCTGAACCATCTTCCAACCTAGTCTAAATGAGTGGAACAGACCGTTGGGGAGCTGCTGGAAACTCCTGGGCATTGGGATAGTATTGGCCAAGAAAAATACAAAGCAATAGTATTTTTTGCAAGCCCTTTTTTTATCAGTAGCTTTAACTTAATTTCTCATAGTTCTCTTCATCTGGTCTTCCTAACAATATTAATTAACTCATTAATTAATCCTCCAGAAGGCATTTATCAAACACGGACTGTGTACAAGGTGGTGTGTAAACTGTGGGATACAGAAATGAGTTCGGGGCATCCAGAGGACTGCAATAATCATAGTCCTTAACTTATTGTTAACTTTTGTCAACATTTAGCATAAGTTTATTTCACCCCTCCCTCCTTCCCTTCCTAGCTGTGCTTCTTTCCCTAGGAAATATTAAAAAAATTGTGTCTTGGAGGTCATGAAGAGGATGTGACTGCCAGTCGACCACAGAGCTGGACCTGGGCAATCTGAAGCATCTAGTTCCCTCCCCCATCTTTGGAATGTAGGCTTTGCCCACTGTTCCCACAATAGGAGCCGGGTTCAGGAATGTAGCCTTGAGCGAAGAATGTGTTGCTGAGACTATCTGGACTGAATTTGTGACTGAACCTGGAAGATAGAAGACAGAAACTTCTATCACTTTCTTCTTGATCCGCAGGTGTATCTTATAGAGCAGTGTGGTCTAATAGTGTAGCAACTAGCTGCTTATGACTATTTGAATTTAAATTAACTAAGAATTAAAATTCAGTGCCTTGGTCACACTAGCTACATTTCAGATGCTCAATAGGCACGTGCTTCTCCATATAGCTACCACACGGGACCATGCAGAGACTATTTCATTACCACAGAAAGTTGCTTAGGGTAGTGCTGTCCTAGAAATATTAGTTCCTTATTGGTTTTAGACATAGTTAATATTTTCTTCAAATCTGTCCTTTACATTTTCTCTGATGAAGTGGGTTAAAGAAAACTTCCTATTCTTTGACATTCCCTTTAATGGGAAGTATAATCTATGTCTCCTCCCTTTGAATCTGAGACTCTTTTGAATAGTATAGAAGTGATGCTGTACCAGCTTCTAGGTGAAAGATTTAATACATTGGTAGGTTTGAAATCTGATTTCTCTGAAAACAACCAACGTAGGAGGCACGTAGAGGTGCTTTGTCAATAGTCCCAGCTGACCCCAGTCTATCAGTTGTTTCTACTTACCCTAGACATTTTAGTGGAGCTATCTTGGATGAGTACTTAACTAAGAACTACCAAATGGGGTCAATCCATGAAATGTGGAATAGGAGAATATTCCAGTTCAGACCTTCTTGAATTCTAGACCCAGAAAGCTATGAAATAAAATAAAATGGAATTTTTAAAAACCATTACATTTCAGGGTAATCTGTTATGCAGCAATAGGTAACCAGGTAGCCTTTTTATTAAACAAATGAAAAACTGATGTAAGCAATGCAGTTTAATATGCACACTATTGCATAACAGCTATGATGATAGAGCCTTAGCAACAGTTAGGCTGGAGTTTATATATGACTCTGCCCCTTGAACAGGTTGACTGTACTGATTTCATTGTCTGCACTTATAAAAGAGAGAGACTAGTGCATTGCAACACTCATATAGAGATGAGGAAGCAATGAAACGGCAGATGTTAAGAAACCCTTGTACAGTGTTTGACTCATGAAGGAGATGCTCTAATTAAGAAATGTGTAAGATACAGATGTGGCACAAAGGACAAATGATTGACCTACTTGGTCAAGTGAGATGGGGGCAGTTGTCAAGCAAGTATTCTCAGAATTAAAGGATTATCTGTGTATAGAGGTAATAAAAGAATTTTTCATTTTAACTTAAAGGAGAAAAAGATATCTGAGGTAGTACAATTAGGGTGTGCTAAAGCAGGCTCAGTCATTTATATATTTGTTTAAAAATTTGTATATGCTTATATTTATATAATATATAGGTATATGTCTGAGTAGATTTAATATATCTGCATATATTCTTATATATCTATAAATATATGCATATGAAATATATATAAATATTCTATATTATCTTTCAATGAAGACAGGCCTTAGTCAAATTTATAATCTTTTTTTTTTATATAACTCTGTTTTGGGCATGTTGTTTAACAAATACTACCCTATGTAGAAAACACAGGTACTTTCCTATAGCATCTTCTAAGATTTAGTTTTGTCACTTATATATGTCTTTAACACATCTAGAAAAAATTTTGTTTATAATGTAAGGTAGGAATTTGATTTCATATGGATAATCAATTATCTTAGAACAGTATATTAAACAATTCATCCTTTCCTACTGATTTGTAATGCCCTCTGTGTCATGAATCAAATTTCCAAATAGGCATGGGTCTTTTCAGCACTTACATGTATTTATCAATATATTTCTATCACATGGTCTAATTACTATAGAGATCACATCTTGATATTTGATAGGGCAAGCTTTCTTTCTTTCATCCATCTCATTCCTTTCCTTCCTTTCTCAATTTTTTTAATTAAAATTTTATTTGTCAGAACAGTTTTAGATTCACAGCAAAACTGAGGGATGGGAGAAGATGTCCTATATAAACCCTGCCCCCACACAAGCACATATGCACAGTATTCCCCAATATCAACATCTTTTACCAGAATGATATATTTACTATAATTGATGAAATTAGGTATAACTACATTTTTATTTTCACATTTTGGAGGTTATGTAACAATGTAGGAAAATAATCATAATATTATTAAATGAACAAAAATAAACACAAGACATTTCCAAATCTGCTAGAAATTGTAGATATTTGTATCATTAAAAGAATGGAAGAAAATATCTCAAAATATTTACCATGATTGTTTCTGGGTAATAGGCCATTTTCTCAGTTATCTCCATACTTCTTTATATCCTACAAATGTTTTATGAGTACCATTGCTTTTACAATCTGAAAAGCCAGTACAGCTCAACAGAAAGAGCATTCATTTTGAAAATATTTGTGTGCAAAGAAGTCCCAAGTAAAGAAGGAGCTCTGTCTTCTTTTTTTTGCTTATTCAGAAGGAAGAAATGCTTGACAGTTCTTCCTTTTCCTCTCATTCTTTCCTCTTGCATCTGTCTCTGGGGGCTGCCCTGGTGTGCACCTACATATTCATTATTTTCAATAAACTTAGCAGAAGGGTTATTGGGCTTCCTTGATAGCTCAGTTGGTAAAGAATCCGCCTGCAATCCAGGAGACCCCAGTTAGATTCCAGGGCAGGAAGATTCGCCGGAGAAGAGATAGGCTAACCAAGCCAGTATTCTTCTGGCTTCTGTTGTGGCTCAGCTGGTGAAGAATCCACCTGAAATGAGGGAGACCTGGGTTTGATCCCTGGGTTGGGAAGATCCTCTGGAGAAGGGAAAGGCTACCCACTCCAGCATTCTGACCTGGAGAATTCCATGGACTGTATAGTCCATGGGGTTGCAAAGAGTCAGACACGACTGAGAGACTTTCGGTTTCACTTAGTAGAAGGGACAGGTTGTTGCAGAAAATAATGTCTTATCCAGCAAGTGGCTCTCCAGCTGTTCAAATCAGGTTTGAGTTCATTCAGTTGGATGCAGACAGATGTTGTGGAATTCTCTGTCTTCAATCCCCTTCTGGTTTATGGAACCATCTCTGCCTAGGGGTTCACCTCTTATGCTCAGAGATCACCTTATTTTAGTTTGATATGTTGGGACTATTTAAAAAAAAATGTTCCTAAATAATTCTGTTTTCTTCTTTGTGTAGTCTTCACTGATGTTGACTTTTTATTCCTACAGGAATTGATACTATTTTTTTTACAGTCTGACTTCTAAGTGAGTTTCCACTCTTTCCCCTTGTTCTGAGCAGAAATGTCTGTGCTCGTGAGATCCAGAGGTCACCACATGTGTGTTGATGGCAATAGTGGTCAGCCTCTGCTTTGAATCCCAATTAGTTAGCCCTGAACCCCATTCTTGAAGAGTTGTACTGATCAAGGAATCTCTACCATCAAAACAACTCTAATCTTAGGTATTGGCTCACAGATGGAGATGACGATGCTGGGAGACAACTTTTGAAAGTCATCACTTCTTAATTAGATCTGCATTTTGTCATAAAGTTCATCCTTAATGCTGAAATTCTTTATTTTGAAAAGGTCACTGAGGATTATTGTGCTTTGGAAAATGTCTAGAGGTTTCTGTGTAATGTTCATTCTTTGGCTCTCCTTTGACCACTTGCTTGTCCATATTGCACTTTTCACACTTGCAAATACATGTATATACTCATGGGCTATTGCAGTGTTGATGTTCCTCTGTTCACTATATATATATTTTTTTTACTTTCCATTTTTAAAATATAAGATCTTGTGACCATAGTATTGCATTCAAGATTCTTAAAAATATGACACCATCCTTTAGTATCATTTCCCACTATACCTCAATTTCCTTAAACCCTCTGGATCAATAATTTCTCAGACTCATTACCATTTTATAACAAGATCATGTGTTTTTCAGTCTTATACCCATGTTATTCTTAGTTCAAAAAAATCTTTCACCAAAGTTGAAGATCTTAGAAGCTTTTCTATTCCTCAACTGTGTCTCGAAGACAGTCCTCTCTTTCAGCAGACCCCACCTTCCCTTGTACTACTGCTCCTGCACACATTTAGGAAGTATATGGGAAAAAAAGGAGAAACTTTTAGAAAAAAAACTTATTTTAGAAGCAATCTTCTCTCTTTCATTCTTTAAACCTTCATGTATATTGACGAGCCCATCAAGTTCTATATGGCAGGAAATGAATCAAACTACAAATATTGATCAAGAAACATGTTTGTTGCTGATCAGAGATACAATTGCTTGTAAAAATGTGCATTTTGGTCAATATTTATTCCTTCCTAAAATTACACAATTATGTTTTCTTCTCTTAAACTCAATTTGTCCAGTTTTATGCAATTTCCTGTACCCATGTATAATTTATTTATATGATTAGCTTGTCCTCTGTGGAAACTTAAAATGATATAACTTCCTTTGAACAATGTATCTGGAGCAGTTATGATGTGTTATCATCAGCTAAGGGAAATCTCTTGCTCATGAGTCACAAAAACAGATGTGAGCAAATAATCGCTTATTGTAATCAATTTTCATAAGGTAGTTACAGCAAAGGCAGGGGAGGACAAAATTTATGCTAGTCCCATAGCTAAATTTTCACAGTCTTAAACATAGTTAAGTCATTAAGTCTTATCTTTGGAAATAAGACAGTAGTAGTTAGAAATCTTAAACATTTGTTTATTACCTAAGACACATTAACAATCATTAACTGATTGTTACATTATGTTAGCATTGTGAAATAATTTTAATTTTTCTTTTAAGTATATTAAAATTTGGTTTGTAATGACTCCTATAATATATAGCAACTTACATATGGAGTACAACACTCCTAAGTGATTTATACCTGTACTTTGTAATGTCCTATAAGCCCTATGTGTTGTATAAAATTTTATAATAGTAGAGTTCAGTTGCTCAGTTATGTCCAGCTCTTTGAGATCCCATCAACTGCAGCATATCAGGCTTCCCTGTCCATCACCAATTCCTGGAGCTTGCTCAAGCTCATGTCCATCAAGTTGGTGATGCCATCCAACTATCTCATCCTCTGTCGTCCCCTTCTCCCACCTTCAATTTTTCCCAGCATCAGGGTCTTTTCCAATGAGTCAGTTCATTGCATCAGATGGCCAAAGTATTGGAGCTTCCTCTTCAGCATCAGTAATTCCAATGAATATTCAGGACTGATTTCCTTTAGGATTGATTGGTTTGATCTCTTTGCAGTCCAAAGGACTTTCAAGAGTCTTCTCCAACAACACAGTTCAAAAGCATCAATTCTTTGGTGCTCAGTTTTCCTTATGGTCCAACTTTCACATCCATACATGACTAATGGAAAAACCATAGCCTTGACTAGACGGACCTTTGTCAACTAAGTAATGTCTCTGCTTTTTAATATGCTGTCTAGGTTTGGCATAGCTTTTCTTCCAAGGAGCAAGCATCTTTTAATTTCATGACTGCAGTCACCATCTGCAGTGATTTTGAAGTTGAAGAAAATAAAGTCTGTCACTGTTTCCATTGTTTCCCCACCTATTTGCCATGAAGTGACAGGACTGGATGCGTGAGCTTAGTTTTCTGAATGTTGAGTTTTAAGCCAACATTTTTCTCTCCTCTTTCTCTTTCATCAAAAGGCTCTTTAGTTCCTCATCACTTTCTGCCATAAGGGTGGTGTTATCTGCGTATCTGGGGTTATTGATATTTCTCCTTGCAATCTTGATTACAGCTTGTGCTTTATTATTTATAATAATCATAATCACTATTATCATTATTATTATTTTTTATACATTTGTAAGTTGAGGGGATGAATTAATTCTGTAGACAATAAAAAATAAATGAATTTGTTTTATAAAAGGTAAATATCATAAGGAAAGTAACATCAAAATAATATGGACCCTAAAACTTGTTCTCATGTCACATTGAGAAAATATTTCTAACATGTAGTTAGAATAATTATTTTACTTGCTATGTAGAAAGATACTACCTTCATCAAAAAATTTTGGTCAAAAAATATGGATGGGAAATTCACAAAGAACTTACACTTGAAAGTGACTAATGAGCTTATGAAAACTTGTTTAACCGAATTTATGCTTAAAAGGAATTTAAATGAAAGAAAGGTAAGATTTTTCAATTATTACAAGAAACAATATTTAAAATAAGTTGTAATTTTGGTGAGGATATAGGAAAATGGTACTCATACATTGTGATGTAGGTAAAATTGATACAACTCCTATGGAACAAAAATTTGTCAGTATTTGTCAACATTTAGATTTTTTTTTTACCCTTTGACCTCAATCTGTCATTTTAAAGAATTTGACCTAAAGAAATAATTGTATGCTCAATATGCATGTGTAAAGATTAACTTTATGGATGGTCATCTTTATATTATTATAGGAAAAAAATTGGAAACAACTTACATTTCTAATATAAGGAATAATGTGTAATAACATCGAAATATGCATACAATTTACAAAAGAAGTTTCAAATTTGACTATATTATCTCTATCTATAAAATATAAAGTAAAAGTGAAAGTCGCTCAATCGCATTCAACTCTTTGCGACCCCATGAATTATACAGTCCATGGAATTCTTCAGGCCAGAATATTGGAGTGGGTAGCCATTCCCTTCTCCAAGGGATCTTCCCAATCCAGGGATCAAACCGAGGTCTCCCATGTTATATTATGTATATATATACACACACACATATATAAATATAAAAATATATAGGCATATACATACATATATATATACACACAAATTACATTATTAAGGATTATTTTAAATAACAAGCTTATATTTCTATTTTATTTACTTCTTTTACCTTATCTTTTTGAGGTTTCTTCTACTGACCCTATATTCTGTAACAATAAAAAAAAGTAATAAAAAACTCTGTGGCCTGGGTAAGATCACAGGCTGAAGCTCTCTAAGGAGAGAGAACCAGATCAACAAGAGAAGTTTCTTCACAGTGGTCACTGGTAAGTTGTATGTGAAACTCTTGTGACTTTTGACCCGTGATAAGCTCAGTTTTGTCATCTGTTGGCCTGTATTTTATTTTCTGTCCTAATGAAGAGTTCATCTGTATTTGAACAGTCAGTCAGTTTTTTAACTATCTGACAATGGCTATTCAAAGAAAAAGTATTAGCCCTGAGGATTATTTTGTGATAATTCCCTACACATCTCAAACTTCTATGATAGCATTAAACCCCAAAGCACTAGGAGATATTTTTCTCATCCTTTGAAAATACTGTAATAGAAATTAATGACAAAAATTATCTAGTTGGTATGTAGTTACTGTCTTGATTTGTTCATTTAAATGTCCAGCTATTACTGCTTCTTGGCCAGTTTGATCACTGTCCAAATAATTAAAATTAGCAAAGTTCCATTCTTCCAAACAACTGACCTTGTATCACAATTGTTAAATAATTATACATAAAAACAAATACAGTTTATAAAAGCCTTTCCTCGGTTGTGTTGTGGTCACATGTGAGGTATGGTAAGCCACTTCAGTCATGTCTGACTCTTTGTGACCCATGGACTGTAGCCTATCAAGGCTCCTCTGTCCATGGAATTCTTCAGGCAAGAATACTGGAGTGGGTTGCCATGCCCTTCTCCAGGGGATCATCCCAACTCAGAGATAGATCCTGGGTCTCCTGCATTGCAGGTAGATTTTTGCCATCTGAGCTATCAGGGAAGTCCTGTGTTGTGGCACACAATATAGTGATGGATTTTTAAAGTTAGCTCCCCTGATTCAGCCCCATCATTCTATAAATTAAAAAGAAGCTCCCGGGAAGGTTTAATGACAGTGGTGTGGGTAAATGTTTAACAAATGGTTCTTTGGGAAGGGGGATTTTTGTTTTGTTCATTTGCCTGTTTCCATGGTGTAAATATTCTCACCATAGTAGATTTTGAGATCCCAATGTCAAGTCACTGAATGAGTTTGGGAAGAAAAGCATTATCTGAGTCAGAGTGAGCCGGCCCCACCGCATTTTGAAAGAGAACTAACTACTGCATTTGGTGTTCCATCTATGGTACAGATCATGACGGGTTCCTTATGCCTGTCTCTCTCCACTCAATGGATTGTGAAGTCACTAAAGAGACAATTTCTTGCTCATTTTTATTTCTGCAGTGCTTCATACAGTGTTGGACACACAGAACTACTCATCAAAAAAAACCTTTGGAGGAAATTACACCAATGTTAGAGAATATATGCAAAAGAATCTATGGATGAAGAATGTACTTTATACTTAAAATCTATTTGCATATGATATTTTAGATATAACTGCCTAAGGATCCGCCTTGTTTAAAAAATTGCAGTAGGTTTCAACTTTGATGAGTTAAAACCAATGTGTTGTTATATGAGAGAATTTGTCTCAGACACAAAATAGGATAAATATAAAAACATAGTATTGATAAAAGAGAAATATTTCTATAGCTAAGGCTAAATGCCTAGGGAAAAAAAGCAATTCAGTTTCCCAATATTAATTATTGGGTCATCTCCTGCTATTGGTCTGTGCATGTAAAAATCAATGCAAAGATTAGAACCTTTATAATTGACAAGAATAATTTTGAAGTATACTCATTGACATTCAAAGAGGCAGGATGCGATGAAAAGGTTATGGAAGAACAAACTTTGGATTCATCTGAAGTTTTATAATTACTACTTTTCAAACTTCTAAAGGAAATAGGGGAAGCATATTATTTTATTCCTTATTCCTTCCAGTTTGCAAAATAAGAGGAATTTGCAACTAACACTTAATAGTATATTACATGCATAGAGCCTTTTTAAAGGCAATTAAAAAAATGCAAAATTCTCCCATATTCACATTTTATTCTTATTTCAACTTGTTGGTAGAGGTCATGTAAGTGTTTTTGTCTAACAGTTGGGAATGAGACTCTGACTCTTACTGCTACATTCTTTTTATTAAAATATATTTCTCCCTGATAAGTGTGTGTATATGGATTTTTGCTTGGAAAGGCATAAGTGTTAAACAAAATAATCAGAGCACCTTATAAGACTGACTTTTTTTTTTTTTTTTTTTTGTAAAAAAGTTCTATTTCTTTTCCTTACTTGTTCCACTGTGTCCTCTCTTCTAGGTCATGATGGCTCTCAACTTGGCAATCTAATGGGAACTTTATAGTAAAACAGTACAGTCAACAAGAAAAGTATCCACTGGTTTAGGACTCTTGTTATCCATGTGGATCAGTTATTTCTTCAGTTAAGTGTGGTGTACTCTGAAACTACTTTCTCAAGATTTTATGCTACCACATATCATAACACTCAGACAGTATCTTGCTTTTTAATTTTTTTCAAGGATAAAGTACACAAATCCCTTCACTTCATTTTCTCCCCTTTTTATCAAGCTCTAGTTTTAAACACTTCCACATCCTTATTATGCAAAGAAACTAACATGCAGCTCTCTTTCTTTCTTTGTTTAATTTTGAGCACTGAATAAAATTTTTAAAAATCAGCACATTACCATTTGTTTAATCATACTTACATGCTTTTCTCCTGCACAAAATTTTGGAAGCTGTGCTGGTGTCGAATGATCAAGGGCAAGCTGGACTCCAGGAAAAATGTGAGTAGAGCCTATAAGTGTGTTTTAGTCAAGGATTACTTTACTGCAAGGAACTGAAGCCCACTAACTCTGGCTCAGGTATAAAGTAATTTTATTGAAAGGACATAGCAGGCACTCTTGCAGCTGAGAAAGTTCACAAAACTAGGTCCTGCTCAGGCAACCACAAAAGGACTGGAATAGCCAAGATATGAACAGAGGCTCCTCTCTCAATCACTTGTGGAGGTATGTAGCCTCTGGCTTCCACTCATGCGTGTGTGAGCCTTTCTCTTCCTTTACTCAGCTAGGTTCTGCTGCTCATGGCCTGCCTGGTGTCTTTAACTTTTCTCTGTACTTGCCTTCCTTTTGTCTTGCTGGCTAGTCTAACTGACAACATGACCTCCCAGTTTAAGAACTTCCGGCTGATGACTGTGTAAATTCCAATAAGATCTAGTCTCATTGCCAGCCAGGGGATGGATATTCAACCTGGGGCTAGAGCCACAAGCTGCACTTTTCAGGCTCTGAGGGTAAGGTTAGTTCCCTAAGAAGTGGGTGTGGTAAGAGAAGCAGTAACATGGCAATTTTAGCACACCAGGATAAAAAGGATTAAAGTCAGAATTGGAACCCTTTGAAACTGTAATCTTCTTAAAGGTACTGGAGTGAAGGACATAAGTAAAGGAGTAGTATCAATTAAGGATAAAGATAGTTGGGGAATTCATATTATTGTATTTTACCTCTTAAATAATGAGGATACATTGATGGATTTTGGTTTGGGAGAACTGTGTACAGGAAACATCCTGTCAGAAGCTTATGGGATAAATTATATCCTGAGATGGGTAGAGATTTGGAACCATATATGAAGAGGTCATTATTACTATACATCAAAGATGTACATACAGTTTAGCTATTATACAAATTGTGATTTATAGTTCCTAGTATTGTGACTTTTTATATGTTACCTTTGTGCCTTCACCTGATAGAGAATATCTCCTTTTTCACTGGACAGAAGTCATGTAGTTCTGTATGTTTATAAATTGCTTGAGTCATTTGTAAGAATAGCATATATCATTTTGAATTATATATATATGTATAAACTGTCTCTTTCCACCAGTAGACTGCAATTTCTTGAGGGTATTGTGTTTCTACCATCTTATGTCTTTCCTTACCTTTTGTACAGTGCCTGACACATATCAGGCTTTCAATAAGTGGCTATTTTATTTTCTGTTCAGGGAATGCTTTGTTTTCATTTAGAAAATGATTTTCAAACTGAAAAAAATGAAGATCATATTGCAAGAAAAAGAGGAAATTAGACAAGAAGATAGCAAAAGTTCTTATTCTGAAAGAACTTACAAGCATGATCACAGAACCTTCCACGGTGGACATTGTGGGGTGACTATGGGAAATGTGAGAGGTGGTAAAGAATCGCAGTGGGTGAGATTGTCCTGAGGTTCAAGATGAGGAAGATATGTGTGTTTGGAATTGTAGACATCCAGCTTAGTTCAGCAATGAGCTATCTTATGGAAGTAAGATAGGACTTAACTTTATGTGGCTCCAGATGACAAAACTAGCAAGTAGGGGGAGGTTGATTCAATATTAAGTAAGGAAGAACTTCCAAGAGATGGAGTTACTTCAAATGGGATTGGCCTTCAAAATAACTTTTATTAACAGAAAATGTTCAAACAGGGACTAATTATTTGAGAGACAACATGGAGACACTTTTACTAGACAGAAGGTTGTATTAAACGTTAAGGAACTTTTCAAATCTAACATTTTATGAGGTTGATTACTGAGTTTTATTGAAGCCTTATGTATCTTTAAAATGCAATTCACAAGCATAGTGATGTCTATATTCCTTTGGGGAAATTAACTAATCAGGTTGGAATAATTACTTCTTTGATGCATTTATATGATTTTTTTTTCCTCACAAAAATCAAGAAAAGACATTAGAAATAACATTTTAAATCATCTTTTACCTAGAGGAAAATATTTCAGTGGAGGAAAAACTGACAGGCTTGTTAAGAGTAAGGAAGGATCCGAAGAAGATTAGCAAGTATGAATTATGCGTCTAGATCAGAAGGATCAGTTCAATAAGGCAAGCTTTAAAAAGGTCCATTGGTCCAATCCCCAAGAGACAAGTTATAAAATGACTGATGCCAATCAAATCTCAAGTTGAAGGTTCTGTGTGTGTGAGTGTGGATGAGTGTGCCTGTGTATTTCAACAGTTGAAATGTCAAATCAAAACCAATGTCAGTCATCATGGTGTCAGTGTGGTGGAGATAGAGTTGGCATGAAGCTGGAGATTTGAAGAAACTGAAAGATCTTTTTAACTGTTGAGAATTAATCTTAGAGTATTGGCAAGCAACAGAAGATTTAAGGCATAGTACATAATTTTAGGTATGTTTATAACTAGAAAAATTTCTGTATTAATGGAAAGAATAGCTATTTATCATAATATAAAACACTTTCCCACAGACGAACTCTAAGGGTGACTTCTCATTTCTAATTCACTTAACCCCAGCGTTATCTTATCCTTTTATTTTCTCACCCACAATTCTTTACTATTGACTGCAGTCAGCCTTTTCTCTTCCAAGTTCCCCAAACTGATGGTTCTCATGTTCTTATATGTGATTTCTTTCATTCTCATGTGTTCTTATAACTCCTTTCTAGTTATTCATTAAAAGTTAGAATTTTAAAAAACCTTGAAACACAACATGTAATTTTAAAATCACAGCATAAAATGAGTATCACAGTATATCATTCATTCTGACCTATCTAGCCTTGTTCCATATTCTCCCCAGAGCTGTTCCCAATTATTCTTGTCCACAGCTCTGTCTGCTCACTGGGCTGCTATTGAAGGAAAATGCATCATCTTTAAGAGGAATGAAAAGCAGCATAACAATTTTTCTTCAGCATTTATACTGTGACATCAATGAAAACAATTCATGACTTTTGAGTCTAGCATGTTTCTTGTGATTCTCCTAAATTTTTTCTATCATAATACTTTCATTAAAACATTACATTAAATTTGAGCTCAATCAGAATCACCTACTTTATGGTTAACAACAAGATTATTGAACTTAAAATATGTGAAACAAACGAAAGATGAAAAGCGTCTACCCTGAGTCTTCACTGTACTGACTAAGTGTTGCCTATTTCATTGGGGCTTGAGTTTCTCAAGGCAGGAGATGTGCCCAAGGAGACTTATTTGGCTCTTTTGGAATGGTAACTTCCATAGTGCTTGGCATATAAAACATAATCATTAATTCATACATTTTAGAAATATTATTGAGTCTTAACTATGGTGAAAGCATTTTTTCTAGTTTTTGAACAACAGTAGCCCAAAATAGGAAAACTTGATTACTGTTCTCTAAAGCAGGTGATATAGTAGCATAGTGATTCAAACATGATCTGAATTCAAATACTAAAGTAATTCTACCTCTTAGAAAATTATGACTTGGAGAAATCTACTTGAGTCTGTTTTTGTTTGTTTTAATCAGAAGAAAGAACTCACTGATGGGGAGACCTGGAAGATTCATTGAATTACTACGAAATACTTTGATCACTGGGCTTCCCAGATGTCACTAGTGGTAAAGAACCCACCTGCCAATACAGGAGACAGAAGAGATAGAGACATGGGTTCCATCCCTGAATCAGAAAGATCCCCTGGAGGAGGGCATGGCAACCCACTCCAGTATTCTTGCCTGGAGAATCCCATGGACAGAGGAGTCTGGCGGGCGACAGTACATTGGGCTGCAAAGAGTTGGACGCAGCTGAAGCGACTGAGCATGCACACAGGCACTTTGACCACTGTCTGTCATGTGAAATATTTTTAATGATCTTGAGCTTTATATTTCAGCTGAAGGATGGGTAATTTAAAAACAACAGCATAACACCATGAAAGCGTGGCAAGGGTTATAAGAATGAAACTCTGAAGTATTATGGAAAAACTTGCAGGGGTACCTGACCTAGTCTAAAGGGCAAGGGAAGTGTCTAGGGGAAGTTAAGTTTGCTCTGAGAGCTGCTTTATTAACACTGGCTGAACGAAGGCCAAGAGCAACTTTTCATTCTTTGTGGGACTATTACTGAGTCTCTGAGTTTTTCAGCTTTTTTTTTTCTTTCCATTTTCTCTCTAACTCCTCTTCTGCTAGCAGCAGGGGTGGCCATTTTGGCCTTTTGTACCCTTCAGAGGTTTCTGCTTAGCAGATTATATACACAGTTTTCTGCACATGTGTATTGCGTAGCTCTTGCATGCTTTTTCTTGGTTGATTTTAATTAATAGAGTGGTTATAACAAGATGGGCGAGGTACTACATTACATTTTATGTGTGATGAGGGAAGGGCTGGAAACCAGGCAGGGGTAGAATAAATGTCCCATATCAGACCAAGACTGAAGCAAAATTATAAAATAGGTGACTTTACCTTTAGTTCCCACTGATTAATTTTCTCTTACCAGCACATCAATGTAACCAAAGGCCCACTGTCGTCATGTTTCTCCAGGGTCTCTTCTGTTACTGAGAATAGCAAACTAATGGATGAATGTATGATTTTTATAGAGTGAATACAATTTATTATTTTATATAAATTTTAAGCATGAAAGAGGTTACTATTAATTATTTCAGGACAATAGGCATAATCCAAGACTGGCTTGGGTAAATGAGGATATATGGACTTTTTAAATATTAAAGACTTAATATAATAGCCTTTTGGAGATACTTCAATGTGCACCTAATAAATGCTACCTTTTGCTTTGAATACTTTTTCTTTTAAATTAAAATGACCAAGAGAGAAGACAATAATTAACCCAAATTAATTCATCTCCAATGATAGAATTCTCTTTGCTTTATTCTCTTTATCCCATGATGAGAAAGATATTTATTGGTGGATCATATCCCAGTACCTGTTGAATTATACACTTCATAAGTGAATCTAAACTTGGCCTTTGTATAACCTTTAAAGAACATCAGTGTATATGTGTGTCCAGGGGAATACACAGTCAGAAGAGTTGGCAACTCTTTTTTATTTCAGCTCATGCACACCAAGACAACTCACAATTAGGACTCAGATCAAAACTAAAGTATATCCAGTGGTAAATAATTCATAACGCACTTCTTTGTCTCATCTCCCTTGCTTAACCCAAACCGAGACCCATTTTGTGTTCCATTCCTCCTTTTCCCAGTTTCTGTCTTTCTGACGATGTCTGCTGTTTCAAAACACCTCATTATCTCCACTCTCCCACTGAGCCTGCAGTGTGATGGCATTTGCCTTGCCTGAGGAAGAAGAGACAGTTTTCCTCTCCCAACAGCCCTGCACATTGAGATCTGACCAGAGCATCCTCAAGCTGATTCCAAATGCATCCCCTGGAGAGGGGAGAGCAGACTTGCTTATCCCATTGTCATCAAGTGGGAGGATGTTCTGCCAAGTCTCCGGACAGATATCATAGTCAAAAAGAAAAGCTCTATGGTGCTTAGAAAACAAAGCTATTTCAGGTTGTTTGGCTGCGAGCTGATAAAGCCTGGGGTAAGAAATGCAAAATACACACACATAGACATAAAGATAAAGACCCACACACAGGCCTCTGGTCATTGAAGACAGAATTGACATATTTAGCAGTCAAGCAGCATTGCTTCTTTCTGACCTGTTGGCTACATATTCAGTTGATAGCTTCCTGCTACCTATCACAAACAATAAAAATCTTTTAAGAAGACAGTCCAAATTGCTCTAATACTTTCTTTAAAGAGAACAAAAATGCAGAAAGTTAGCCTGTAGGGACTTCATTTTTCATAGATATGCAATTTATGGTGTTTAAATATAAGCTTTTGATTTTAGGTTGAAACGATCTTGTCAAAAAGGTACATGAAAGACGTTTACTCTGGGCTCTTTTCTATTAATACTTAGGGTGATAGCTGATCCTTCTCACGTCTTTTATCCTCAGAACACTTGACTGGCATCTGACTTCCCTACTTTACTTTAGTAGCTGATTCAGAGAAGGCAGCTTCTGATTTTCTGTTTTTTCCTTTATCTTTTTTCTTTCTTTCTTTCTTTCTTTTTTCTTTTGATCACGAAGAGATTTGGGGTCAGGTTTAGGGAGAGGTGGGCTTCCCTGGTGGCTCCATTGGTAAAGAATCCACCTCCAGTGCGGGAGACTCTGGTTCCATTCCTGGGAAGGGAAGATCCCCTGGAGAAGGGATAGGCTACCCACTCCACTGTTCCTGGGCTTCCCTTGTGGCTCAGTTGGTGAAGAATCTGTCTGCAATGCGGGGGATTTGAGTTCGATCCTTGGGTTGGGAAGATCCCCTGGACAGTCCAAGGGGTCACAAAGAGTCAGAAACCACTGAGCGACTTTCAGTTTCACTTTGCACTTTAGGGTGAGGTGGCTTTCCTGGTAGCTCAGCAGTAAAGAATCCACCTGCAATTTAGGAGCTGCAGGAGACTCGGATTTGATCCCTGAGTTGGGAAGAAACCCTGGAGGAGAATATCGCAATTCAATATTCTTGTCTGGAGAATTCCATGGATAGAGGAGTCTGGTGGGTTACAGTCCATAGGGTGACAAAGAGTCAGCCACAACTGAAGCACCTTAGCACACAAAAAATCCCAAGAATCAAGATAGTCATACTTTTGTGCAATATTTTGAAAAATCAAAATCAATGCAAAAATTCACAATGAACAAAATATCAACATTCTAATATAAGGCAGGAACAGTATTACAGATATTTTCTTTTACCTCAGGCTCCACTATGGCTCTGTATGGCATTGAGTGGATAGTAATGACAATAAGCTGGAGAATGAAGTGTATCTCTGAAGCAAATGGACGTCTATTTCTCTGTCTCTTCTAGGAACATGTTGGAAGGGCATCAGGGTTCAGGGTCAATGGAATCATGAATTCATTGAGCAAGAATTCTCCTCAGCCTGTAGCTATCATAATTATATAAAACAGACCAGAAGGCACAGTGCTCAAAATAAGTCTAAAGAGAAAGATGGGGCAAAGGCAAAACAATTAGACAAGGATCATACATCTGAGTAGGTCTGCTTAGTAGAAAGTGGGAAAAGAAGGGAGGGACAGAGAGTTGGAGTACGGAAGGTATTAGGCTATCGTGGAAAGTTTCATAGTCAGGCACACAAGGGAACCGGAGTGTGTGCACAGTATTCTTGGCAATGTTTCTATAGATTTCCTGGGGAGGTTGCTGGCATAGGAATTGGAAACTGCAGAAGACCTTGGACAGATTACTTAGCCTTTTTGTGATTCAGTATTTTTATCTGAAACATGAAATTCATAGTGTCTGCTAAAGTGATTCATGTGTTAAACAGTTATTGTTTTTGACTTCACACTTTCTACGGAGACACTGGAAGTGATTCACAGCTAAGGTCTGTGAGTTTCATTCCTAGATGATCTCCCTTATATTATCATTTTGTGTGTGTGTGTGGTGACATGTAGAACTTTACTATTTTAACCATTTAAAAATATACAGCCCTGTGGCATTAAATACATTCACAATGCTTTGCAACAATCATGTGCATGCTAACTTGCTTCAGTTGTGTCAACTCCATGGACTGCAGCCCACCAGGCTCCTCTGTCCATGGTTTCTCCAGACAAGAATACTGTAGTGGGTTTCCATGCCCTTCTCTGGGGATTTTCCTAACCCAGGGATCGAACCCATGTCTCATATCTCCTGCATTTGTAGGCAGGTTCTTTACCACTAGTACCACCAGGGAAGCCCAGTCACCACCATATATTCCCAGAAATTTTTCATCTTTCTCAGTGGAAACTCTGTACTCATTAAACATAAACTCTCCATTTCCCCTCTGTCTAACTTCTGGCAACCAC
Source organism: Oryx dammah (assembly GCF_014754425.2). Classification (NCBI taxonomy): domain Eukaryota; kingdom Metazoa; phylum Chordata; class Mammalia; order Artiodactyla; family Bovidae; genus Oryx; species Oryx dammah. The sequence continues at coordinate 47,362,050 of NW_024070206.1, read as the reverse complement.
CATTCTACTTTCTGTTTCTATGAAGTTGATTAGTCTAGGTACCTCAAAAAAGCGGAATCATGTAGCATTTGTTCTTTTGTGTCTGGCTTGTTTCACCAAGCATAATTTCTTCTGATTCATTCATGTTATAGCAATTGCCAGTTTTCCTTCCTTTTTAAGATTGAATAACATTCCATGGTATGGATACATCACAATTTGTTTGTTTATTCATCTACTGATGGACGCTAAGGTTGCTTCCACTTTTTGGCCATTGTGAATAGCATTGTAATGAACTTTAGTGTACAAATGTCTCTGATTTCGATTCTTTTGGGTATATACCTGGAAGTGGAATTGCTGAATCATTTGATGATTTTTTGCTTAATTTTTGTGAGGAACTGCCAAGCTGTTTTCTTTCCACAGAGGCTGTTGCTTACCTTTTCGGCAAAAAAGTGCACAAGAGTTCCAATTCCTTTATATCCTCAACCACACATTATTTTCTACTTTTGCTTGTTTTATAATAAAAGAGATCCTAATGGGTGTGAAGTGGTATTTCATTGTGATTTTGATTTGCATTTCTCTAATAATTCATTATATTGAGCATTTTATCATGTACTTGTTGATTGTATATTTTTGAGAAAGTGAAAGTGAAGTCGCTCAGTCGTGTCCGACTCTTTGGGACCCCATGGACTGTAGCCTACCAGACTCCTCCCTCCATGGGATTCTCCAGGCAAGAGTACTGGAGTGAGTTGCCATTTTCCTTCTCCAGGGAATCTTCCCCACCCAGGGGTTGAACCCGGGTCTCCCACATTCCAGGCAGATGCTTTAACCTCTAAGCCACCAGGGAAGCCCATATTTTTGAGAAAATGTCTCTTTAAATCCTTTGCTTTCTTCAAACTGAGTTATTTCCTTTTGTTTTTGTTAAATTGTAGAAGGTCTTTATGTATTCTGGACTTTTGTTGTTCAGTTGCTCAGTCATGTCTGACTCTTTGCAACCCCATGGACTGCAACATGTCAGGATTTCCTGTCCTTCACCATCTCCCAAGGTTTGCTCAAACTCATGTCCACTGAACCTCTAATGCCATCCAACCATCTCATTCTCTGTCACCCCCTTCTCCTCCTGCCCTCAGTCTTTCCCAGCATCAGGATCTTTTCCAATTAGTTGATTCTTCACATCAGGTGACTGAAATATTGGAGCTTCAGCTTCAGCATCAGCCCTTCCAATGAATATTCAGGGTTGATTTCCTTTAGAAATGATTTTTGATTTCCTTGCTGTGTTGTTTCAAGTTATCTAGATGTGTCAAGAATTCTGAACACACTTAAATGCCAAATATCTGAAAGAAATAGATGCAGATCACAGAATTGGGCAAGAAAAATAATGTGACTGTCCCCCATCCAGACTGTCAGGTCAGGACCTTCCCTTCTCTTTGGTCACCTGTCCACCTCAGCTCCTGGGCATTTAGGCCGACTTTGCCTAGACTGGTGCTTCATTTGCTGCATTTTACTTGGGTTTGGCTTCCTTGATTTTTTTTTTTTTTTTCTGGGATCAAAACTATACCTTTCCTTTGTTCTTCTGGGTAACAAAAGCTACTCTGAAAATTTATTCCGAACCAAAGCATTTAAGGGATAATACTTTATAGATTATTATACCCATAGAAATTGTCTTTGATCAGGGTCATTTAAGTTCTTGTCCGACAGCAGTTAATTTTATGATGCAAGTGTTAACACTTATGACATGTGAGCTTGTGGGAAGATATCTCTGAGGGTGAGTGATATTCTGGGCTTCTTTTCTCCTTACTAGGAAATAAGTTTTTCTAGCAAGCTAAAGCAATCAGTCGGTCAAGGATCCAAATAATCTGACTTTGTTTTCTTTTCTGGGGGCAAAATTGGGGAGGGCTTGGAAAATAGGGGGTTGGGATTGCTCTGGATGTTTGAGCTGACTCCCTCTTGCTAGTTAGGAAATCACTCTGGCATAGCTGTTTGCCATGGTATTTTTCACACTTTATCTACCATCCCATGTCTCTGTTGCCTGAGAACTGTATTTATATTTACACTGTGAAGCGTGAATATGCTGCTGTTCTTTGGGGAAAGGGATTCATCAAATAATCCTTTTGCTTGAGTATTATGAAGTGGACCATGGAACTTCCTCTGCTTGTTTTTGCTTGGAGCCCTTGGGACATGTGAGGTGGCCTTGTCCAGTTCAGTGGGTTTCAGCAGGGTAAGCCAGATTTGAAGAAACATAAATTCAGTTGAAAGAGAAGGCAACATGGCATAGCTGAATAATGGGCTTTAATAGGCAAACCAAATAGTTAAATGCAAGATGCTTGCTGCATGCTAAAACTTAAGGAATGCATATTCAATGCAATGCATTATTAAATACAACATTGAGCATATGGGTACCCACAATTAATGTATATAAATAGCTGATAAAATCGCTCAGTATTAGAAAGCTAGCGGCAAAAATGACCTCATATGTCAAGCAGACAAGTAGGCAGCTACCATTTTCTTTGTACACCTTACAGATGATAAATTAGTTTTATGGTCTGCATGGGGCCCTTATCACACTACAGCACCAAGTGCATGATAAAGAAAAAAAATGCCTTGGCTCAAAAATCGAACTGGAATTTGGAGTCCCAGCGGAGCTCATTTTTTAAATGTAAAGAATTTTAGCCCGCTTCCTTTGGGGAAGATTTATTGTGGCCAAGAGAAATGTAGATCTTGGTTATGTGTTTTGATTAAAACTTGATTTTTGTTTTTATTGATACTAGGTAGAATGTGAATCCGTCATAACAGTCTGCCTATTGATTGAGAGCAGTTTGGTCCAATGGGCACAGGACAAGAAAAAGAAGGGTGAGTTCTGACTTTTATTTCCAGCTCTAGTAATAATAGGCAAAGTTGACCTTGGATAAAACTTTGTAACTCTTTACTAGTTCTGCCTGCCTTGCTCAATGCTCCCCACCCCCTAATACTTGTGAATAAATACTCTGTTTTATTCTATGTTCATAAGATACAGCAGTGCAGTTCAGTTCAGTTCAGTCACTCAGTCGTGTCCAACTCTTTGCGAGCCCATGAATCACAGCATGCCAGGCCTCCCTGTCCATCACCAACTCCCAGAGATCACTCAGACTCACGTCCATCGAGTCAGTGATGCCATCCAGCCATCTCATCTTCTGTCGTCCCCTTCTCCTGCTGCCCCCAATCCCTCACAGCATTAGAGTCTTCTCCAATGAGTCAACTCTTTGCATGAGGTGGCCAAAGTGCTGGAGTTTCAGCTTTAGCATCATTCCTTCCAAAGAAATTCCAGGGCTGAGCTCCTTTAGAATGGACTGGTTGGATCTCCTTGCAGTCCAAGGGACTCTCAAGAGTCTTCTCCAACACCACAGTTCAAAAGCATCAATTCTCCGGTGCTCAGCTTTCTTCACAGTGCAACTCTCACATCCATACATGACCACAGGAAAAACCATAGCCTTGACTAGATGGACCTTTGTTGGCAAAGTAATGTCTCTGCTTTTCAATATGCTATCTAGGTTGGTCATAACTTTTCTTCCAAGGAGTAAGCGTCTTTTAATTTCATGGCTGCAGTCACTATCTGCAGTGATTTTGGAGCCCCCCCAAAATAAAGTCTGACACTGTTTCCACTGTTTCCCCATCTATTTAAAATTAAAGAAAGCAGGACTAATTTGTCCTAGAGGTATATAGTAAAACACTGCCTAAATAAATAGTATTGTTGTGCAATATGTGTGTGTCACGGTTTTGGGGAGGGAAGCCATTGATATCTATTTAAAAACCTTGAATAGATTAAAAAAAAAGTCCAGAAAGATACCAAGCTCTCTCTCAGGGTTTGTGTGTGGTTTTTCAGTCTTTTTAAAGCATAAAAATTTCATGTGTTCCTTTTATACAATTTGAAATTCAAAATAAAATCAATATTAGACTGAAATCAATCTGTTAGGGTCAGAGGCCTGCTTTGCTTTCAAGTAGCATGAGACTCAGTCCTCTCCCAAACTCTGCTCTCCTCACATCACTGCTTTGTCAGCCAAGGGTCTCCTTAGCATTATTTTCATATTAAACTCATCGTGATCTGTTGTTTCATAGCAGGCAAGAGACACCATGTACCTGTGATAGGATGCATTCCTGTGCCTCTGGGATGTGCCTGGGATTTCATAGGCAATTAAATTCCTTGTTTTAGGATGAGCATTATTCAGAAAGCTGGAGTGAGAAAAGGTCAGCTGAAGTTATAAAGAGGGGTAGCTTGAAGAGTGAGCAAGTCTTTTCCTTTTTTCTCCTGTCTTTGTCAACTCTTTTGCTTCACCTGCTTCACCTTCCTCTTTCCCCTCCAATCTCCTGGAAGTATGCTCCTGTCTTTTACAGCTATTTTGGAAAACTCACTTGATTCCTGCAGTTAATTAGGAACAGTGTTGTTTTTGTTTCCCACATGGTAGCCAGAAATGATGTGTTTGGACCATATTGAGGAAGTAGGCTATTCCTCACGGGGAGTAGCTGTGCTCTGAGAGGGGCTAAGGGCAAGCCAGAGGCAAAGCCTCTGGGTCCTCTTCTGCTAAGGTGGTGTCTCGATGGTCTCAACAATGCTGCAGCGTAAATATATGTATTTCCTCACCGTTGTTGTTACTGTTGCTGTTGTGTTTTGTCCCTTTTTAGAGTTATGGGACTGACACGTAGGAACTCTTATTCTCTCTCCAAACTTGAGCAAAGTAAACAGTTCTTGGTCTTCATCCCTGCAGGGATTTCACATATGTCCCTGATATTTCATTCATCCTTGTATGCATGTGTACTGTACATAGTTATTGAACAATCATTGTACTGAGACCCAGTGACACAAAACCCTAGTTGAACCTGACCTTCTCCTCCTCAAGCCCAATTTCAACCTCTTTATCAGCATCACTATTTCCCCACGCTTTCCTGTAATGAATCCACTTGCAATGAAGGAGACCTGGGTTTTATCCCTGGGTCAGCAAGATCCCTGGAGAAGGAAATGGCTACTCACTCCAGTATTCTTGCCTGGAAAATACCATGGACAGAGGAGTCTAGTGGGCTACAGTCCATGGGGTTGCAGAGTCAGATATAACTGAGCGACTGACACTTAGGCTGTCATCCTTCCTTCCAAGGATCCTCTAGTAAATAACATGTCTCCTACCTTTGCATGTGTTACATACCTTTCACCGAAGTCTCCCTACATGAAGTTTGTCTTGGCCCAAACTGTCCTTGTCCCCATTTCCTCCCAACTTACTCTAATCATTTTTTAGGTGTCTTATTAATGAATGCTTTCACCAGGAGGGCTTTCCTAGAACTCACACCAGACTGAATGCTTCTCTATTATAATTAATTATTGATAAACTTCATGATACAACTGTTCAGTTGCATTTCATCCCCATTGCATGGTATGATTCTTTAAAGCAGAGACCACCCTTACCATTATATCCCCAGAGTCTACATAGAACATGGCACACAGATGACACCTAATGAATAAATGCAATACAATGGTTTTTGTCTCATAAGCTGCAGAAGGATGTGAAGCTGGGATTTTGACTTTCTGGAGGGTCAAGTTTACCTCCTCCTGGCTTTTGTAACTTAAGAGTGCCTAAATGTGTTGTTGACAGACTCAGAGAACTAAGGATCATGGGGAGGATTTTAATTTATAAAATATTTATTTAAGCTGCAGTAGATCTCTGCTTGGAACTGATCCCAAGGTATACTAATGCTATATTGTAATTAGATGCCAATATCATTTTGCTATGTAAATAATGTTCAGCACAGGTTTATTAAGTGATCCATACTATTAAGTCACTGGAAATTATGAAGAAGAAAAGGCTATCTGACCACTCTTTGCTTCAACTGTTAGATCTGGGAAACACTCCCTGACACTGCATAGGAGCTCTTGTCTACATTGTTTACATGATGCTCATGTAAGCTCCACATGGCATTTGTCATTCTCCTGGGCTGGCAATAAAGCTATCATCACTTAGAGGAAACTAATCTGGGTAGGTAATGACAGGAATGAATAAAGTCATTTTGTAGATGTGCAACTGTGGTCATTAAAAATAAAGCAGACCCTTCTCAGGGGGCTGCTAACCTTGCCAGATAGTTGACATTGTTTAGATCAGAGGACACTCAGCCTGTTTGTGAACAGAGAAGAAAAGCAGCAGGATTTCCAAATAAATGCTTGCTCTCTCTCCCTAAGTTTTACTTGAGTTTATCAGCAGTGGAGCTGATCTGGAATGAAATGAAATGGTGGCCCCAAGTGGGATCCAGCCTCCCAGTTATTAGCCACACAGTGGGAGACAATTGACAGACATATGCACCGAGAACACTTGATAAAATTTCTGCTTTTTATCTCAGCTTATCTCATAGCATTGTCCTCTCGCATCCTAGCAAATTTGGGGGCCCTAGAGAAATGAAAGGACAGAATGCTTCGTCCTTGTTTGTCAGTAAAGTTGTTCCAGAAAGTGCCACTGACAAGAGGGTTAGGGATTGGTTTCTTTGCACAGAGATTCTAAATGAGCACGTAGACACATATGCAAAAAGTAGGATTTATGCCTCTGAATATGGCTTGTGAGGAGAGAGTAAACCTCCTGAATTTAGCAATCAAATTTGTTAAGGCTTCTCTAAAGCCTAAACTTCCAATTAACAAGCAAATCATCATCAGACAGCCAGTGAATGGCGAATTCATTCCATTCAACATCTTTTCAAAAGTGGATTTTGTGCACTTATCTCCATGAAAACCCAGCAGGAAGATTTTCACTGGGAGTGCTCCTACATCTGCCTGTTTTTAATGACTGTAATGGCAAGCAATATTCTACAATTACTTTGGCGATCTCATTTCAAGCATGCAAATCATATTATTGAAGAGCCCAGCAAAAGCCATTTGTTCCTTGGAACCATGAGATAAGTTCTGTGGGGTAAGTGAATGCAGCTTGGAGAAGGCCAGCCCTCATGTCTCATAACCTCTACTGCATGGTGGTAGAATTTGCTCACCTTAATATAGACATCAAAGAAGGAATGAAACATAATCATTCCCAAAATGAAGTAGTTTTTTTTTTAAATTCCATTCGTGAAAGATACATTTTGTAACTCATTTATTTAATTAAAAATAACATAATTTAAAGAAAAAATTAGAAAAAGGATAAAAGCACACGCTGTTGCTACAGTTCATGGAGTCAAAGCCAAGACTGCTAGGGAGTGAGAGCTCCTTTACGTTCCACAAAGTTCTTGATGCCTTTTTCATTTTTCTACCTTCTGGCCAACTCAGCTGAGCTGTAACATAATTAGTCTTTTATACATATATCTAGAGGCAGCATAAATGGGATAAAACAATCATAGTGTAATAGCATTAATATATGTTAAAATTCATTTAACAAATACCATATGAAATGTTAGTGACTTCCCTGGTGGCTCAGATGGTAAAAGCATCTGCCTACAATGCAGGAGACCTGGGTTCAATCCCTGGGTTGGGAAGATCCCCTGGAGAAGGAAATGGCAACCCACTCCAGTAATCTTGCCTGGAAAATCCCATGGATGGAGGAGCCTGGTAGGCTACAGTCCATGGGGTCGCAAAGAGTCAGACGACTGAGCGACTTCACTACTACTACACTATATGGAAAGTTGAAGCTTCTCTGGTAGCTCAGGTGTTAAAGAGTCTGCCTGCAATGTAGGAGGACCAGAGTGTGTTCCCTGGGTGAGGAAGATCCCCTGGAGAAGGAAATGGCTACCCACTCTAATATTCTTGCCTGGAGAATCCCATGGACAGAAGAGCCTAGCTGGCTATAGTTGATGGGGTTGCAAAGAGTCAGACACAACTGAAAGACTAACACACACACAACTCACACCCACATATATGGAAGGTTCAGTGGGGAAAAAGGAAAGATAAACCAACAGGGTGACTACTCTTTACTGGCTCACAGTTGTAAAACAGGGGAGGGAGTGCCCATTCCACTGGCTGATCATTGGATAGTGCTATGCAAAGGTAGGAATTGAGTTTTAATGAAGAGATACAATTTCAGTAAGTGATGAAGATCTTGAAACCAGCTTATTTTTATAGGAATGATACAGAAAGTAAAAGGCAGATAATACTGCAGTGGAAAACTAGAGGCTTAAGTGGGCTTCTCTCATAGCTCGGCTGGTAAAGAATCTACCTGCAATGCAGGAGACCCTGGTTTGATTCCTGGGTTGGGAAGATCCACTGGAGAAGGGATAGGCTACCCAATTCAGTGTTCTTGGGCTTCCTGTGTGGCTCAGCTGGTAAAGAATTTCCTGCAGGGAGGGTCAGGATGGGGAACACATGTACACCCATGGCTGATTCATGTGAATGTATGGCAAAAACCACCACAATATTGTAAACTAATTAGCCTCTAATTAAAAAAAATACATATATATAAATAAGCGAAAGAAAGAAAGAAAGAAGAATGTTTGAATTAAAAAAAAAAAGAATTTCCTGCAATGGGGGAGACCTGGGTTCCATCCCTGGGTTGGGAAGGTCCCTTGGAGAAGGGAAAAGCATCCCTGGAGAATTCCATGGACTATACAGGGTTGGAAAGAGCATAAATGAGTCACTGAGTGACTTTCACTTTCAAGTGGGAATCCACTATTAGTCCTCTCAAACTATTATGGAAACCTTTTGTAGTAAATGCTCCTCATCCAGTTTTATGCACCAAGATCCTGGCTCTAGTCCCGAGGAAGGATCAGTTCAGTTCAGTTCAGTTCAGTCACTCAGTCGTGTCTGACTCTTTGCGAGCCCATGAATCGCAGCACGCCAGGCCTCCCTGTCCATCACCAACTCCCGGAGTTCACTGAGACTTGCATCCATCGAGTCAGTGATACCATCCAGCCATCTCATCCTCTGTCGTCCCCTTCTTCTCCTGCCCCCGGTCCCTCCCAGCATCAAAGGCTTTTCCAATGAGTCAACTCTTCGCATGAGGTATCCAAAGTACTGGAGCTTCAGCTTTAGTATCATTCCTTCCAAAGAAATCCCAGGGCTGATCTCCTTCAGAATGGACTGGTTGGATCTCCTTGCAGTCCAAGGGACTCTCAAGAGTCTTCTCCAATACCGCAGTTCAAAAGCATCAATTCTTCGGCGCTCAGCCTTCTTCACAGTCCAACTCTCACATCCATACATGACTACTGGAAAAACCGAAGCCTTGACTAGACGGACCTTAGTCGGCAAAGTAATGTCTCTGCTTTTGAATATGCTATCTAGGTTGGTCATAACTTTTCTTCCAAGGAGTAAGCGTCTTTTAATTTCATGGCTGCAATCACCATCTGCAGTGATTTTGGAGCCCAAAAAAATAAAGTCTGACACTTTCCACTGTTTCCCCATCTATTTCCCATGAAGTGATGGGACCGGATACCATGATCTTCATTTTCTGAATGTTGAGCTTTAAGCCAACTTTTTCACTCTCACTTTCATCAAGAGGCTTTTTAGTTCCTCTTCACTTTCTGCCATAAGGATGGTGTCATCTGCATATCTGAGTTTATTGATATTTCTCCCAGCAATCTTGATTCCAGCTTGTGTTTCTTCCAGTCCAGTGTTTCTCATGATGTACTCTGCATATAAGTTAAATAAGCAGGGTGACAATATACAGCCTTGACATACTCCTTTTCCTATTTGGAACCAGTCTGTTGTTCCATGTCCAGTTCTAACTGTTGCTTCCTGGCCTGCATATAGATTTCTCAAGAGGCAGGTTAGGTCTCTTTCAGAATTTTCCACAGTTTCTTGTGATCCACACAGTCAAAGGCTTTGGCATAGTCAATAAAGTAGAAATAGATGTTTTTCTGGAACATTGTTTCAGATAACTCCTTTTACACCTCTTGGAAGGTTCTTTAACTTGGAACTTCCTAAAAACATGTAAGTTAGGCTGAGGCGAACAGAACATACACCGTGATATGTGAACTTTCTGAATACACTATTCATTTCAGTTAAGCAGAGAAGATATCATAATGTGTATATGGAGTATAACCTGGTCTGATACTAACTTCTAGTTACCTCTCTAGCAAGGAGTTCTCTAGGAGAAACTTTTGTCTATTATAATTAGGGTATTTTTTCTGTTTAAATATAGTCATAATATTTTAATATTCAAATTCTGCTCATCCTTTTCTGTGTCTTTGTCCCATCACAGTTTATACTGTGTGTCATTTCTTTATGTGGGGGTCCTGTCCCATAGGCAGACAATATCAACTGCATATGAAAAAATTCTCAAAGTTGCCTATAGGCAAAGCAAGGCTAAAGGAGGTTTGGCTCCTCCATGACTTGGTCTTCAAGTGCTTTGCATTAGAATGTATTTTTTATTGTTCATGAGGTTCTGTGGTTCTCTGCTGTGTCCTCTTTTCTAACTGCCTTGGATCCTGCAAGCAGATGCCATCTACTCTGTCCATGTGTGCAAATGAAGGGAACAGGTGTTCATGTTTGCTTTTTTGTAAAAAGAGTAACTCACACGTTGGCGTTCAAGCTGATAGGTTTCAAGTGTGGACAGGATTTGCCTTTTGTGAAACTCTACTAGAAACTTGCCTAGCCCGCAATAGGTTTAGAACAATTTGTGTCCAATTCCTTGAATCCCTGTTCCTTGAACAAAGACTCCATTAAGTGTTTGCTGACTTGGATGATCTTTTCATCTGAGGAAATGGGAATTTTTCTAGAAGACAATAGAGAGGTTTTTGAAGTTTTCTAAGTCTAGTATTTCATAAGGATTTATTTATAAGTGGGATTTAGTAACAACGATATACGTAGATAACATTAAATAGCACTTATCACATTTAGGCCCTGCTTTGAGTGTTTTGCCTACACCATCTCATTTGGTCCTTACAGCAATCTTGTGAAGTACATAGTACTATTACCTCCACTTTACATATGAGGAAATAAAAATATAGAGAGATTAATTTTTTTTCCAAAGGTCACATACAGATTCAAGTTCAGGTAGGCTGGCTCTAGAGTTCAGGTTTGTTTGTTTTTATTTTCTATCTGCAAAGGACTCTTTGGGAGCCACTGAAATGGTAATGATGTCAGTGATAATGATTCACATATTTGATTTTCCCTTAAGAATCTGTATGTTATAACATAACAACCAGTGACTGATGCAGAGGCTTTGCTTTTAAGAGACGGGGCTGTTGTTGCTCTAAAGCACCGTGTCAGCGCATCAACCTTGCTGGCAGCTTGGCCACCAATGCTGTCTCCAGACACACCAGAATCGCTTACAGCATCTGTCTTTTTGGTCTCTGAGCACCTGAGTTACATCCTGAGTAGTCATAAAAGAGTCACAGAGTGAATCCTTCAGTCATCACCCACAACTGAGCTGCCAGAATTTCTTAAGATGTAAAGAGTCAGGGGAAGCATTGATTCCATTCTCCTGAAAGTAAGTTATAACAATCAGCTAGTCTTCCTTACCTTCCCCACCTACTCCTGTCTTCTGTGAATTTCTCATAGCAATTCTTCCAAGTCTCTGAGGGGTTGGAATGAAGGAGTTTGGTCATAGGAGGATGGTAACTGTAAAGGTACAAGAGTAAATATTGTTGTTTCACTTTTCCCTTCTCAAAACTGAACTAGAGGCATGGTATTTTTCCTTAAAAGCTAGTTGAGAAGACAAGAGTCTCTGTGATGGTTCAGAACTTGATCTGTGCTCCAGGAGTCAATTCTTTCTGTCCTTAATGGGAATCAGTAAATCTTCTGAGTCAAAACCATGAGGGCAGATACGATACGTTAATGACCACAGGCACACTGTCTGTAACTCAGACCATGGGACAAAATGAAGGAGAGTTGGCTGGACAAGTGACCAAACTCTAAGCACTGTTGTGTTTAGTTGCTCAGTCGTGTCTAACTCTTTGCAACCCCATGGACTCTAGCCCACTAGGCTCCTTCATCCATGGGGATTCTCCAAGCAAGGATACTGGAGTGAGTTGCCATGGCCTCCTCCAGGGGATCTTCCCAACCTAGGGAGCAAACCCAGGTCTCCTGCATTTCAGGCAGATTCTTTACTGTCTGAACCACTAGGGAACTCTGAATATACTCATTGATCAACATTAAATTGCTTAAAAGAGGATTTCAAGACGCTGGTGAAAACTTGTTTTTACTAGCTATTTTAGGAAATGATCAAGTGGGAGGAACACCATCCCTTCCATCTTTAGTTCTGAACTTTTAACTGCTTGACCTCGGTTTTAATTTGGTTGTCCTGTGCCTTGATGTATGGCACATGCATTGACTGTCCTTTTCTCTTTTCTCTGATACTCTTTTATTTGGCAGGAATGACCAGGGGCTAATCTGGCTTTTAGACTCCATTAGGGTGGGAAACGGAGAAGGCAATGGCACCCCACTCCAGTACTCTTGCCTGGAAAATCCCATGGACGGAGGAGCCTGGTAGGCTGCAGTCCATGGGGTTGCTAAGAGTCAGATATGACTGAAGGACTTCACTTTCACTTTTCACTTTCATGCATTGGAGAAGGACATGGCAACCCACTCCAGTGTTCTTGCCTGGAGAATCCCAGGGATCGGGGAGCCTGGTGGGCTGCCATCTATGGGGTCGCCCAGAGTCGGACACAACTGAAGTGACTTAGCAGTAGCAGGCTGGGAAATGATAGTCTGTAACTGTATCTAGGAAACATGTGGAACTTAGGGGTAGAGGCAGAGTGAAAAGTCAAGAAAGAACCAGGCTCATTAAACCAGCTGCTGCTGCTGATGCTAAACCACTTTGGTCATGTCCAACTCTGTGCAATCCCATGGACAGCAGCCCACCAGGCTCCTCTGTTTACAGGATTCTTCAGGCAAGAATACTGGAGTGGGTTGTCATTTCCTTCTAACCATTAAACCAGAGAGGAGACTAAACAAGTTGCCAAACTGAGGAACTAGAAATAGATATTCACAGCCAGAGTAAAGCAGGAAAAACAAGTCTGAGAGCAGACTTGAGCAATGGCCAGTAAATGGATAGCTATCTATAGCTGGCTTTTGTCTGACTGCTGTGTGGAGAAGTGGAAGAGATGCTGGTGACTTTAGGAAAAGGAGAGCAATTCCTCTCAACGTGGGCCTCTTTTCATACTTTACCATATCTGGTGTATTCAGGTATGTTCATTGGGCCTTTATTATTTCTTACATTGCTTATAGTTAATTATCTCTCAAGTGTGCATATCTTGGTTTCCTAGTTTATAGAAAGCTCTTGGAGGGCAGGTCTCTTTTCTGTATTACACACAACTCATAAAAATTATCTTGAACATCTCAAGAACTCAGTGAATACTTGTGATGAATTGATTAAGACAGGTCATTAAGTCTCACTGCCATGAGCCATCTCTAGTTGATTTGAACAGATGGTGGTGGTTTTGCCTACTTCACATGGGCATAGTATGAAAACAGAAACTATTCCAGGCATGGATAGGAAGCCAGCCATGCAACTTGGACATTATGGTTACCTCAGATCCTAAAGATCTATTTACAAAAGGGAACTGCATCTCTTACTGAGGTTGCATTGAAAAGGCATCTGAATAAGAGGTTCTCTTGTAGTATATTGCAATATCTTTAAATTTAAATCCATCCAATTAATAGTGTTCTGTGACTACCCAAAATCTTTTGATGAGTATTTATTTTTCTGATCAAGCCAGAATCACAGAGTGGATAATTCAAGACTAAAAGACCATTATTTAGAATGTGTATGCTTAGTTGCTCTGTTGTGTTGGACTCTTTAGGACCCCATGGACTGTAGCCCACCAGGCTCCTCTCTCCATGGGATTCTCTGGGCAAGAATAGTGGAGTGGGTAGCCATTCCTTTCTCCAGGAGATCTTCCCAACCCAAGGACTGAACCCAGGTCTCCTGCATTGCAGGCAGATTCTTTACCATGTGAGTCACCAGCGAGGCCCTTATTTAGGATAAGTTTTCCAATTTATCTATTATTATGGTATTAACTAGATAATTGCTTTATCTCTAAGGAGGTTTTTAAATCTTTGTTAAACATTTCAACCTATACTGGTCTTTTTGTGATCTGATCTTATATAACTCATATTACTTGATTTCCTGATTTTTGTGTTTGATTATATGTGATTGCATCATTACATTTTTGTTTTGTAAGCTACAGTAGATGGTAGCTACTATATCTTATGTCTATTTTGTATTGCCAAAAGCAGATACCCAGACACTAAATACAGTAAGCTTTCAGTGTATAGTTTTTGAACAAAAATAAATAGTAAACAGGGGTAAATTGTGTAAGTCCTGGATTTGAAACCAGTGCTAAATTATTTGACTGCTTTCATTAACTGCCAGCTCTCCATCTGTTCAAAATACTATACTTCTCAATGCCAAAGCAGTATCATTCAAGCATTATTTAATAAATATTCATAGTCTGTGATGACCATGACTTTTTTTTTTTTTTTTTTTAGTCGCCCTGGTTCTTCTCTGCTGCACACAGGCTTTCTCCAATTGCAGAGAGCAGAGGTTACTCACTAACTGTGTTGCACAGCCTTCTCATTGTGATGGGTTCTCTCGCCGTGGAACACAGGCTCTAGGCACATGGCTCAGTAGTTGTGGTGCATGGGCTTAGTTGCTCCAAGACACATGGAATTTTCTTGGACCTGGTATCTAACCCCACTTTGGCAGGCAGATTCTTATTCAATGTACCACCAGGGAAGTTCAACCATGGCTTTTAAGATGAGAGCCTATGTTAAGACAGCACATCAAATGTTAAAAACAAACATAAAACAAACAAACAAGCAAAACCAAACCCAGCAGGCTTCAAGGAGGATGTCCTTGGCTTAATGCCCTTTAACAGTAAGCTCAAAAGTGGGAGTGATAGAGCTCAAGAAATGGTAGTGGGCTGAGGGTCTTCTCACCATTGGGTTGCCAATTCACAAGTATCAATTCTTTACCTTCTGATGGCTGCTTCATGATGATATAGAAAGTTTTTGTCAAACTCTTAGCTAAGGTGTGTGTGTGTGCAGAGTGTGAATGGCATATACATACCCATCTTTTAAAAATTAACTTCTTAATATCACTGCTAAGTTGGTTCTATGAAACTAATAATGTATAATACAAGTATGTAACCGCTGCATTTTCACCTGTTGACTAGTGGTTCTCAAATTACATAGGTGAACTTCCTGAGAAAAAAGTCATTATGCTGCCTTCTTTTTACCTAGGATGAAGTTTATGTTCAATAAATGTCAGTACCTCCTTGACTGCCTCAGCCACTAATGAGTGATTTCACAAGAAATCCCTGGTACATGAAAGAGTACACAGAGACTAGTGTTAATAAAATCAGAGCTCTTCTGCCCTTTAATTTTTACTCAGTTGTAGACTCCTTTACTAACTTTTCTTTCTCTCCTCAAAGTGCTTTGAGGCGGACATTAAAGGCAACTGATTATTCATAATATTCTTAAAATCCAAACTTTTCTACATCCCCTGGAGGTGGTTCAGCAAGTTAAGTACCAAAGCATCAGGACATAGCCCCTCCCAAATATGGCCTTTCTGTCTTGCAATTTCCCTAGAATGAAAACCTTCAACTTCTCAAAGCTGTCAACCTGATACTTTTTAAAAAACATTGATAAAAGCAACCCAACAACAATGACAAGTCCCCAAAATAGATTCACAGGGTTTGTGGTGGCTAAGAGCTGGGTTTGCTAAAAATAAATCTGTTTCTGCTCCCTCCATCATCCTTTTTCTGCTAGACTATAATTAAAGTCCACATCTGAAATTCTTGTTGAGCAGCAAAGTCCCATGAGTGATTGGCATCTGGCATCCAAAAATATTCCACAAAGAACAGTGTTCTCAGTGGCACATCCGACAGGCTTGGCTCACTTTCAGGGCTCCCTATGAGAGGCAAGCCAATGGCTGAACAGGAAGATTACTTCAGCCCAATATCAATGAATCAGTTGGTTCTTCCATTAAGGACCTAAAGCAATTTCCCATGCCTATCCTCACTTACTCCACACTGGCACCTGAGAGGAGCATGAAAGGAGAAAAATCAGCTTCACTAATTGGAGCACTTTTTGTTTTGCTGGGAGAGAGGGACCCAGCTTGGCTGCGAAAATGTGTTTTCCTGACAAGATGGAGAATTGCACTTTCCTGCTGGTCCAAATAACTCTAGCTTTTGCATAGAAATTCCATCCAGCTAAAGGACCTTTGTTTGAACCCCAAATTTGTGATCTCCCTTTAGAAGAGAGAGATTAGTTTTAGGGAGGAGGGGAAAAGCCTTTCCCATCATCTTATTTTTCAGGCTTGTGCCATTTGCATGAAGACTAGACAATGTGTGATTGCTTGTGGGATACTCCTCATAGCATCCTAAGTAAGAATATTTTGGACAATGAGAAGTACTTTTCCCTCTGAGCAGTCAAATAAACCTAATCATATGAATATACAATGAGATAAAACACCAATCTTACCCTGAAAGGTTTTATGATTTTAAGTAGACTTGTGCTAAACTCTTATCATAATTGTAATTAGAAAGAGCAGCCAATATCCTGCTGCTTCTGCTCACATTTGACATGTGAACAGTATGAGCTTAGATGCCTAAGCTGAATTCTTGATTTGTATTAGTTTAGAGTTACTGTTTGCTATGTTGCAAGTAAAGAGGTCATATATAATGCTAACTCTGCTGAAACCAAGTACATATGTTATTTTTCTATATTTGCTAGAGACAATCAGTGTTTCAATTTTTTATTGTGTAAAATTATTAGTATACATTATGTTAATAATAGAATGACTTAACAAAGAAGGTCCAGATATATAAGAACTATAATCTTAGGACAGAGGCAATGATCCAAGTGTTTTGAGATGCATATGATCCATCTAATGAGATAGGTGGCTGGTGGTATGAATTTCTGCAATTGACACAACCTATTTCCTGGGTCTTGCTTTATTACTGTGTGTTGAAGATAAAGAACAACAAACAACAAGGAAGTAAAAACAAAGCAAGAGTCTTGGTGGCGAAAGAATCACAGAGATGAATTTAGAAGTAAGCAGAAAGAGAGTGAAATGTCAGGGATGTTTTTGCTGAATAAACCAATGCACGTTGACAGTTTATACTTCAGTGGCATCTTTTGGTGAGTTTCAAATGATCTTTGAAGCTATTATATGGTAGTGCTTGACACACCTGCCAATGGCCGATATTTGCCTATTATTGCAGAGCCCATTTCTCTATACTTAGACTACCAGAAGGATAAACACTAGAAAGTTACCTTGAATATGCTGTAGCCCTTTTTCTTCAGATGGAGAGCTGTAACTAAAGAAGATTAAAGAATGAACATAAAGTCCATATCTGATTATGGAAGATCCAAAATATAACTTCGGTCCTTTGGACATAATTCAAGTATGCTTTCTAAATTGAATATTCATCATGAGTATTGCATTCAATGGAATATGAGAAATGAAGTGACACCTCATTCACTTTGCATTAGTACCAAGAGCTACCGTCATAGGTACATATGAGACATGAAAAGTTGACACTGGCTTCTTTTTTGTTTTAGAATGTTAGTTCTCTAGAGTTGATTAATACATTTTCAGGAGTTTTGTTAGTTGGTTATTATCATGTTGTAAGCTTGAAATCAGCCATAGTGGGAAATGCTGGAATTTACAACCGAGGAGAAAATATTTGTCAGAATGTTATTGACCTGATGTGTATTTAGGAAAATGGAAATTTTAAGTAATATGACCAATAACTAAAATGACAAATGCCGTGTTTGCTTGTATAAATATACCAAAGTACTGCTACATGCCAAAACTTTGTTCAATATGAAAGAAACAGTGAATCCCACTCCTTTAACACATGCTCATAAAAATAGCACCATCGATTAGACACTGAATAAAGCAATGGTAGTATTGTAGAGATGACCTCTGACTCGAGATGAAGAGAGGTGATTTCTGTTCTTCATGTCAAAGAACAAATGTCTCAGTCTCTCTTAGAACACTCCATGCAGGAATTCTGAGACAAATTTCTAAAGTGGAACATTTAGCTTTGTCCTTGGACAGCTCTTGGTTTCTTTGTCAATGGTAACGATATTTAGATGAGTCTACTTAAGAACTGCCAAAAGAGATAAGATTTTATGATATTTGAAAACAGAGACTATCACCAATCTTAAAGATTCCTATGGTGAGCTGGGACTGGCATGCACTGATTCTGGAGGCTGGGTGGGCACATTTCTTCCTACTTTGAGCTCTGTAATATCATTGTGGAAGCTTGATATCAGTCATGATGGGACCGTTTATACTATGAAACCTGAAAAATACTACAAATTAAGCTTTTTTGCTTTTCTACAGAAAGATGGTTGTTAAACCTTTGCCAGAACAACACTGGACATTATAGTATCCTAACATTAAAGTCATAGACAATGATCAAAATTTTATTCAGAAGTTTATTTTTCTTTTAAAATTGTCCCTTTAAAATAACTTTGGCTAAATATATTATTATTAACTAGCAGCATGGCAATAATAGATATGAAGGGAAGTTCATTTTTTATTATACTTGGAGATATAAGAGGATCTATTGAAATAAATGGTTTATATA